>NW_017728948.1:71603863-71699661 GCF_001723895.1 Crocodylus porosus | reverse complement strand
CTTATCTTGCTGGGATCCTATGACCCCAGCTGACTTCCTGCCCTTTGGGCAGGGGGCTGGACTGGATGATCTCCCGAGGTCCCTTCCAGCACTAATGTCTATGAAATCTATGAAAGGACTACCCTTTTAAATGGGCCTTTGGAGGGAAAACTTTGGGGACCCCTGGGTTAGAGTTTAGGTGTTGCTTTTGCTCAGTTTAGTAATGTGCCTGTGAAAAATGCAGGCTAAATGGTTTGTTTGCTGGAAGTTTTCTAATGTCTTCACACTCTTCCCTTCCACAAACCCAGAAGGACAAAGTAGGTCTTTTGGAAACTGGGAAACAATTATAAAGTGGATCAGCTTGCTGCAGAAAAGAAAACACTGTAGGTCATGACCCAAAAGATCCAAGTGACACACTTGTGGGTGCAACAGCAGAAAGAGCATAGTAACCGGTATCTCTTTACACTGTGTGGTTTCTTAGTGAGACATGCTGACTCTACAGGGTTTCTAATGTTCTTTTTCTTCTTCATATTTGGAAACTAAATGTATCAGTTTGGCTTTCCATCACCAAGAGTCATGCAGGTGATCCAGGATTAACACTGTGAAATTCTTTTGATGAGCTGAATCTAATCAAGACCACCTATTGATAGGGGAATGGCTGGAGTGGATGAAATCTTATTAAGTAAGATTACAGTTTAACATTTCCTTATAATGTGATTTTAGCTAAGTTTGACTTTAATTATAACTCTGTGTTGTCTTTTAATTAAATAATTCCAGTATAGTGTATAGGATTGTCCTGAGTATGTCACAGAGTAAAACATTAGGCTTAAGCCAGTCTTCTATAATTTAATATTTAAGAGCAATGACCCCCTGCTACTGGGTAGTGCTATTTGCTTTGTGTCATCAATATTTAAGGTGGATGGTTATTGAAACTCCCAGGGAAAGGACTGCAGACTTAGCCATTTTTATTAACATGTTTGTCAGCCAGTCTTGTCCTTCACAACTCTGTGACCTTTCAAGGAACTTCTAATACCATATTTACTTGAATAGAAAATAATTCTGATTATAAGACACCCCCCCCCAATAATTGGATTCTATATGTGATAGATGTATACATTTGTTTTAGTTTTCCAGGTATAGAATCTAATTATTGGAGGTTTGACTTGAATTTTCCCCTTCCACTGTTACAGCAGGGAAAATAAATCGGGGGCGGGGGGAGGTCTGGTAGCCCTTCTCTATCTGCTTCCCCCCGGTTTTTTCCTTTAGCCACCCTTTCCCTTTCTCCTGTCAGACCCTGCTCTCCATGAGCGTATGTAAGTAAGGAGCAAATTTTAAAACAATAAACTTTAATTTCAACACAGCTGTAGCAATTTGCATATAGTACTCATGCACTTCTCACTAGTCTATCCAGAATTGATGCTGCAGGGATCGTTGCCTGGTTGATACCTGCCGCATCATTTCAAACTGCATTCTGGGTTCCTGGCCAGTCGGTGCAGGGTCACTCCAAGCTGCTGCTTGCTAGTCTGTGCTGACTTGTCCTGGTACCCCCCAGCTGAAAACCACACACAGAGCTCAAAATGGCCCAGCAGGCACCAACCAAGGTGCCATCTCTGCAGCATATAGGTTTCTGACCAGCATGTGTTAAGTCACTCTGAGCTGCTGCCCAGTGGTGGGCACTGTAACAGCTCATCACACACTGGCAGCCTGGCCAGGTCCCTTTCTGTGTGCCAGGTTGCTCCAGCACCTGCTGCTTGAGCAGAAACTCAGAGCACCTCAGTACATGCTGGCCAGGAACCCTCATGCTGCAGAGACAGTGCCCAGCTGTCACCTGCTGGGTCACTTTGAGTTGCGTGTGCAGTTTCCAGTCAGAGGGTGCTGAAGCAGGTTGGTATACGCTGGCAGGCAGCAGTGTGGAGTGACCCTGCACTGGCTGGACAGGAACCCTGTACACTGAGGGGACTTCTGGTACCCTGTGCTGGCTGGCCATGTGCTAGGTGCCTGGATACAATGCCTCCTCATTAACCACGCTGTCCCCTGTGCATTTTCTGGTTTCAGGTAAGTTGTATATGATCATAAGACAAGGCTTGATTTTCCCCATGTTGAATTGGGGGGGAGGGGAAGGACCTTCAGCTTATAATTGAGTAAATACAGTATTTAATCAGTTATCAAGTTCTTTCTACCCTAGCATTACCACAATAAATGTCTCTTCCCCCCTCCCCCCTTTCTACATAACATCTAGACTTATCATCCATATAAAGTGACTTTTCATAAAGCCCTCCTTTTTGGAACAATGCACATAAAGGTTTTCTAAGGCAGTGGCTCTCCATCCTTTTGATATCATAGTCCCGTGCCCCACAGCTCATTGCCCAGCCTCACAGTTCACTTTCTTTATGGTCCTCTTGCACACCCTAAATCCAGAACACAAGCAGCACAGCATGCTTACGCAGTGCTGCACTTGCAGTCATTAGCTCTGCTTTTCAGCTAAGCTGTTTAAACCACCTGCAGTGTCATGCTGAGGCAGTTCTGCTGCTTCCTTCTTGGGAATTAGCATGCACAGACCAGCTTCTGCACAGCACTACCTACAGTGCTTGGGCACTTTTAGGGTAGATGGATGGCTGAACCTGCTGATCTTCAGCCCTTTCCCTTTCCCCCCATCATGGTGATTCACTTAAGGTACCTCTGTGGCCCACTGGTTGAGCTTACCAGTTTAGAGAATGTTCAGCTATGAAATAAAAATGCATTTCATATATCCAGTGACTGCTAGTTAGTGGAAGTGGCTGAGAGAGTGATAGTATCACTCCATTTGGCTGCAGGATTTCATATTCCCATTAATTCACTAATTGTTCCACACATTTTTGCTAATTTGCCTAGGTCTTAATCTTACTTCACGATTGTTCTTTTGAACAGCCAGGTCCTGCAACAGTATGTTGCATGATTCCCTTTTGATAGGGGGAAATTTAATCTGATTGCTTTTGTTTTATCTTTAATATCAACACGTTTTGTTGTTTACCAGGGGACATTAGAGCTGTCCCCACTATAACATGTTAGCAAAGAGAAGGCCACCATTATTTTCTTTGGTTTGTAAATTAGGCAGGGTAAACTATTAGTAGGGGAATAGTCTTGAACTTGCCTAGCTACCTCACAGTAAAAATTATAGTTCTGTACCTCCACTAGGATTTTCTTCTGGTAAAACTACTGCATGCTGTCTTGCTATAAAATTAAATAACAAACAAGAACACCCCTCCCCCACACACACATACACACACAAACACCTTTTTGGCAGTGAAGATACAGCCTCCATTGCTGTAATAAGGTGTAAAAGTTGCCAAAGAAAAGCCATCTTAGATATTTGTCAGATCCATCTGGCAAAAGGCTGGGGGCTGTCGTGTTGATGTCTGGGTTGTTATCTTGGATTTCTGTTTGCAGTTACTGTGTACAGGAACTAGCATGAGAAGCAACAATTATGTTTGCTTAAGAGTTATGCAAAAAATCCTAGTAGTGCCTGTATTTTGAAGGGTGCAAACTTTGCATACACAAATATTCATATAAATGTTGTATGCAGATGGGCAACTAGTATCAGACCCAGGTTTGCATATGATCATGGATTTCTGAAATTTTGAAAATCAGTCACTGATTGGCTGAAGCTAATTATGAGAATTTGTTTGCCTCGATTACATATTCTCATTGTGACATTTTTAAAAAATGGGGGCAGTGAGCTGAAATACACTTTTACTCCTTTCCCTGGGTAGTTTGCAGGCTAATGGAATCTCATTTACAGCTCATCAAGAGTTCTGTACAATCTGTACTAGGCTTTGATTATGAAACTAAGCACTGCATATGATGCAGACAGAAATGCCATTTTCCAAATGTGGCCAGGTGTGCTTCATGCAAATTTTGACTGAAAACTATTGCATTCAAACCATATGGTAATTTACATTAATCTTAAGATACATCGTTATACAAATGCTGGAAATTTAAGTTTAAGAACTGATTGGGAACTGTCTCAATAAACTAGGCATTAAGGTGTTATCCTCTGGTTTTACTCAGTATGCTTCACAGGCAATGTTAGAGGGGAAGTACTGCATAGCAGCCAACATCAAACTACCCTATTAAAAATTCCTAATATCAAGTTTATTACATATAACTATTGAGGTTGAAAATAAAAACTTTTAGAAGAACATTCATTTGAAATGGTAGCAGGTTTTTATCTTTTGGATAACCATGAAAGATGCCATGCAGGAGGCATTGGTTTTACTGTTCTTTTGGTAGTTTAAGAATTGGGAAGATCAATTTCTCAAGTAGTAAAAATAGAAGTAATAAAATCATGTTCTTAGCCAGTGCTTTTGACTGTTGAAGGCTTCCTGGCCTTTTCTGTTTTGTTGGCTCACTAAGCTGAATGTTTCACAGCTTAAATATGCGTATGCTTGAACTACTTTGTAATAACAGTGTGGGAGAATCACTATTTGAGTGACATGTCACTAAAGTTTCACAGATAAAAAGTCACTAATGTCCACAGATAAAATGTTAATGACAAACGCTTTCTTTCTTTCAAATGTATGAAAGATTTTCATTGTGGGAAAGAGGTTTCTCACTCATGTCACTTAGCAGTACATTTTCTGATTTCTGTAGTTTCAGCAAGAAACAGCTATAGTATTGCTGGAAATGGAGGGTAGAGTAAGAGTTAGACGTACCTTGGGCATGCCATGCTGATCTTGAGTGTTCCCCTCTGGCCAAAGAAAGGTGTGCTGTGAACAGGCTTTTATAGAAAGGCATATACAGAATGATTCATTATAAAGCAAGTCTTCCATGAGGAATTGACAGAATATTGATGGCATGCGCAGATAGATGTGCCAGGCACAAGTTCTCTCATTTTAAAATATTCTGACCAAGAAATGCCAAGCAATGTATTATAGTACTACTACTGCTACTATTATGCTGCTGTTGTTGTTTATATAAATTTATTAAGAGTTTGCTAATACACTTCACATATATTTTCAGTGGGAAATTATGTGTTAAATTACTGAAAGTTGCCACAGACCAAAACAACAGGGCCCAAAATGTCATTTTATATTTCACATCAGCTGTACTTGCACATGATACACAGCTAATTAAGCAAAAGCCTAAATGTTTGTCGGGCTGGTAATTTAGATGGTCGGTACATACATTTTCAGCCAAATTATTTATGATCTGATAGAATATTTTAAGCACAGATAGGGTTGTTTGGATAGTCCTCATTTCCATTACTCAGCATACTGTGTGGGAAGCCTTAGCTATGTGGGTTCACCCCTGGCAAGCAGGATAGCTGTAACGGAATTATTAATGAAGTTTCCACTGCAAAACAATTATCAGTTCTATTCATGGAGCACAAAGCAAGAAAGGAATCCAAGTTGTGTTAAGCCAGCATATTCATACATCAAACCCTGTGGTCATCACCTGCCTGACTCTTTTTACCTTTTATTTACATAATTATATCAATGCCCAAATGGACTTTGTTTCATTCACAAGCAATTAGAAAATTAATTATATGTGAACATAGTTGTATTCTAATTATTTCATTTCCAAATGGTGAGCTCATTAAAGGAGGCAACGTGAACAGGAGTTAGAAGACGGAGAAGCAGAGACTGTTCCTTTGGGGAGGTCATGGATATGCAGACTGTCTCTTGATAGGTTTTAGTCTTTGCCAAAAACCCATCCCCAGGGTGTCCCTAGAGCCCTGAGTTTCTTCCAGCTATCCCACTGCTTATGCCAAGAATCAGACTGAGGTTACCTGAGGTAACTCCTTATCCCCAGAAGCCTCAGCTTTACGGCTCTAAAACTGGATCCCACAGTTGCAGCAAGGGAATCTCTGCCAGCTTAAGGTGACCTCCCTTTTGGGTTGTGAAATAAATTTACCACTTTCTGTAGCCTGGAATATTGTGTGCCCAGAAACCAGTCTTTCAACAAGCAAACAATAATGAGACAAAACAACAAAATGATTTATTATTTGGAAGAAAAACATATATACAGTAAAAGCCACGTTAGCTGGCACTTCATTAACTGGCATGCTCTATTAACTGGGATACCGGTTGACACCAGTCAACACGGCAAAAGGGAAACCAGAAGTGGGACTTCCGGTTTTGTCGAATCCCACAGCCCAGGCGAAAGCAGCCTGTGCGGAGCCCCGTCTCCCTTTCCCCTAGCACACTGACACCAGGGGAGGGGCGGGAGGGGCGGCACAATTAATCTGAGATGTGGGCATGGTGGGAGGGGCGTCTTTGCTCTCAGATAACTGGCACATTTGGTTATCTGGCACCCGCCATTTCCCATGGGTGCCAGATAACAGAACTTTCGCTATGGAAGCAAAACTTACCATAGGTTAGAAAACAGAGAAACAAGACAAGTAAAGTTTCTTACCCTCTTATATGGCTATACCTTAGCCCATGTTAGAGATTTCCTAGTATTATCAGAAATCAAACTTCCTGTTGATTTTGCCATCCCTGGCTCCTGGGGCGTTGGCCCCTTCTCCTACTTGGGAAAAATACTAAAGACCATGATTCTGTCATAATTAGACTTTAAAAAAACCACCAACCTAACATCTTCCCCCCCACCTTCCACCCCCTCCACCCATCAGCATTATTTAATTGTTCATGAGTCACCCAAATCCTCCAGCAACTTCTGGTATCTCTGAGTCACCTGTAATTGCTTCAGCTGTTGCTTTTATACCCCATTACAGACAGACAATGCCTGTGGTGCCCAACTCAATAATGTCTCCTCCCTCTGTCTGTTCTTCCTGCTCTAGTGTCATGAAGACAGGAGAGATTTAGCAGTTCTGCCCACTGCATTTCCTTGACCAAAATAATATCTGAAACCATAAAGATTTATAAAAACAGTATGATGTAATATTTACAGGGATAACAACAACATAAATGGATACCTCATAGCATAGGATATGCAACGAGACCACACATACCATATCCATGTAGTAAACAAGTAAACATTTGTGATGTCCTACAAACCTCCCAGGCCATCTTGGCATTCATGACAGTCTTCATTGGTATGTGATTGGTAGAGATCTCAGGTATGATACATAGAAGAAAGGGGAACATCAGCGGGCACCCGTATTCTTTTATTTCAACCACTGCCAGAAGAGACATTGATGCTAAGCAAACAGGATTTGTTCTCCCTTTCAAAAGACCAGCACAAAAGGACTCAGTAAATTTTAATTGTGCATAAAAAACTATTTGGTAATACATTACAATTTCCCTCATTTCTGACATCATGTCAGACAAACAGAAGTCTACAGCTGTGGCTGACCCAACATAGGCAATTTGACCTACAAGCTCTTAGTGAGAGAGTACCAATATGAGCGGCAACCTCAGAATTATACCAGGGAATAGTGAGAGGAAATGAAAACCTTCACCCCAACTACTACGTCCCAATCAGATATTGGGGTAGATAGGATTTAATATATAAATAAATGGATTTTAGACTAGAAAGGAGGCAAGGCTAGGTTGAAATTTTGGGTGGAAAAAACATATGGGAATAATAAGGATTTCTCATGGGCATAATCGGTCTTCATCTGAATTTCCTGGACCTCATCTGGTGACAAAGTAAAAGGGTGCCAAGTGAAGTTCATACAAAATTGCAGTTAAGTGAAAAAGCTTTTGCATTACATGGATAGTAACACTGAAAGTAACACTGCCAGCTCAGTGCTTTCCCCATTGACTTCAATGCAAAATGAGTTTCTTCCTGTCCTCATTTCTCTCCCTACTTGCCTGTATTCTGGGAAATGAGCACTTCCAGAGAAAAATAGTTTTAAAGAGGTTTTTCGTTTCTTTTTTTGGTTTGTTTTTTAATTTTCCTTTTGTTCTTGGCTAATTTAACTTACACCTGAGTCCTGAGCTGCCCTGGTTTTGAGAAGTAGGAAAGTGTCTCTATATGCCATCTCTAAGCATAATATTTTTCCCAATTTACACTACATGCTCTTCACATGTGGCTGGGGATTTGGCCAAGTAAATAGAATCAATACATTTAGGCTGAGTCTCCTAATGTGCTGTACCAGTTCCTTCAGCTAACATAAAATTAAAAAATGCAGCTCTGTTAAAACTACAATAGAGTGATGATGATTTATCTCTGTAGCAAGGCACTAGGGTGCCTGCTACTGGTATTAGGAATAAGGGCTGTGGAAGCTCCCTGAGAGCACAGGTGTTGGTTGCCAGAGCAGCCAGGCTGGTCACATGACCAGAAGGGGGCAGGGCCGGGCCTTTATAAACAGCCCAGGCCAGAGATAAGTGAGTAGTTTTTTTCTGGCAGCTGCTGGAGCAGGAGCTCTGTGGAGGAGCAGTTCCCTTCTGGCAGCAGAGCTGAGCAGAGCGGAGCCGAAGGTTGCAGTCTGATCATTCTGGCGGCTACTGCATGGTGAGGGTGGCAAGAACCCTGACGGGGAGGCTATTGTTAGAGAGCCAAGGGAGCTTAGTTCCTATGTTTGAGCAAGGAAGCTTGTTGTTGGGTTATGGCCGGTGGGCTTATGTTTCTGTTTAGTTTGTTGTGTAAACACTGGAGGACCGGGTGAGGCTGTAGGGGTGCAAGGAGGCCTCACGGGAGCACCCCAATAATCCGGGGGTTCCTGGTGCCCAGTGGCACAGCGAGTGGTGCCGGGTGGGCACAGCCGTGCGTGCCAGTGGGGCACGTATTGGGGGTGTTGACCCTGACCGGAGGACCGAGTGAGGCTGTAGGGATGTGAGGAGGCCTCACGGGGGCTCCCCAGTAGCTGGGGGGTTCCTGGTGCCCAGTAAGGGCACAGCGATTGGTGCCACAAGCTGGCTTGGTAGCAAAGCAATTGGTGCCACAGCTGGCACGGCGGGTGAGCGCTGGAGAGGCGCGGTGTGCGGGGTGTTGAGACCCCAGCCCATGAGGGCGGTATTTTGCCCAGTAGGGCGTACGACCCAGGAAAGGGGTCTGGGGCCAGGTAAGGCTGAGGCCGCCTGAGCCCTGTGGTGAGAAGCTTCGGAAGGGGGCAAATTTATTGAGAAGCCTGGTGGGGGCAAGGAGCGCGTGAGCGCAGGGAGACTGGCCCCAGTTGGGCACGGTCTGTGAGAGAGAGAGAAGCCCCAGGAGGGGTGTGTAGATTGAGCGGACCCCGGGGGGGAGCGGATATAATTAGTAGGCCCGAGAGGGCTAGTGAATAGAGGGGCGCAGGTTGCGTGACAAGCCCAGGGGCGCAGGTTGCGTGACAAGCCTGGGGCGCCAGGTAGGGTGCAGGAGGTTAAGGACTGGATAACGTCCAAGAAGAGCTGCGAGGCTTGGGACGTGCTAAAGGGGATGTTGGAGGCACGCGTAGCCCTTAAGGCTGGGGTGCACCGAGTCACCCCATACGGAACGGGGAATAGTTCCAGCATAACACCGTGTATTAGGGGGTCAAAGGCAGCCTCCCATATAGAACCAGATATCATCAAAGACATGGCGGGCGAGATAAGAAGGTGCTGGATCACCTACTTGACACGGTAGGGGGGCGCTAGAGGGATCACGGCTACCCCTGTGCCCCGCCCCGTGACAATCTCAGTTGCTGAACTGATCCATTGTCTTGAATTGTTATTTTAAGGAACTGCCATCATAATTGCAGTTAAAATTCTTCTATTACTGGGATGGGCCATGGCTTGCAAGCCCAAAAAGTTTAGAGTTTTAGCTAAGTACTGATGGTGCTGCAGAGCTCAAGAATCGCAGGCACGCCTTTCAAAGACATTTGGTCAAGAATGACTCCTTTCGCTCTCTCCCTACCTTATAACATGTACCTTGCACAAAGAGGTATAGCTTGTTCAGTTATAATGCATGTGAGCCCTGGACTAAGAACAGAAAAACAGGTGAATATATTTTCTTTCTTAAATACTTGAAAAATTTGCCAAGCCAAGAACAAAATCTACTTTACTGGGGGAGGGAAGATAGAGAAGTGGCTTGCCCCAGGCAGATGACAAATGAAATTTTGTAAGCTTCCCTTTGAATGGAAAATTTCAAAAATGGGAGTTGAGGACAGCACCACAACAAATGTTCATCAGCCATCATGTAGGCAGGGTTATGAGCGAGTGCTCTAACCCAGGGTTTACTAATAGTCCGTTTCTTAAGACATGCCCTTCATTAGTAGTTAGCTGTGTAGCTAAAAGGATTGCCAAACTACATTCTTAAGAAATAGTAAAATATTGCACTTGGAGCAGCTATGCATTCTATGCAATATTAGTGCAAATTAATATAAATATTACTCCAGTATTAGTGCAAATTACCCATATAGCTTTGAAAGCCAACTATGCATTCTAGTCTCACAAACCTGGAATCAGAATGAAAGCATGCAGGAAAGAACAGAATCACTTGTTCTGAAGGGGGCATTAAAGAGGAGTTGGTACAAATTTACAGAAGCAACTTTTTGTGTGGAATGTGGAGGAAGACATTGCTTAAAGGTCATCATTTGGGGATTGGAATGGAGATAACATTTGAAAACTTTTTCCAAAGGGCTTACTTCTGTCTTTGTTTTCAAATAAGTTTTAAGTATATTATCTTAGGCAAGTGATTTTTATCAATCTGTATCCTCAAATGGCTTAAAGAAATATGGCTTAAAATAGCATGTAGCAGGTAAAAAGCACAACTTCTCACAAGTTGAAATGTCATGGTACATTCTTTTTAAATATTGATCCACATTTTTGTCATCTAATCTTTTGAAATGTGTGTGCTTGCTGCTGCAGTCAGTTTTAGCTACATTTTTAAAGCAGGAGAGAAAATCCAAATTCAATACAGCCATTACAAAATGGTGTATTGGCATCTCAGTCGTATTGTACCTCAGACAGCATGTACCACTTTCATCACAAAATCCTATCTTGCTTTTGGATTAAAGATGAAGTGTAACTTAAAAAACAAATACTTATGAAATGGAGAGCTTCTAGCAGGCAGGAATCTAAGAATATTTAAGAAAACAAACAGTGCTTAACAAATTTTACTGTATTGTTTTACAATTCAAAACATATGGTTATAGGATTATCTCTATGTAATTCCTTAATCTTATTGGATTTTGTCTGTGCATTTGCTTCTAGGGTATAAGTTTAAAAAAAAAAAAGACCTTGCTTCTTAAAATTTGTTTTTAGTATTTATTATATTTGTTTTAGTGCAGAGGGAAACAAAAAACAATATTCACAATCAAATCTTTACTTTTTGTTTTCATCTCCCACTCCCACATACTAGACTACAAGAATTGGAAAGAAATCCTTCCCGAGGTTTTACAATGCTGTTTTGCAGATTTACAGCATGTAGCAATATAACGGATCTACAGAATGCATCATTATGGCACAGTTTCTAAAATGAGTTCCTGATGGAACATGTGCATAAGAACTTTGGTTAATATTGGCCTTGCTAATATATGGTAGACTACAATGTCTATAATAATAATAATAATAAAAAAAAAAGAATCTAATCCTGCTCTTTTGCTATTTTCCCACTAGAATACCACCCCCAATTTAGGGTAGCAAAATGAATTAGTGTTAGCAGTTTTAATGGTTAGCCAAATTTTAAGATTTTTTGCAAATGATTTGGCTTTTTTAAGGTCCTTTTCCCATGATCTTCCTTTACAGTCCACAATCCACAACATAGACAGCTTGATGATCCACTTCACTGCAGCATCACTCTTCAAATGAAGCTCAACAACTCTCCCATTCCATCTGTGGGACTCTAGGTGGAGGCTCAGGGTTGCTAATGCTTCTTATTCAGAAGAAATGATAGGGAGAGGTGTAAGAAAGACTATTGCCCCTTTTGAAATTGTTCTCTGAGCTCTATCTAGTGAGTGTCTTCAGAATACGCAGTGTTTTGGGGGAAGTCTAAAAACATTCTGTAAATTGATGTTGCCAAGTTTATGGGAGCCTCACAGAAGGAACAAAAATGAGCTGAAGTCTTTCAGGAAAGAAAAAGTAGAACTTGCTGAAAATATTGAGAAATTATTCAGATTTAGTACTTTTTGCAAGATGGATTCAAGTACCTGCCTGTTTTATGTAAGGTTTCTTGTCATGATGATAACATGGGGGTAGGTGAACAGGATTGACAGAGGGTATTTTCAGAAAAACATCTACTAAATGCTCCATAAGAACTTCCAGTCAATATCATGCATAGTTTTTCTTGGGGAAAACAGACCTCTTGAAGTACCACGTATGCATCTATTATTCACTGGGCTAGTCTTCTGTTTTCCAATGCATGTATTCAATCATTATAGTGGTCGCTAGGTAAGAATGACCTTTTAGGGAATGTTTCATCCTTAACTGTAACAATGAGGTAGAAAAATGATGCGAAGCTGGAGAGAAGACTTCGGGAGCACCATCTGTTTAGTGTATCAAAAAGCTGAGTGCAACTTGATTACACCACATACTTTCATAGGGAAGGATATATGACGTACTTAAAGGATGTTTTAATTTTGTAGATGAAGAGATGGCAGACACACTGCTAAATCCAGGCAAATTCAAAGTAGGAATCAAATATAAAAGTAACAGTGAGAGCAATTAACTAGTCCACACTGCCAAAGGAAACAATACATTCTTCATCTCATCATGTCTTCAAGTTAAGCCTGGATTCTTTCCTGAATAATGTGCTATAGTCAAACGCAAACTATAGGACACACTGTAAGGAACTGCTGAATAAAATATTACAGCCTGAGGGAATCAGGAAGTCAGAATTGATATTCTAATAATCTTTTCTGGCTTCAAAATCTCTATGAATCTATTATCTGGTTAGGACTGGTTCTTATTTTCTTGGTTGCCTTGGATCAACAATATAATAAAAAGTGGCCATTATACTGGAGTTGAAAAAGGTTTTTTCCACAAGTGTTAATCATCAGACATCAGCAGTGAAAATATTAGGCCTTCACTGACTTCTGGGGGTTGTTTTATATAACAAGCAACTAATAATTACTACAGCATATCAACAGATAGAATCCATCTCTCATCTCATCTACTATTTTCCATCCTTACACATAGTAGATGAGATATTCAGAAGATGAAGAGACAAAGCTCAGCATAGCCAATACTCCACTAGTTAACTAAACCCATCCGCTTTGTGGAACACTCGGGTTCAAGATTCTGCTTCAGTAAATGAACAATTTATACAAAGTGGAACAGCTCAACCTGTAAGTAACGAGGCACTCCAACTCAAAACATTCAGGAGCATTTTCAGTGCATGCTGAACTTCAGTACCAAACCGGTTGCATCTATGAAACTCACATATTGAAAGTGTCTTTGCAAATGTTTGTTGAAAACTTCAAAGTATGATCATTAAAGTAAAGCTAATTCCCATATATTTAAAGTTTGTAAAAGGACTTGGGATGAAAAGCTCTCCATAAGATTATCTGAAACATAAAGAAAAGAACCATGCTGTGGAGATTGTACAAAACAAAAGATGCCTTCTGGAAGTGTCTTAATTGTGAAGTGAAAGAGATGCTTGATTTAAACACCTCCCCTACACGCACACATTTGCTAGAATTTATGTAAACTTCAAAGGCACAATGCTTTCATCTTATTTAGTTATTTTAAATGTACTGAGCATATTCATTAGATATTTTTTGAAGAAAACATATAGACTCTAGAATGGTGTCACTGTAAAAAGTCCCTTAACTTCAGGACATTACCCTGAAAAAGGTTTGGTATTGAAGACTTCCTCCTGTTATCAGCATTTCCCCACAGACTAATTTTAGACAGCTATCTGCTTGAGTAAGCTGACTTCACATGGCTCCTTTCTCAGAGAAATCCTTATGTTAAAGCCAGTTCTGAGGTACTTAGCTCTCTCCAGGTGATGTATAGGGAACCAAGAGATCTTTAAAAAGGTCTCTGGCTCTCATGCTTTGGCTTAGGTACCTGAAAGATAAGGCATCACAGGACTTATAGGATCTATCCCTTGGACCCAAAACACAGCAAAGCAGCCTTTTTTGCTATGTGTTTTCCGCAGCTTCTATGCTTCCATTAAACTCATTGCAGGTTTAAAAAAATATTAAAGGAAAATGGCTGAAAGGAAAATATGTTGATTCAAAGCACAAGCAAAACAACATGATAAGAAAACACTAAAAAGGATTTTTATGAAAAAACGTTAGGGATTATGTATGGAGTAAGGATTCAAGTCAATTATAAAAAGGGATTCTGTGATAAGCAGGGACATCCCTAATTTATATAAATGCTTATATAAATGTTCTTCAAAAAGGAAGTTTCCAAATGCACACTGATATCAAGCTATGACTGGGTCACACAATTTAACCTCTAAGTGGTGGGATTTCCAAAAGAGCTTCAGACAGGTGAAATTCTGGCCCAGTTATAGTCAATCAAGACAAAACAGTCCCTATACCAGTGATATTTATTCAGGCTGTATAAAATGGGATGGTATCAGCAGGAGAGACTTGAAAATACCTTACTTGAAAATAGGTTATAGTCCAGTGGTTAAGACTCTACTGGGAGATAATAGATGCAGGTTCACATCCTCTCAGGATAAAAAAAGGAGATTGAACCAGTGTTGCTCCCATACTGGACAAATAGTTTGGGTTGATAAATGGAACTCCGTTTATCAGTGAATAAACCAATTGCAAAAAACACACATTAGTCCAGTTCCAGATGGCATACGTGATTTGTTACTCCATGGGACAGTGTATGACTAGCACCAGGGACATTTATAAGAGGAGAGAAATATTTTGAAATATGAAAAACAATTGTTATTTTTCTGTATGTACTATGCTTCATCATGGTTTAGATTAGTTGTAGGTGCACATCTACCTTGCCTTCTGGTTTGTTTGTCATCATACTGAGACTAAAAATCCTTTTCACCATAAGGTTTCATGAAGCTTTATTATTTTTGCCTACAGCTTACAAAAATCTATAAAATACAACAGGGACCTCTAGAGAAAATGATGTGCTGAAGAAGGGGGTTGGGGTTAAGGGTGTAGTCTACAGTCAGAATAGCACACTGTATAGGGAATCGGGAAACCTTGATTGAGATCCTGGCTCTGCATGTGATCTACTGATGACTTTGGACAAACTATTTCTTTTGTGCCTCAGTTTCAGTCTCTGCAATAGGGATATTGAATTTCCTTTCCAAGTTCTTTGAGATACTAAGAAAGTAGGTCTTTTTGTTATTACTACTAGAAAATCTTTAAAATCCCTCCCTTATACTTGCAGATGTGGAGATACTCTGATTCTCTGAGAATCATCTATGATGCCCAGTGAATATAAATTGGCACTTCAACTATGCTGAAGCCAGCAAAATGGTACTGATTGACACCAGCTGAGGATCTGGTCCCATATTCTTTTTTCATATGACCTATCAAAATTGTGAAACAATATGTTTGTTTGATACCATATCTCACTGCATGTTGACTAATACTGCAATATCTTCTCTCTTATCTGACTGCCCCTGGGGATCTCTGCCAGTGACTCTTCTAATAATCATAGGGAATTTTTATTGGCAGCTTATTCTAACTGATCTCACAATGAAGGATTTTTTCTGGTAATGCAGTGGGGAGCAACTATGAAAGGGGTTTTACTAGCTGTGATCCAATTTATCAAGTTGTCTGCCTTATGACTCCTCAAATGCTATGAACTACAGATGTGAAATGGGAAGGGAGAAAAGCACATTGTTTACTTTGTGGGGCTAATCAGTTAGTGCTGGGTAAAAAAGAACAACGCTGATGATATTTCTTGTAGATCATCTAAGTCAAGTTATGTATGCAGTGATGTCCCTACCCTAATTAGCTTGTAGTTACCATAGATTTTGAAACAAATTTGTTAAACCAATCTATGCCTCATTTTGGAGGATAGGGATGCATTTTAATAATGATAATACCTTATATTTACTGGAAAATACAATCTTCAAGACAATGGACAAGATAGGAATTATTTTATCCCATTTTACATACAAGTTTAAGCACAAAGACATAAATTGGCTATCCAGAAGGCTTCATAAGTTTACTCAGACCTAGATTTCATAATTCTTTGCCTTAACCTTACATCAAGCTTCTTTCTGACAAGAAAATGGAGATTTTTAAATGCATGATGGAAGAGGAAAAAATTACTTGTAGCAATCTGCAGAAAACTCTCTAGTCTATGTTTTAAGGTAGAAAAAGAAAGGAGTAAGATTAGGTAGGAAAGAGCAGCCTGTTAATAATAATATTACAATGTGGTGTGTGGGGGTAATAGTTTGACAGAACGTAGGCTGTTGGCTTTAAATGGGCCCAAATTAAATAATAATTCCTGCTGTGGGAACTCCTACATTTTTTAGAAGGTAGAGTAATTAAATAATGCACTAGGTCCTATAAAAGTCCATCTGCAGCATATTATATATATCACCATTTACTCTGTGTGTGGTATGTGAACGCTGATAAAAGTTACAAGCTATAAATCTTGTTTGACTCATTTCTAAACCAGAAATTAAGCCTTTGCCTAGTTCTCTAATCTTATGCTTTCTCAAGACTTGAGCCAAAGCTTACTGATATTCATTGAAGTCACATGTTTTGTTGGGTTTCAGATCATTATTTTCAATGTGGCAAAAAGCTCGGAACAGGAATTGATCAATCAATCAGAGAATCAGTTGGAATCAAACTGAGTCTTACAGAAATGACAGCTTTTTAAGAATTATATTTTATTTTATAGTTTATCTTGTGATTTCTGAAATGACTTGTTTTTTGTGTGTTGTTTAAAATGAAACACTTGTTAATAAAGGGAGGAAAAGCACTGGAAATAAGACAACTTATCGTAATGGGCCTTAAATAACATTTGCATGTTAGAACTCTGATCCATCTTTTATTGTTTTCAATGGATTTTTCAGCCGTTTCTCTTCTAGTCTGCTAGGTATATTTTTAGTATTTGAGATACTATAAGGCATTGTAGATTTTATAGTAAAACAAAAAAAAATTACTAAAAAGTTATTCTTTACAATTTGGCCTACTATTCCTTGCTTCCCCAGTGTCTTTAAATGCCTATCTGGGATGCAGCTCTCACTATTTTAGTCACATGGCATTCTTTACCATACCTTTGGGGATATCTTAATTTGGATTTTTTTTTTTTTAAATCAACTGACCTGCTTTGTTTTTAAATAAACTGAAAAAAAATAGAAGCACAAATATCAAACCATGGCTATTTCACTTGCAGCCTTTTATGCATTGCTCTATAAAAAAAGCTAAGAAAGATTACAGCATTTAGTGGTTCTACTTTGGGTGGTATAACTCTCTTTTTTGAGTAAGTTGCAACACAGTATGTTATTTTCAAAATCTGTGAGACTTATATAATTGTATCATAGATGCAAACAGGGTGCATCTACACATACAATTACTGCAACGCAATAAATTCTAGAGCAGTTTGAGCCAGAGTCAACTGCTCCTGGATGCAGCATATGCCTGGGACAGCAGCAATTTGAGCTGTGGTGGAGCAGGCCCCAGCTGGCTGGGCTGACTAGGTGTGATGTGCACCTGCAGTAAGCTTCTACATGCATGTTTAAGCACAGTAAAATACTCCTCTATAAGACAGTCTGTCTCTGACAGTAGTATCCTATGGTGGAGTTAATTAGTCTGCTGCACCATAATAACAGTGCATGTGTAGACTGTGATGCTTTACTGTGGAGCTATGTAGTCTACTGCACAGTAAAGCACATGTAGATGCACACAGTGTATAATTTTAAAAAATAATTTCAAGACACGTAAGTTCTATTTGGTTTATCATTGTTAAAGTAAATAGTGGATAAATGGGTAATGTCAAGTGCTCTTAACTAAGTTTTATAAAACCAAAATATATTTAAAAGTTTACTTTAAAAGAAGCTATTTAAGGAGCTGCCTTGAAATAGACAAATCAATTTATTAAGAATCTGACCTTCAAATCAAATCTGCTACCACATTTTCACAAATACAGAACCCATCTTTTTATTCCAAAATTCAGCTGCTGAGAATTTGGGATGCAAAGTATAAGCAAGGAACAATGGTAAAATCAATTTCTGTCTCTGTCAGGGTAGGCAAAGGGAAAGCAAAAATAAAGCTGCAGTGCTGCATCTGGGGATTTCCAGCTCTGGATTTGAATACTTTCACTTCTCCCTGGCATGCTGCAGAAGCTATTATTCTCTTTACTTACCACTGCTTACCAGCAAGAGCAACACCAGGGCTGCTAGATCCAGCATGGTGTGGGGAGGGGTCCTGGACAGGCCTCAAGTGGGCCCAGAACCCAGGGTAGATAATGTGGCTGTGCAGACCATATTCAGCTGACAGGCCATATCTTTGACTCGTAATTGGTCCAAACCATTTTAGTATTAAACATTAACAATTATTATTTTAAATTGTAGTATCCCATTACAGAGATTACAAGAATAGTTTAAGTCCTCTGCATGATTTGTTTATGACCTAGGATGCTGAAGTTTTATTGGCATATGGCAGAAACAGTGCTGTCTTCCAAGTCTGATATGGTTATATGGTGGCGTGTTTGGTTTTTGGCTTTTTTCTTGTTGGATTGCCTGAAAGACCTGAGAAGGGGAACAGGAAAACCTTAACAGAGAATGCTGAAGTTGAGAGATGAGAGAAAAGTGTTTGCGTTGTTCTTATATCAAAATATCTTCTTTAGGTTTGTTTGGATTTAAGAATTAGCCATTATTGTCCTTTCATTGATTCAACCTTTTTAAGGATGGTCCCAATATTATTTTCAACTCCTGAATAAATATGTATTAAATCCCCACTATCTATGCATTATTGGCTTCTATTCTTTTGGAGGACATCTTGAATTTTTCATAACATGCCCACTTTCTGAGATAACCCATTATGGTCATGGAGGCATGATAAGAGCTGGTATTATTTCTAGTATATCCCAACATAATTTAAGATGCACATGAATCCTTTGGTTTTCAAAATTGTCTTCATAAATTAGAATGATTCAAGTTTAGCAGACATAGAAAACATTTAAATGTATTATTCTTATATATATATATATATATATTAGTTTGATAGGCAAGTTGCTTAACTTTTTTAAATAATTAAATCAATATCTAATTTAAAATATTTTAAACTCATTTTTGTATTAAGTAGTGATAGCACCAAATAACTTTGCTATACTTCTGTTTATTATATCTTCTACTTAAATAGCAATGACAGTATACAGTTAGTATTACATTTGTAATTAATTATAGAACACTTAAAATAATTGTCTCAAAAGCTTATAACATTTCTTAAGGATTTGAGAAATAAACAGAGTTGTTTCAAATTCAGTTCAATTCAATTCATAACATAAATAAGTTTGAACAAAGTAACCAAGCTACAAATATCATACTAAAAATAGAGCCCACCAAAATATTAACAATGTTTTTATAAATATAGTAGTAAATCAAGACATGAATTTGTAATATTGTTGAACATAGATTAGATGTTTTTACAAAATACTTCCCAACTGTACAGATCTTACTTTTTGTTACATAAAGAATTAAGGTGTAAAAGACTCTTGTGGCCTTGAAACACCACATGTTCTACAGTACTTCTCTTCAAATTACAGAGAGAGGGAAGGGGAGAGTGTATCTTCACATTCCTTTAATGAGAGTTTCTCCCATCAACCTTTGTAGCTGCCTCTGACCGAAAGAAATCATAAGTTTCCTACAGGTTCCTTTAATTAGTTTGAATGCTTAATTAAATACTGTTTTCTATGTACCTTACACAGAAATGTATTTTTAAAATATTCCTTCAAGTTTAGAAATCATGCAAGCAATTTTATAATTCAATGCTATGAAAATAAATTATACTAGTGTTTTTTAATAGCCATTTTGCACAACTATTGTCTACCCTTCACAATATCCACAAGACATTTGAAATGCTGGTACTGAAGGAAAATATGGTTGCCAAAAGGATAGGATTAGAAACTGGAACATTAGCAAATGGAAGTCAAGCACCAATAACCTGGCAGATTTTGCAAAGGTTATGTTTCAAATGATAAATGTGAAAGATTAAGAAATGTGGTCCTGTTTCTAGGAGTTGAAGATTAATGTAACTAGGGATTAGTCTAGTTTTTATGTGTGTTTATTTGTACTTCATATGAACACCAAATGACTTTTGTATTTTAAAGCTTTTGAATGAAGTTATTGTAGGTTTTTCCCCTTAGGGTTTTATTTTTGGACTTTCTCTTTTGTGTATAATCATAAAGGAACCACCATATCAGGGGAATGGTACTTAGCAATGACATGAGAATGAAAACATTTCTATATGTTTAAAAACTCTTTCACCAGCTTTTTTCTATTTCAGCAAGGTGGGAGAAATGCAGCAACATTGTCTTGTAAGCAGTTCTTGGTTAGGAACATTTTTTATTATATAGATTGTAGAAAATTAGTGTTGGAAGGGACCTTAGGAAGTTATCTAGTCCAACCCCTTGCTCAAAGCAGGATCAGAGCTTTGTTAAGCTGGGCCTTAAAAACTTACAAGGATGTAATTAAGGATGTAACTTACAAGATTCCACCACCTCTCTAGGTAACACGTTCCAGTGCGTCACCACCTTCCCAGTGAGTAAAGTTTTTCCTAATAGCAAACCTAAACTTCCCTTGCTGTAACTTGAGACCGTTGCTCCTTGTTTTGTCATTTCCCACCACTGAGAACAGTCTACTTCCATCCTCCTTGGAACCACCCTTCAGGTCCTTAAAGGCTGCAATCAAATCCCCTCTGTCTTTTCTTCTGAAGACTAAATAAACTGAGTTCCCTTGGCCTCTCCTTATAAGTCATGTGCCCTAGCCCCCAAACCATTTTCATTGCCCTTAACTGGACTCTCCATATTGTCCACATCCTTTCTGTAGTGGGGGCCCCAAAACTGGATATAATATTCCAGATGGAGCCTCACCAGTGTAGAAGAAAGTGGAATAATTACTTCCTTTGATCTGCTGGCAATGCTTCTACTAATGCATATTAATGCCAGGTATTCTCTGAGCCTTCTTGGCACCGAGGCACACGGCTGACCCGTGCCCACCTTATTGTCCACTGTAACCCTCAGGAGCTTTTCTGCAGAGCTGTTACTTAGCCAGTTGGTCCCGAGCCTGTAGTGGTGCATGAAATTGTTCCATCCTAAATGCAGGACTTTGCACTTCTCCTTGTTGAATCTCATGAGATTTCGTTTGGCTCAATCCTCCTATTCCCAGGTCACTCTAAATCCTAGCTCTACCCTCCATAATATCTACTGCCCCCCTCAGCTTGGTATCATCTGTGAACTTGCTGAGGGTGCACTCCATCCCATCTTCCAGATGATTAACAAACAAAAATAATTGAATGAAATGAGACCTAGGATTGACTCCTGGGGCACTCCACTTAATATTGACTGCCAACTAGACGACAGGCCATTGACCACTACCCATCGAGCCCAATGATTCAGCGAGCTTTCTGTACAATTTACAATCTATTCTTCCAACCATACTTCTTTAGCTTGCTTGCAAGAATGTGGGAGACCACATCAAAAACCTTAATAAAGTCCAAGTATATCACATCCACTGCTCTGCCCACATCTATAGAGCCAGTCATTTCATCATAGAAGGCAATCAGGTTGGTCAGGCATGAGTTGCCCTTGGTGCATTCATGCTGCCTGTAACTGATCACTTTCTTCTCCGAGTGCTTAGAAATAGATTTCTTGAGGACCTGTTCCATGATTTTCCAGAGACTGAGGTGAGGCTGACTGGTCTGTAGTTTCCTAGATCCTCTTGTTTCCCTTTCTTAAAGATGGGGAATATATTTGCCTTTTTCTAATCATCCATGACCTCCCCCAGTTACAAGTTTTCAAAGATAATGGCCAATGGATTTGTAATCACATCAGCCAACTGCCTCAGTACTCTTGGATACATTACATTCATTCCCATGAATTTGTATATGCCCAGCTTTTTTAAATAGTTCCAAACCTGTTCTTTCACCACTGAGGGCCGCTCAGCTTCCCCTGGCACTATGCTGCCTCGTGCAGTAGTCTGGGAGCTGACTTAGCCTGTGAAGACCATTGCCTATTGTTGCCAACATACTCATAGAAACCCTTCTTGTTACCTTTCACGTCCCTTTGCTTGCTGCGAATCCAACTGCACTTTGGCCTTCCTGATTTCATCCCTGTATGCCGAGCAATACTCCTTCCTAGTCATCTGTAGCTTATACACTTTTAGAGAGAGAATATAGCAAAAAGGCTTTAGAAGATTTTCCTAAATGCAAAGCAACATTCATTTTTCAAAGATGTATCATCGAACTCTTTGTTCCGTTAACTTTACTTTTTCACACATTTTTTTTTTCTTCTGAATAATGTGTGAAAGGGAAAAATAAGCCAAAGATAGGAAATTTCTTATTTTCTGGGTGAAGTGTTTGGCATCAAGTACATTTCAGGTAGTAATTTAGATATAGCTACAGTACAGTGCTGTGTTTTGATGATAAACCTTAAACTTGAGACATGAACCAGAGCTAAAATATATATAATAATCTGGCAGTCAGAGTATCTGATTTACATGTTGGCAAGCCCAGAAGACCTAAACTAATGTAGTTAGTGGCTAATAAAGGGGACCAGCAAAGCACTAGGTATTCAAATTTTGTTTCACTTGACCCATATTACTTCATAGTTATATTACTCACCTTAGAGGTTAATTGATAATGACCTGGAATTTGGCATGGTGCTTCTGAAGAAACCAATGGCTGTTGTGACCTGAACACACAAAAGGTAGAGGTGGTGGAGCAAATAATGATTTGTGGCTGCATTGACCTTCAGTGTTATTCCTTTTTCACAACTTTATTTTCAATAGAAAAAAGGGTCAGTGGGTGCATCTACATGAGAAATTTACTGCAGAATAGACTATTTAGCTCTGCAGTAAACATTACACATGTACATGTGTGCCCCTATTAGATTGGGGTAAACAAATTAACTCCACAGCATGATAGTAGCTGTAAATAGAAGTACTATCCTTCTGCAGAGGTTTTTACTTCACAGCAGCACACATGTAGATGCTGCCCCAGATAACTGGGGCACAAGGATTCTTCAGTATGGGGGCTACTTGTCAGCTAGCTTCACAGTGCAGCATCCTTATGCCCCAGCCAGACCCTCCACAGCATGTTGAGACCGGGGGGGTGGGGAACAGTCCCGAGTTGGCAGGCTGACTTCTGAGCCTGATTCCAGCCAGGGCTGCTCCAACCCAGCTCAGTGTGCTATGGTCCTGTGCACATGCTGAAATGGCATGCCTGAGAGCAATGAATTCCAGAGCAATAAACTCTGCAGTTGATTGCTTCACATTAGTAGCACATGTAGATGTGCCCAGTATGTGGTAAAATCCTAATATGAATGAGGAAGTTGTAGCTTTAACATGTGTTAAGAAGTCAAAGTAAACACTATCTCCTAAATCCTCAATTTGAGTATTGTCCCTTCCCAAGTGATTGACCTACCTCAGAACTCTCCTTAACTGCTTATGTAATCTGGTAACCACTAGTTACTTTAAGCCTTTATTAAAACTAGGTCCACCATCTACAGAGAACCTTCTGGGAAAAGGGGAAAACATGACTTTTTTTTTTTTAAACTTAAGCTCTGATTCCAAGTTTATAGAGGAGCCTAATTTTTAATCATGTAATTATTCCCATTTTGGTTGAATTTTTAGGCATGTACTTAAGTCACATGTTTTAACAACTTTTAATCAGACCCAGGAGGCATAAATGTAATGAGCCACACTTTCTACTGGTACCAAATAATATAGCACTATTGACTTCAATTGAGCTATGGAAATTTACATAATCTAGTACGGATTTTCTGTTTTGCTGTGAAAGAAATTTAAAAGTGTGAAAAAGGGAAATCTTGTCCAGTGTCTGTGCCTATGTATTTGATAAATACAGAATGTCTGAATTTCTTTCCTCAGCTGTACATTTAGTCACTTTAAATGTGATGTGAATGAAGCCACTATTTGAGAGAGACTGTTGACATCATCCCTCATGATAGGTCAAGCATCCTCTGAACTAGCCTTCCAACATCTTTGTAAAGGTTTTATACATCCACTCATGACACAATGCATAAACACTTTTATAGTCAGTGAACTGTTCCAGGAGCATGTAGATTTTTGTGCAGGTAATTAGGGATTAGAAACTCATTGAAAGTAGATTTTGTTTATTTTTAGGCTTCCAAAGACTGTTTAGATAAGCTGCAGTTCTAGTCTTGGCACATGTCAGTTTTTAATTATTCTCTCGTTTAAATTCTTGCTTAATCCCCTTTTGCTGTTCTGTATTCTCCATATATTCTTTTACAGCTGTAGAAATCTACCCTATTTTGTGCAGGCTGTTTCTGCATCTTTCCCAGAATACACTATTTTCCCAATGGTTCTGAGCAACAGCTTGGATGAGATCCATAAAATAGGAGGGAGGGGTGTATGCTTCATTAATAAAGGGTTTGAGTACTTTTTGCTTGGGAATAATCCCAAGAAAAAAGGTTCTGTAGAAATGACTTTCTGTCCATGGTTAATGAGAGAGATGTGAAAAAAAGGAGGCAGCAATCAACTAACATTATCCAGAGTATGTCAGAGGAAAAAAGGAACTGACCCAGATCATTTAAAAAAAAAAAATCCTAGAAAAGTGTTAAAGACATGCACATTTTTGTGTACCTCTAACCTGAGAGAATCTCCATAGCACTCTCCCTGTTTTCCATCTATAAAATAGTAATAAACAGGTACTTGTTTGTTGTAAAGGGATTGTGTGGAAATTAATCAATGCCTATGCATCATCTTTAATGAGCAAGGCATTATTGAAATTTGCTATTGTTTTTTAGTGACTGTTTGTTTCTGGCTTACCAGATGGAAATACTCATTTTTTCATAAAAACAAATTTAAGGCTAGGGTCAGTTGTTACAATGATGAAGGCCTAATATGTATGTAGTCTGATGGCTCTTTCTTTTTGGTTCACTGATAAATTGATTGTAATTCTTATAATAGCATATCATTTCTCTGCCATAATAAGCATTATATGTTTCAGTTTTAATCAGGATCCAACCCTCATGGTGTCAGATATGCCAGAAGAAAGACAAGATAGAGTTTATTTGGATGAATATCAATTACTTTATTCATCTGGGAAATCGCTAGTAGTAGCACATATAGTGCAGGTCATCATTCCTTTCTTGGTCATTTCAGTTTGGCAGATTCCAGCCTCTACTAGCTGTTTGTTTCTCAGCTTCTTCCTAGAGATCCACAGCTTTGGAGTTTAAAGGGCTGGAGAGAAGAGATTGTTTTCTTTAAATCCCAAGTCTTAGGATCCGCTGCCCTTTTTTCCAGCTCCTTCCCTCTACTACTAGCCTTTTCTTAGGTTCATTACCCATTTGATCAAAGAATCTAAGAAATGTGGTGCAAGTTCAAGAATATATTGCTGTGTACTAGGGCTGTGCAAAGCTTTGGTCCCTGATTCAATCTGGTGGAGATTTGGCCCGATTCAGTGGCCGAATCTTCAAATCCAAATCAAATCAGAGGATCCTTTAATCTCGGAACCAGCAATTTGGACATAGATATAGCTTTAAATGTTTTTTCTACATTCCTCTAGGTAGCAGGTGGTCGTGAATGCTGTGATGCTGGGGCACATGGAGCATACCACAGAAGTGCGGGGGCCTCCCCAGTGCATTCAACAGCAGACCCAGAAGCACACCAGAAGCACTTTTGGTCCACTTCTGTGTCCACCGGGGAGCACACCAGGGCCCCCCCGCTGCACTCCCCTGGATCAGCAACTGGTTACTCTTGGGTCTGGGCAGGCACTCGGGGTCCCCTTGTGGCCAACCATCAAGCCAGGAACTGATGGGGAGGGGGGAGAGGGAATGTGCTCCCTGGAGGACCCAAAAGTAGATCAGAAATACTTTTGGTTCACTTCTGGGTTCACCGCTGAGCATGTGGAGAGCCCTGGCCACACTTTTGTGGGATGCTCAATCCTCTCCAGCATTGCAGCATTCTTGAGCCACACTGGTACCTTGAGGTATCTAGAAAAAAGATTTAAAGCTGTGTCTGTGTCTGAATCGCTGATTCTCTGAATCAGCATTGAATCTTCAGATTCAAATTCAACTGAATCGAATCAACAACAGTGAACTGAATCAACCAATTGAATCACTGTCCCTGATTCAGGCCGAATCCAAATTGAATAGGGCCCACTTTGCACACCTCTGCTACCTACTGCCAAGGCATAACAAACTTGTACCTTGCCTCCAAAATGACCCCATAAAGGACCATAGCTGTTGTGAGAGAGGAGAAACCTACTCCCTTGTTGATTTCCCAAGGGAAAAAATCCTTGTTGATCCTAAAAAAGAAAACCAGTGAATTGCTCACATCAGACTAAAATCTTAGACAGACCCTAGGGATCTAGTTTGCTAATCAGGCTTTGAGGTATGGATTACAGCAAGAAGGACTGGGTTTATATATCTTTCCTTCAGGAACACAAAAGCTAATGCTAACTCAAGTCTGACAACCCTCCTATCACTTTCATTCTTCTCTCAGACACTGCCTCAGCCCCGAGAAAAAAATTACCCATTTCTCCACCAGTCAAAAAAAGGCCTCCTCCACTTTTGAAGATATGGGGTAGCCTTTTGGTCATCTTATTACAGCTGTCCATTGGAAGAGTAAGGGAGAATAGTTTAACTGATAATATGTTTTAATATTGTTTGTTTTTTCAAATAGAATGTTATGGTCTTTATATAGAGGGTTAAGGGGATTCTCTGATCACTAGATATAATGGTGCACAAGTTAATGATATGCACACATACATTAATTACTGTAACATTTCCATTGGAAATGCAATATGCAATCTCAGACTCTCCATTTTCTGAGTCTGAGAGGATAGTTGCATGAGGAGTGAAGGGCACATTAATCCTTGTTTGTAATGTTTCTTTCTTGCATCGTGGAAAGAAGTATACATACAATTTTACCAAATAATTTATTAGGAACTGTGATTGTTTCCTCATCTAGTAATAAGATGGAAATGTCCCTGTTTAAAATGCTTCTTCTTGTCCATTACAAACACTGCTGCACCTTGAAGTTGCTTGTTTTTGTTAAATAGGATTGCATGTCCTGTGCTTACCTATTCAGCAGGATGAAATCTCAAAAGCATATACAATTATACAAGCCAAGAAAGAAATACACCGTATAGACTAATGGAAACAGACATACATAAGCTTTCACAAGCAAGAGCTCACTTCAATTATGCATCTGTAGTGAGTGATTTCTGCAAAGCCAAGATGGCCCAACCATAATGTGGAGGTATAGGGAAGATAAATCCAGAGAGAATATAGTAGTTCTTTTAAACGGTAGTTCTTTTATTTCCCCATTACTGTTCTTATTTTCTGATTAATTCAAATCTCCTAAAGAGTTGGGGTAGAATGGAGTAGAGGCTGAGGCTCAGCTCGGAACCTGTGTCCTGATGTGCTTTTCTCTCTTTCTACCATCCTCTGGGACAGTTTTCATTTTGGCAGTACCTGGCAAACTATCCTCCTTCTCTTGATAGTTCAAGAATAGCTAGAAAAGGATTCTCAAGTAGGAGTACAGTCTCATGCTTGGACATGGTGTTCTCCTACCAAAGTGCATTACCACCAGAATGCCAGTGTTTCTTGTATATGGCTTGTTCTCCTAAAGGAGTAAGCTGGATCTGGTTTATATAGTCCCTTGAACTTCCAGCAGCTTTTGAGAGACAGAAAGGTTAACTGAAGCCAGGAATTTAGCTTTTCCACCTATGTAACAGCTTATTCTGCCATGTATTCTCATGGCTTGGCCTTTATGGTTACACATAGAGGTAAAGTTTAAAAATCTATCAATAACATTTCAAGCTCTGGTTTATACTGACCACAAGGTTACACAGCAGTAACAGATAATTATGGGAAGCTGATCCTACATATTCTCTTGACACTATAAACCTTTATATGTTGTTTCAAGGACAAATGGTCTTTCAGACGATTAACGTGTTCATTTTGTGACCAGGCATTTCTTTTTTTCTACCATAGCATTTTTAGCCTCTTGAGGAAACATTTTCCTGCTTATGTATACCATTGGGTATTGTATCTCTCTCTCTCTCTGGAAGTAAAACTGCTCCCATACCAACTTACAAGCCATCCATTTAGACTATAAATTTAGGCAAAAAAAAAAAAAAATCTGTTCAGGAATATAAGATGTTCACAGATGGTTTTCTTCAGGGCCTTGAAGTTCTGTTTGCATTCATTTGTCCATTTCTCTCTTTCTCTCTTTCTTTTTCCTGATGTTTCAAGAATTGCTGGAAAAAGATAATCAAGTTATGAGTACATTTTCTTATTCTTGTGCATGGTAACCCTTATGCCAAATCTGATTTCAAATACAGGAGTGGGCCATGTTGTATAGGGGCCATTTTGTATATTTTGTTTCACCATAAGGCTCTACTGCTTGGAATCAGTTTCTGTGTCTCCCCACAATAATGTATTGCTTCCCTAAATAGTAAGGGAATATACAAGTGCTACAGAAGAAAATGTACTTTGACACACTCAGAGAAAAATAAGACAGACATTGTACTACACTGGATTGTGAATGGGGGGGGGTTGTGGGTGGTAAGGGGAAACTTGCATTCAGCAATCCAAAATAACATTTAATAGCAGTCATGGCAGTCATGTTTTTATATATATTATGACAGTGTATACAAAACCTAAACTTCCCTTACCTTATTCCAAACTGAGGTTATCATAATCATGTTAGGATTCATTGGGCAACCTTCCGACTGACACAGAAAACACTGAAACCTAGGAAGAGGGATCTGCTTCACATATAGGGTAACACACATTTTTTTCCAGTTGAAGAAAAACTAGGGGCATCTTTACATGTGCTCCAGGCACAGAGGTGCTTTAATTAGAGAGGCTCCAAAAGTCGCTTTAATTAAAGCACTCACAGTGTCTTGTGTATTCTGCATCCCATGCTTCAGGATGGTGGCAGAGGCACTTTAACTAAACCTCATTTCACAAGCTTTAGTTAAAGCACCCCCACCAAAATTTAGAAGCATGGGGATGATGAATACACAAGACAATAGAGGCTGCTGGAATGCGCTAATTAGAGCACATCAGAGCAGTGTCCCTGCATATGTACAAGCAACCTAGAAGCTTTACTAATAGGCTATGGGCCTAGCATTGTGTCATTCAGCTTAAAATCAAAGCTTATAAAAGTAAATATAACTTTATTGGAATGTGCACTAATTTGCTAGATAATATATTACGTTTTAAAAAATACAGACTAGACAAAAATAGTCAAAACACATTGCTTCATTAGTCCTGAAGTCATTATAGTTAAGTGTGCATCTCTTATTTAGATTCATGAAATAAAATCTAGTTTTCCTAAGTGTCTTAACAGTGCCTTCGGTACTTCAGTGGCTGTATCTACACAAGACTCTGCATACACAATTACTAAATAACTGCGCAGTAACTGGAGTTACTGAGCAGTAGTATCACTGAGTGGCTTGTAGGTGGCTCTCACTTACAGTAGTTCATTACTACTGTGCAGTAGCATTATGTCACACTTCATGTCACACATCACTACCGCACAGTAGTAACAAGCTACTGCGCAGTCAGTGTCTCATGTAGATGCAGCCAGTGTTGATCATGTTACATACAAGTTAATATTACCACACCTAAGTTAAAGTTTTTAGCTAGAGCTAACAACAGTCTACAAGTCTGTGAAAAAGAAGATAAATATTACCAGGGGCCGCTAATAGACAGTAAAAATGCAAAAGAAAAGATAGTTTGAATAGTGGAACGTCAAGACCATTAAAAAAGAGAGAGGGTCATTAACACCTTTAAAGTGAAGAGAAATTAGCAAGAATCAGGTAAATTATAATGAATCATGCAGTCTATAGACTCCCCTCATTACTACCTGAATAGAAATGTCATTGGGCCTCCTAGGTTTTTTGTGTGGAGCAGGAATTAAATGGGAATTCCTGCTCCCTGCCTCTAATCACCCTGCCCCTGCTCCTGCCCCTGCTCCCACTAGTGTCTGGGGTGTTAAAATTTTGGACATTTGGACAGGGCAGGCAGGGTGTAGGCTAGGCTGTGACAGGACAGGTTGCCTGCCCCTCCAGTGGGGGAAAGTGGTGGGGGTAGGCAGCAGGGAACTCTGTGGCCGGCCAGTAGCACAAGGGCCAGTGCCTGTGCTCTCAGGGGGTGAGCAGTGGGAGCTGCTGCCTGGAAGGGGAAAGGTGGGGGTGGGCCTGGCCAGGCTGCCTGGTAGAGTGCAGCAACCCTACCCCAACATAGGGGGTGCCTCCCCATCTCTTCCCTCCAACCCATGCTGGGTCCAGACACACTCTGCTGCCACCTGCATGAATTGGAGCCACTGTGTTCTGGCCTGCTCAAGATGGGGAAAGCTGGTCAGGGGTGAGGGACACCGGCAAGGCTGGAGGGGCTGTGGCTTGGGAGTGAGCAGCACTGGGCAGAGGGGAAGGGTGCAGGGGACTGTGGGTTGGGAGTGCAGGGCATTGGCAGTGCCAGGGGGCTCTGGATCAGGATTGAGGGGCACCGGTAATGGATGGGGGAGGGTCTGTGGGTTGGGAATGAGGAGCACCATTGTGGCTTGGGGGGGAAGGGTACTGCAGTTTGAGAGTGAGGGGCACTGGCAGGGCTGGGATCAGTGGGTCAGGAGTGAGGGGCAGCAGCAGGGCTGGCGGGGCTGTAGCTTGGCAGTGAGGGGCAACAGAATGGGGAGGAGAAACAGAATGGGCAGAGTCAGGGCACTGGCATGTCACTGCCCCCCCCCTCTTATATATTCCCTCCCCTCCAATCAAAACTTCAAGGTTCAGTGTGACATGTGTCCTCTTTTTTAGACCTGGAAATATGTTAACTCTAGTTCCACTGTACTTTTGTAAAACATTCTAGAGTGTGTATCTGCACCACCAAATCCCTCTCAGATGTGTATTCACCAATTAAACCATGTTTTTTGAGGCTGATATAAAATCATTCCTATATTTTTGAGGACGGAAGTGGTAGGAGATGGCAATCACAATCAATAGCTTAAGTTCAGTTGAATCTAACCTTGCGGGCTTTTGTAAATAGACATTAAAGATTTTGTATGGACAGACATAAGCCACTGATTTCTGGTTTTGAAAATACCTTTGTGAGAGAATTTTTACTAATCTTCCTTGAATTTGTCCAGGGAGATCTTCGGTACTTACTGATTTTCCCCCTCATGTCCATTAGACACCTTTCCTCAAAAGGCTTCCTAGTTGGAGCAGCTATACATCTTCTTTTGGTGTTTGTGAATTATGTTATCCATTCATATTCCTGTATATTTTTACCTTGGCTTGTGGTGTTTGCCATAATATATATATACGTTCATATACTGGTTTTTGTAATTTTCTTTTGAATTTTCTTTCATTATTTTGGGTCCTCACTATCCATCAACATAAGCTTCAGGCTATTTTGTGTGACTTTCTTTCCTGGGTAAATTCGAATTACTTTTCAGGGGTCAGTTCTGGGTTTTCTCATTGGTTCCAAAAGAGATAATGGTCTGGATCCTCAGCTTCCACAAGCAGAGGCAAGCTAAATGCTCGTGTAATGCTTGAAAGTATGCTCATTTCCACCAGCTGGGGATCTGACTCTGTGTTAGAATCTGTCCCTGTCCATGCTGCCAGTTACTGTGCATCTAGATGTTAACACTGAATGTATACATTTATGTTAGAACTTTGTAATTAAAATGCTTGATAACTTGGATGCTATTCTAAAATGACATGTTTTATGTTTTGTGTGGGTTTTGTTAGGACTGTTAATTGTTTTGTAATTCAGAATTTTTTATTGTTTCCTATGTTGTTGTAAATGCTGAATTGGGCATTATATATTTTAAATTAACACCAAAAGGTAGTACTGATGTGTGCAGTGTTTGACACCTACTGTATATTGTACATAACATTTGGCATTGCAGTATTTTAATTAACACCCCATTGAGGAGCAAATACAACTGATGACAGCATTACCAGTTGCACGTTTCTGTTTTGATTTGTTGCCTGCTGCCAATGTGCCACAGTCACAGCAAGTTGCAGCTCATTATTTCTTGTTAGTGCTGCATTTAGCATTTTATAGTGTAAGGTGTTCTGAGGTGCAGTATGGCAAGCACTATACAAATCATCCAATTGATTGTGCATTTCAAAATTAATTACTCTTAAATCTTTCCAACTGTTTTCTTGAAACACTTGGGAACACAGTCTGCATAAGAGCTTGTATTGAATTATTTTTCCTAAAGAAAAATATTTTAAATGGTTCATTAGTATCCAGTAATAATTTTAAATTGCTCATAATTTGGTTCAGGATAGAACACATCAGTACTAATAGTACCAAAATTCCGTGAAGTATTGTGTTGTGGTCTTTGCCTTACCACATAAAAATGGAAGGATAGATACAAAGGTAAAAAAATTCAAATTTGGATACTGTCAATTAATCCCTTTAAAGCTATTTATAGATGTTACCTTTTTTTTCTAGGTTTAATCCAGACTAAAACCATTACTATATACACATGGATATCTGTAGTCTGAATTAAAATTGGCTCCAGTCTGAATTAACTAATCATTAAATTAGGATTAAAATCAATGCAGTCTGGGGCAGTCCAAACTAAGCAATGCAAACTGTATTAATTAACGTATATATGGCGTTTTTTAAGGAAAAACAGTCTGTAGGAACTCTTCAGAAACATTGCAAACATCAGTCCCCTCAAGAGAAACTCAGTTCAGTTTTTGCAACACAACAGAAGCTATCAGGCACAAAATAACACCTTTACAAAGTCCAATGTGGCAACAAAACCTTAGGGTGACTAAGTATCAGTATCCTGACCAAGGCCCCTGCCCTTCCCTGCCCAAGCATATGGGCTACTGATCTGTGAAGAAGGGGGAAAACCTCCTTGCCCCCTCACCCTCCTCCTTATTCCCCCCCCCCAACACATTGGCCGAGATGGTCATCAACACTCAGGTCAATTGAACCCTTTATGGTTTCTGGAACAGCACTTTAAATAACTGTCAGTAAGTTTGCAACAATATAGCCGTGCTTTAGCAGGCTTATTATCGCCTCCTAATTACTTCCAACCCCGAGTGCTTAGTGCATAAGCCCAGACACAGAGGCTGTGAATTGGGGCTGATGGTTAATGATCATCTACTAACCTTTAATTCTAATTGAAATTTGATTTGAACTGTGTGATGAGAATCAGTCAACACATTTTAGAAAATGGTGAGCATGTCTACAAATAGCCTAAATGCTTATTTAGGCACCTAGATAATATATAGCTTGATTTTAAATTAAAGTGCACACAGCAAAATCATGAAGTGCCAAATGTGGTTAGTACATTTAGGTTTGAATTTTTGGCTATGGTATATAGTATGAAGCGGAGTGTTTTCATGAAATAGAGAGGGGGAAAAATAGTTGTGCTCTTAACATACTGTTTGAGAAATAATACTTTTGGGGTGAGGTAAGTGAGCTTGGTTTCTGCTGGTGTAGCTGATGAACTGTAATTACTTGTTATTAGTTCCTTGAATACTTAATATGAAAGTAGATAATAAATAAAGGTCCTAGCATCTTACGGTGCCGATTTTAAAATCTGAAATTAAAGTGATAGATCCTAATTCACCCCACTAGTCTGACTGAAGTGAAAATTCTTTATTGCAGCAGCTAAGCCACAATGGATTTCCTGAAGGTAAAAATACTGTAGCCAAAATGGGACTCAAATGTGGCAAAAACGAGTGTCACCCTCCCTAATTTTTAGGTACCTAACAACATTTGCAAATTTTACTCCCCCTAAGTGGCCTGTATAGTGAATGGGTAGGATTAAACTATGTGTAGGATAAACTAGGGTGCTGGAACCGCTTTCTCCACTCCTCCTTTTGAAGCTGGGTCACTCTGTGAAAAGGAATTCAAGATTCACAGGGTCAAAGAGAGAATAAACAAGAGGGAACATGACACTTGCTCAGATGAGGCCTTTCAGTTGGAAGGGGAGAGTGCTAGATTCTGGTCCCTATTCTAGAAACTGCGAATGCATTTTTCATTAAAAAATCATTTTGAATTTTGGAGTCATTGGATGAAATCAATAGCATAAGAAATGTCAGGAACAGGGGCAAGAATTAGTTGCCCGCAGTGGCCCAGCTTCAAGAGGAGGAGTTGGCAGTTTAAGCACCCTCTGAGAGATGGCATTTTTTTTAATTTGAGCTCTTTCAGTCTGAGCAAGGCCTAGAATCCAGGATACTTATTCTGGTATGTGTTCTGCCTAAACTAAACTAACTAACTAAACTATTATATAAAAAGTGAGTGTCAGGGCCTTGTTACACAATAATTTTGAATGGCTCCTGAAGCTGTTAAGACTTGGATTGTCCACACATTAGCACCTGAAATTAGTTTTAAGCACTTGTTAAGCAACTCCAAGTGGTGCCATTCCAGGGCAGTATTATCTCTGATATGTGTTACCCAGTTCATGTTACACTAAGGTGTCGCCACTCTAGGCTACATCTTAGTGTAAATTGCACCCTCATCTTCCCTGCTGTCCCAGGTCAGGGCCACTGCCCGCCCCCGCCCTTGCTTGTAACTGTCCATGCTGTCTGTCCCAGGGAAGCAAGCAGGGAAGGGTTAAACTACCTTCCTGGCTGCCTCTGCTGCTCTTTGGGCCTGGCTCAGCTCAGAGAAGAGTAGCAGTGGTGGTGGCAAGGGCCAGGCAGGCAGGTTAACCCTTCCCTGCCTGCTCTCCTGAGCCACGCAGTGTGAGTAGACACAAATAGGTGGGTGGGAAGCCCCAGCGGCTGGGGGAATGGAAGAGACCTGGAAATGAAGGGGCACTGGGGGGGAGCCCCAGAGGTGGGGGGGCAGATGTCAGGGAGGAAGCCCAGAATGGAATGAGGATGGGATTTTTACATTTCAGTCCTCCAGGATCCTGCTGGCCTGAACAGGAGCAAGCCCTAACACTAACCAACATTTGTAGCTCACAATGTAAGGTGTAATAAGGCCCTTACTGCCTGCGGTACTGTTGTTCAGCCTGGGGCAGCCATTGCTGCTGTGTTTTGTGCTGAACTCAGTGTTATCAATGGGGTAGGTATGCTCTGAGAATGCTTAACTGAGTGTGGCCTTCTGGGATCCTTTGCACAGAGATGTCTAGTTTATCAATCCCAAACAGCCTTAGTAACAAGATAAGCACCAAGATTGTCAGCTTAATCATGATGTTGGCACTTCAGGGCTTGTGCAACAGTAGAACTTTAGGTTCCTGCAGGCTTTTGGGTACCAAAGAGGGGTTTTGTTGTGTTTAGCTTCCCCAAACCCTTGGGTTTAATTCTGCTAAGTTGTATTTTAGTCCTCTTTTTGGCCTTGCAATCTTTCTCTGTTTCTTTGAAGAAATAAATTTTGCAAGTATATGCCACATGGAAAAAGATAATAAAGCACTAGATCTTTAAGATGGATAAGACCATGCCATGCTCCTTCATGAGGTTATGATTCTCTAGCTGCACTCATTTCTTTATTGCCTGAAGAAAGGAAAAACAGTGTGATGAGCCTGGCATCTTCCTAAACAACTGTATCAGTAGAAACCTCCTGCAGAATTTTAAGTCATTCATCATCTCCCCACTCCCAACCCTCCTCACTGAGCTGATAAAGTACTCTGCATCCATTATTAAAACACATTTTTCTGTATTAGCATGGCCCTGCAGCCAAAGCTATTCACTGCTTCATTATGTGATGCTAGAAACTATACAAACCTCTAATTTGATGTGTTTCCAGAGAGTCTGGAATTGCCAGGTTGCTTTTGGCTACTTGTTTTATTTGCTCTGTTAGTTTTTTGCTTTGTTTCTTTTTGGGGCTTGAAGGAAGTGAGGGCAAGCCTCAAACTTGCAACTTAAAAGCAAGGTGGCATTTGTTTGTTTTTGCTTTAAATATATAGAACAGCTTGTAGCTTTTTCTGAGAAGAAACTTTTGCTAATGTACACAGAAGTGTACAAGAAACTACCCAATGTAAATGCTCCATTCTGTTCACATTCAGTGAATATCTTGCATGTGCCCTGCTGTTTTGTATGCACAGCAGTTAGATGACTTACTATTAGCCCAGATGCTTAAAGATAGGACGTTGTTTGCAGTGTGCTCCACATACCAAATTTATTTAGCCTTCACGTGAATCTAAAACAGAAGAGACTGTAATATGTAACCATCTGTCTAAAAGAAGAAGGAGAATAACATTAGAAGTGTCATTCATGTTTTCAAGCCACATTTGAAGGTCTTTGGTGGCATGAGGTGACACATTAGCTTAGTATGTGCAGGGATAAATTGAAAGAGAGAAAGTGAGAAAGAAGGCCTCAAGTGACAATCCAGGATTGTTTCCTAAAATGAATTGTCATTTTTATAGAACTGGATTCCTTTTATCTAGCTACAGAGAAATGTAGGCATAGTTGCAGGGCACATGGGCAGGTATATTTGCAAGTAGACCTGAATCCCATCTAGAAAGGTTACATGTTCAAGTCACAATTGTTTTTGGCAGTGGTTATTGTCCAAAAGCAAGAATTTGATAATGCTACATGCTATAGAAACTGTCAGTGTAGCTGAAGCTCAGAGCACAGGACTCTAGACAACACAGATGTCTAACTAACAAAGCGTCATATTGTAGAACATATACCACATTAGGGCATTCTGGAACTATACCACACAGCGGGGTCAGCAGCCCCTGGCATGTGTCCCAAGCTTGGGCATGTGTCCCAAGCTTGGGCATGTGTCCCAAGCTTGGGCATGTGAGGCCATTTTGCTCAGCACACCATAGCCAGCCCTGGCTGTGGGTAGCTGCTGCCAGTGACGGAGCCCGGGCCGCTCCCAACAGGGCTTGCAGTGTCCCAGCTGCCTGCTGAGAGCAGCCCAGGATCCTGGCTGGCAACTGCTACCCAGAGCTGTGGCCGGCTGCAGCCAGGAGGCTGCAAACAGCTGTGCCAGGCTCTGAAGCCCTGGCATCAGCTCCGTACCAGTGCGTGCATGCGTGTCTCGGAGCATGCGGTGGGGGAGGGGCCTGAGGCATCGCAACCCCGGTCTCTTCCCCGCTCCTGGCACAGAGCTGGTGACTGGGCTCTGGAGCACGGTACAGCTGTTTGTAGTCATAATGGGCTCTGGGCAGCTGCAGCAAGCAGTGGGCAGGCTGCAAACAGCTGCGCCGGGCTCCGCAGCTCCAGCATCAGTTCCATCCTGGCGGTGACTGTACGCTCGCCTCAGGGCAGACAGCGGGGCATACCAGCATCTTCCAAGGTAGGCATTGTGGTGTTTTTCAGCCCTCCAGCCAAAAAAGTTGCCTACCTCTGCCTGACAGTAATATAATATAGTGGTAATCAGTGAGATTGCATAGTCCTGGAAGGAAGACATTTTAGTTTCCATATTTTATGCAGTCCGGCTTCCAATTTCTACTTTCACTGAGATAACTTAAAGACTCAAAAACAACCTGCACAATCAACCAGAATACTCCATAATGCTGAAACTGTTGCCTCCCTTTTTCATCAGGCCAGTTTCCTGTTCAGAGGGTCAGAAACTCAGGAAGTGAAAACACCCTCTTCTGTGGCTGTAGGGGATATTTCAGATCAACCTGATACCACAATTTTTGTGCAGTTATTTGGGGAGGGGACAACTTCTTCTTTATTCTTAAAAAGAAAAAAGGTAGAAAGAGAATTAAGAATTTAATATTTTGAAATATATTTTTAAAGATTTTTTTTTTTTTAAAGATTTTGTTGAATGGAACTTTGTAACATATATGCTGGTAATACGAATTATTAGTGAGTCTCCTTTGTATATTTAAGTAAAGGGAGATTAAATGCAACTCTCTATTCAATAGTAAAGAAAAAAATGGGAAGAAAACAACAACAATCTCTTTACTTCAGAATGTAAATTGCAGAGGTTTTTGCAGTTAAGACAATCCAGTCATGGATTGCTATCATACATGAATGTTGGATTCATAGAGATAATTCACGTTAATATTAACCCCTTGACAAATGCTCCATCTTGGGACCAGAAGTCCTGCCTCAATGCCCTATCTTTGCCACTGGAACTCGCTCCCCTTTCCCCACCCTGGAAATACTCCTCTTGGGAGGAAAGGATTGCCATCTTGGAACCATTTAAAAAAAAAAAAAAAAGGACTAAAAGTGAAACACTTACTATATTTTAATTTTATTACAAAAAATATTTTTGTCATGATTTGTGTTTGCATTGTATATATAGAGATGATTGTATAATAACTCATACATAAGGATGTGTATTGTGGGGGGTGTGTAGGAGGGATTTGTGAGGGTGTACAAGGTGTGTATGTGTGAGGGGGTGTGGCTGTGTGGGGAGCCATAGGGTATTTTGGGGAAGTGTATATGTGGGGGGTTGCAGGGGCAGAGTATGGGTAGATGGGGTTTTTGGGGTGTGAGGAAGGGTAGTGAGGCCTGGGGACCCCTCCAACATTCCCCACCATAATGCACAGCCCCTGCCAGTGGCAGCAGCACTAGCAGCATGTAGGGGGTGTTTGGAACACTCGTACCTGGAGGAGGGACTGCCGCTGGCAGCACATGGCTCCAGCCAGTGCTGCACATAGATTCATAGATGTTTGGGTCAGAGCAGATCATTGAGTTTGACCCCCTGCTCTGGACAGGAAAAAGTGCTAGGGTCAGATGACACCAGCCAGGTTTATGTCTAGCCTCCTCTTAAAGACCCCCAAGATAGGAGAGAACACCACATCTCTTGGAAGCCCAATCCAGATTCTGGTAACCCTTACCATAAAAAAAGTTCTTCCTGATATCTAACTTAAAGCTCACCATCAGTTTGTGGACATTGTTTCTAGTTACTCCAAGGGGTACCCTGGTAAACAGAGAATCTCCCATTCCTTGATGCCCTCCTCCCAATGAATTTGTAGGTGGCCACAAGATCACCTCTCAGCTTTCTCTTCTGGAGGCTGAAGAGATCCAGGGCGCTCAATCTCTCCTTGTAGAGCTTGGCCTGCAGGCCCTTAAACATATGAGTCGCCCTTCTCTGAACCCTCTTGAGGTTGTCCACATTTCTCTTGAAGTGTGGCACCCCAAACTGGATGCAGTACTCCAACTGTGGCCTGAGCAATGCTGCATATCACCTCCCTGGCCCTGTTTGTCATGTACCTGTTAATGCATGATAAAGTGCGGTTAGCATTCTTGATTGCTTCATCACATTGATGATTCATGCTCATCTTGGTGTCAACAATGACTCTAAGATCTCTTTCTGCTGCTGTGCTGCTGAGAAGGTCCTCCCACAAGCTGTAGATATGCTAGTGATGCCTTCTCCCTAGGTGTAGCACCTTGCACTTGTTGAACTGCATCCTATTCTGTTCTGCCTGCTTTTCCAACCTGTCCAGATCTGCCTGTGGTATCAGATTCATTAGCCTCTGTTGTGTTAATTTTACCCCATAATTTGGTATCATCTGTGAATTTGGACAGAACGCCCTCGTTCAAGTCACTGATGAAGACATTGAACAACACAAGTACAAGGACTGAGCCCTGTGGGATCCCACTGTTCACATCTTTCCAGGTCAATACTTGCCCATCCACCACCACTCTCTGGGTATGACCCCTAAGCTAATTTGCCCCCCACCTGACTGTGTAATCATCGACATCAGAGCTGCTGAGTTTATCTGTGACAATAGGATGATATACCATATTGAAGACTTACTTAAAATCCAAGTAGATGACATCTACTCGATTTCTACATCTAAGCATTTTGTGACTTGGTCATAAAAAGAAACAAGTAGATCTTGCCTGGCTAACCTTATTAGGAACCTGTGCTGGCTGCCCTTCAGCATTATTTTTCCCACTGGACTCCCACAAATGTGATCCTTAATAACTTTTTCAAAGGTTTTCCCAAGGATGGAGGTGAGGCTAACTGGCCTATAGTTGCCCGGGTCCTCCTTCCTCCCCTTCTTGAAAATAAGGACCATATTGGCTCTTCTCCAGTACTGTGGGACCTGATCTGAGCACCAAGAGTGTTCAAACAGCCATGCCAGTGGCTCTGTTATGACACTGGCCAATTCCTTCAGGACCCTTGGATGAAAATCATCTGGGTCTGTGGATTTGAACACATCCAGCCCCTCCAAATGTCCCTTCACTGAGTCGATACTAACAGTTAGTGGGCTGGTTTCCTTTTTGTGCCAGTCTGTGATCCAGTTGGGAGATATGTCCTGCTCTGTGCTCAGAAATAGAGGCAAAAAACTCATTGAAGAGCTCAGCCTTGTCCCCCTTCTCTGTCACTAGTTGCCGTAGACCATCCTCTAGGGGTCCTATGATACTCTGCACCTTCTTTTTACTCCCTATATACCTGAAAAAGACTTTGTTATCTTTAATTTTTGTTGCCAGCCTAAGTTCCATTGTTGCTTTGGCATTTCTAACTGCCACCCTGCAAGTGCAGGCCAAGTAGGTATATTCCACCTTGGTAGCTACCCCTTCTTCCACAGCCTATATGCCTCTATTTTGGCCCTAGGCTTTCCTGGATTTCCATGTTCAGCCAAGAGGGTTTTTTGGCCCCTTTCTCCCCCTTTCCTGTGCAATGGGATTGTCTCCTTTTGTGCCTGTAGGATTGCTCCCTTTAGGAACAACCACCCTTCCTGGATTCACATTTCACCAATGCTCCTGTTCTTCAGTGCCTTGCTAACTAATCTTCTGAGCACACTGAAGTTAGCTTTTCTGAAGTCTAGTCTGCCTTACTGGTTACCTTTCCCACCCTATGCTGGATGGTGAATTTGATCAAGTGATGGTCACTATCCCCTAGGTTACCTTGTGTCAGTAGATCCCCCTGTAGCCAGCACCAAGTCCATTAAGGCATTTCCCCTAGTGAGGCCATATACCTCCTGTGTTAGGTAAAGGTCCTGTATGCACATTAAGAACTTACTTGAACAGTTAGATCTAGCTGACTACTTCTTCCAGCAGATGTCAGGGTAGTTTAGGACACCCATGGCAACCATGTCCCTTGACCGTAGGGCCTCTGAGAGCTGTCTGGCGAATTCCAGGTCCAACTCATCCTCCTGATGTGGTGGCCTGTAGTAGACCCCCACCACCCTTTCCCCCTGATCTCCCTGCATTCTGACCCACAACACCTCAATTTGACTCTCCTCTGGTCCCATCTTGATTATGGAAGATGTATATTGCTCCTTAATATAGAGAGTAACAGCCTCCCCCTTTTTCTCCCTACTCTATCACATCTGTACAGCCTATATCCCTCAATGACTACTACCCAATCATGGGTAGAATCCCACCAAGTTTCAGTTAACCAAGTCGAAGTTCTTGTTTGCAAGCAGGAGTGTGAGTTCCTGCTTGTTTTCCATGCTCCTAGCATTAGTATCGAGATGCTTGAGCCCCCCCATGGGTTCCCTTGGTGCCCCCCTGTCCTGACGCCCATTAGGCCCCTTAGTACTTTTATGGGCTGTTCCAGTGCATGGTTCGTGGTTTGTTGATCTTAGGTTCTCTCTGTCGTCTGCATCCCCATTCCCTGTCGTGATGCTGACCATGACCGCTGACCAGGAGGATCAACGAGAAGACTACCTATACTCCTACCTTCCTATGTCTGGCCCCCAGAGCCCTGTAGTCAACCATGATATGGTTTAGACCACTCCTAGCCACATCATTTGTGCCCACATGGATGAGGAGCATGGGCTAGTAGTTGGAGGGCCAGATGAGGTTGGGAATCCTCGCAGTGATGTCTTGGATCCGGGCTCTGGGCAGGCACCATACCTCCTGTGCCATGGGATCTGGGGGACAGATGAGTCCCTCTGGTCTTTTCAGGAGGAAGTTGCCCACCATGATGATTCAGAATCTCTTGGGTCCCTCTGTGTTGTCTCTCCACCAGATGACTAATCTTGTAGAGAATTAAAGTACCCATCAATATCATACTCTGCAGCCCTAATCCCCCACTCTGCCTGGAGTTCTCTCACCTGCCCCTCCAGAGCCTCAGGCTGGGCACACATGGGACAGCTGAGGAGACTCTAACTCCACCCCGCACCGCCAGCCCCAGGGGCCCTGCCAGACAACCCCTGCAGATGTGAGGCCAGGGGACTGCTGACCCTCCCAGAAGCTCCATCTGGGTGGATGCCTCAGAGGAGACCCGGGTGGAAGGCATTCCCAGGGAAGGATCCCTGGTGGCACACTGAGTCCTTACCAGCATAGTAAGACTTCTCCTTTTCCATATACATGAAGTCTTTGTCTGTGGCCTCTGATGCCTAGGGTCTTAGGCCCCTCTTGTATGCCATGCTGCATGAACTCCCAGGCAAACTCTGGCATTTGCCTAGCCTGTTTTCATGGCTCCCACCCAACTTGACCATGTGGGGATGAGAGGGTGGAAAAAAAACCCTTTCCCAATACCTACAGCTGGCTTGGTTCCTCACCCATCCCCTCCCTCTCCCAGGCTTACCTGTTTGTTAATTCCTCATCCACTGGTCAGGCCTCTTCACTTGGTGTGGTCAGGAGGAGCCAAGAGCACATGTGCGCTGGTGCACACGTATGGCTGCTTTGGCATCCAGGCCAGATTGGCACCACCCCATGGTGGTGAGGAGCGCAGCCTGACCTGCCTGCATCTATTGCACGGGTTTCCCTGTGGCGCACATGCAGCTCCCACACTTATGCACTACTGGGGGAAGCCCCGCGTGATGGAGCTGGCTGTGTTTGTTGCTCCCTGGCACACAGGTCCTGGGACTCCACCAGAAGTGGAGGGGAGCCCCAGAACCTGATTCCCCATGAAGTCCTGGGACCTTCACAGTAGAGAGAAGTAAAGGCAGCAGGCTCCATTGCATGGAGCTTCCCCTGGTGGTGCATTAGTGCAGGAACTGCATGTGTGCCATGGAGACCTCCATGAGAGAGACAGACTGGCTAGACTGCACTTTTCACCCCCAGGTGCAGCACTAGCTGGAGCCGTGCATCACCAATGGTAGTGCCTGCACCAGGCATGAGCAGCCTGAGCAACTGTTATGTATTGCTGCTGCCACTGGTGGAAGCTGTCCACCATGGTGGGAGTATGTGGAGAGTCCTCATACCCTCCCACATCCCTGACACCCACACCCTGCCCCCCAAACTCTGTTTCTGCCACCCCCCTGTGCATGAACTCTGTGCTGCTGCCAGCCCCAGCAGCACACTTCATGCTCCCAGCCAGGAGAAGCTCCCCCGAGCCCTGCCTCCACCACTGCTGCTTCCCTACCTGCTGCCTAGAGCAAGCTGGAAAGCCAAACAGGTCCCCTGGTTGCTGAAGCAGTGGCAGTAGCAGTCCCATCCAGAAGCTGTGTGCTGACTGGGTTGGTCCCTTCCATGCACAAATGTAGGAGCAAGGCACAGTATCATATTTTGGGGGGAGAGTTATATGTGAGCACCTTGCCCTCACCCTCATGGGCAGAAGGGCTGGATGAAATTGCCTGGTAGGCTGGATCTGGCCCATGGGCCGTATTTTGCCTGTCCCTGTTATAAACTGCATGGTTCAAATAGCCACAGGACTGTTTATCTAAAGCTCATTCAATGAGGTTTAAATAAAGTGTCCCTGTGGCCATTCTGAAATGTGCAGGGACTTATTTCACATGACAGTGAGGTGACACTGGAATGTTCTAATTAGGTTACAGAGCAGACCTGATAAATCAATTCTAGGATGTGAATGAGCATGTCTACAAGGACTCAAAGCACCTAGAGAATCTTAACATGGTAGAACAGTGGTTCCCAACTTCATCCAGTGACAAATATACTTGAAGAAGGAAAATTTTGTGCAGGCTGACAGAGGTGACTATTTGTATGCCCACAGTTAACAAGGCCAGGAGTCTATTGTGCCTTGATTGCTTGACTAACTGTGCCATGTTGCACATGGAGCATTAAGGCTGGGAGGAGGGGTTTCAGGGAGTCCCAGTAATAGATCTGGGTTGGACCATAGTTCACAAGGAGTGATCTTGAAAGAACTCATGAGGCCCAGTGTATAGACAGTGAGTTCACTCTATGCTAACAATGAAGTGTGCAGCATACTAAATTTGAGAGAATTAGTTGGAGAGCACTATATAAATTTGCAGTACATATATGATTAAAAACTGAAGCAAAGCCACAAACTGTTTTCTCCTATTTTTGATTGCCAGATTTTAAAAACCATGCAAGTGTCTTGACATGAAATGTAAAAACATACAGGTTATTTTTGTCTCCTGCTCATTTGGAATTTTCTTTACAGCAGCTTTCAAGGGAAAGCTTACATTTAAAAACTTTAGTTCACCTAAGGACCCCCCAGATTTAGTCTCTTGTTCTTAAATTAGCCAGCTCATTAAGTCTGCAGCATTATGCTGGAATTGTTCCAGGGATAACACATTTAACAAATCTCTTACTGTTTTCACTGGGCCAGAAATTTCCCACATCAGAGTTTATCCTCATAGTTTGAGTTTTTTCAGTGTCAGTCTGAATCTGAAAAGGCATGAGGGATTAAAAATTAGCCATGCTATCTCAATTTTAAGAGCAAAAAGACTTATATGTACATAATGTAGAAAAAAAACTTCAATGTGTAAATAAATAAACTGCATTACATCTGACCCTACTGCATCAATTGCTCTATGATACCAGACTGACCTGCAGGAAAAAAAATCAAACAAATGACTGACATTTAAACAAAAAGACAACTGAATGCAATAAGGTATGATATAATTTATTTCCTGTGAGCGTGTTTTCATCTATGTAGTATACATGAATGGTGTTATGCTTAGCTGCAGTGAGATCCACTTGTACTTGGGTATCTCTGGAGCTCTCACTCCGCACCATTTTTTCCAGGTGTCCTTGACTGAATGTTCAAATTGCAGTCAGGAAAATAGCAACAGATATCTTCCTGCCTTCCACTAACTGATTTGTGCCAGCAGATTCACCACAGCAGTTGAAAATTTAATCAGTTAGTTGGACTTTTTGAAATCTCAAAGAAACTCAGGGTCAAGTATGGGGTGATTTTTTTGTATACCACCCAAATGACTCTGTTGGTCTTTGTTTCCCTTCTGCTGTTTCTATTTTTATTAAATTGGGGGGAAAGCTCAGGAGAATAATTTTCAAGGATGGGTTTAATGGAAGTAAATAACTCTGACAAAGTTATACCCTTCATGGGTAATTGTTTCTATTTAATTTATGAGAAAACTATTTGGTTACTCTATCTGCCCCCAGTACTGTGAAGTCTGTGGAATATCTCATCATCACGCAGCAGGAAAGTGATCAGTGGAAACAGTACTCATATAAGTCTTTCACACTTTCTTTTTTATTTTGATAGCATCTTTACTGAGTTGATCAGTATCAAAGCCTGTCATTTCTCTGGGTACTGTAGGTTGTCTTTGAAAGAATACAAGATTGTCACTATTGTAAAAAACTAAATTCTTCATCCTTTTATATAATCCTCAGTGTAACAGGGTAGCAAAATGAGATCTCTCCTTAAATGATTGTCAGATCATCTTTTAGTTTTCTTAGAATTTTACATTTTAAACATTTTAAAAACTCTTGGCTTGAAATCTAAGTCTGCTTTTCATTGTTTCCTTGGACACCTTGAAACTGAAACTGAGCTAGTGTTTCTTTTAACCTCATGAAATAATCAAACTTAAAAAAAACCCAAAGTAGTTGTTTCAACTCTGCTGATGGCTCATAAAATGATATTGTGCATTTGGTGCTGTGACCGATGGACAATTTAAATGAAATAGTCTTGTCCTTTTGTTCCTTATCTGGCTATTAACAGATCAAACCCACTTCAGAGGCAAGCTACTGCATCTTTCCTGGTGTAGTAATTCTAATATAAACCATAAGTTTCAGGAATAACTAAATTCATAAGAGAAGACTACTGAAATTACAATTCATAGCCTTTACAAATCAGTGGTTATATCTGCATTGCAAGAATAGGTAAGAGGTTGGATTTGGGGGGATTTTTGTGTGTTTTGTTTTTTTGGGTTTTTTTGTGGGGGGGGAGTTGTTTTTACATTGACACATTCAAATAAACTGGGAGAATCCTCCGTCATTTGTTCTCCTGGCAGAAAAAACTTACCCAGAGCTGTGTGTACAGAAATTTGTGGTGCAGACAGAAGTGACAATTTCAAACAATCTGGCCTTAGAAAGCAGTCTATATATGCGACCAAACACAAGTGCATGGCTGTAGACTGTTTCAAAAAATGGTCAATCAGGTGCAAATCTGAACCCGCATTTCATGAGGAGTCAGATGAAGATGTTTCAAAACAGAGCATCTTCTGTAACTTCTGCCTGCTAGCCCTGAGCTGTTTTCAGAATGACAGGTGGGGGAAGGGAGCAGAAGGAGTTTGGTTTGGTGTTTTTCAGGTCCCACTAGAGGATGGGGCTGGTGTATTGGAAGGTCGCCCCACCTCACATCCAGGGCAGGGGCTTCAGTTCACTCGCTCCACCCTCCAGAGACAGCTGGGGAACCCCTAGAATGAGCTCTCTCTTCTCCCTTTCCCCCCTCCAATTTTGAAAACAAGGACAGGCTGAAAGAGAGAAGGGACTATTCCCAGTCAGCAGCTATATGTTCCTCTCCCCTGAATCCAACAGTGAACTTCTGTTTTGTCTAGGGGTTCATTGTAACTTGGAATGCTTCTTGTAAAGTGTTCTCAGTTAGAGCAGGGAGCAGCACTTCTGTCTGTGCCCTTGAATACTGAGGACCTGAAGAGTAGAGAGCTTGCAGTGCTGACACGGGCCTCACACAGACATTTGCTCCTCTCCCAGGGAAACCACGAGCATACAGATGTTCATGCTTTTTCTCCCAGAGTACAAATGGCTATTCTAGGAGAAAAATAACCTAGACACAATCATGGTTTCTCCTTGGAGTGAGCATGTCTATACATGCTGTAGGACTTCTGTCAGAAGATACCATAGTCCTCCAGAATCCCTCTCCTGCCCTTGCACAGGTGTGTTGCTCACTGGACTCTGTTGCTCCAGAAGTCAGCAGAACAACCCCCCTTCAGAATCCCTATAGTGTGCTGCAGGGAAATACAAGCTTTCCATGAGCAGTCTGGGTCAGCCAGTCAGGGCTGCCCTAACTGTTTCCATCTGTCACCAGGCAGACTAAAGGAGCCTGCAGAGCACACTGAGATGTATGCAAAGGCCAACCACCCTGACTACACTGTGTCAGCACTACACACTCTCCACTCCAGGGCCTCAGTATTTCATATGTACTTACAGTTCTGGGTAAATTTTTTCTACCAAGAGAGAGAACCTGGGAGAATTCTCCTAGTTTATATGAATGTGTGTATGTAGCCACTGTGCAGCTGGGTGTGGGGGATGAGGAGGGTTGTTTCCAGGCTCTTTTTTTTCCTCCTGGGATGGACATTTTTACTTGGGGAAAGAAACTTTAAGCATATGTACACCCATGGTTTCTCTTGAGAGAACAGGGACTCTTCCAGGAGAAACTGAATGTCTGTATAAGGCCACAGATAGCTATCTCAACTCCTTTCTTGACAAAGCTGAGTTCAACTCTAGGTAGTGGTGACATGGTTGACTTGAGTTTACTACATTGCAATAAAAACTCTCTCTCATCTCCAAAGCATTATATTTTTAAAAAATATTGTAGTGAAAGAACACCTCATCTTTGCAGAGTATCCATAGTCAAGCTTTAGGAGCATGAAATATGAATAATCCTGATGCGCATACCATAAAAGTAGATTTTTGTAACTATCATGATAATGAATACTGTGCTGTACTTACAATTGGACTGGTTGCTCCTTTAAATTGGCTAGGTAATCAGTAATTCTAATTCTTTTTGCTTTTGTCCAGCTCAGAGCAATTCTGGAGTCTATGTAGCCATATGCAGTTTGAATAAGGAGGACCAAAATATAGATTTATTTTCAGTAATAAAACTGGAACAAATTAGCAATGTGCATTGATGATATAGCCCAAAGAGTGCTCAGGTTTAACATGTTGTTCAATAACTTTTAAACAGTTGCTTTTTTTTACACTTAGTTGTGTATACGCAGGCATGCTAAGAGAAAAGTAACATTAGTCTGGCCATTTCACGTAAGCTAAAGAAAGACTTTGACTCCTTTTACATCGCCTAAAGCTCTGAGCCCCATTATGACAATCCATTCCCATAAAGCTCAGTGGGTACCTCAATGTAAAATTGTATGTAGTGCATTATGTCCTATATATGATCCTGCCTAGTGAAATTCTTACTGTCCTGCTGGGGTAAATTGCTAGCCTGAAAGAAAAATTACATTGAATAAGAAATGACTATTACTTGTTCTGTATTTCAATAGGCAAATGCTGTTTTGTTTTAGAATTATTATGCTATTGTGATTCATTTTCAAATCTTTCCAAACTCTTGTGTTTTTGTTGATCTGCCTCTACTGTTTGTGCTTTAGTTGCCAGCTCAAAACTGGTGTATTTTATAGATGGTAAGTGCTTGTATTTTTCCCTGTTCAGATTTTTCTTTGGAGTACATTGTCTAGTTAGTATCATTATATCCCCATTACTGTCGTTAAACCTTTATTGTTTCCTTATTTTCTTTTTGAAAAGATGTTTCAGTCTTTTCTTAATGATGCTAGACACAAGTCTGCTACAGTAAACTGAAGGTTGTAGCATAGCTTCCTAAAAACAATCCAGCTATAGTCAATGAGTAGAAGGTTCCATTTTTCTACTCTCTTACTTCACCTCTTAATGAGCAACAAAATGGTTGTGCAGATTCTAAAGTGAGATTTCCTGCCTCTGAGTTGCTCTTTAAAGTATTACATTTTCATAGGTATCTTGCTGAGCGAAGTGAAAGGCTCTGTTGCTTGATTATTTGATCATTGGTGGTAATACACTGGCCAGCAATCAGACTGAGGAAGTTTTGTGACAAGATACTGATGCACTAACATCTTTGTCAAATATCAGCAATAATGACAAAAATGTTGCGTAGTTTAATATGTGCATCATGCATATTAATCATTGATCCTTTACAAGACATTTGTACAATTCAATTATCCCAAAATGTTAGGTGCTTTATGTCTGTGTTTCCTGTCTGTTCCATCAGGCAGGGTTTTTTTTCTGATTGTTAGCAAATATATTTTGAGCCCTTGGTTATTTGTAATTCTCCATATAAGGGAAAGATTGAAAGGCGTTCTTGAAACGCTGTTATTTCCATTTCTTATTTTATAGGACTTCGTCTCATTTCTACACCACATTTGACCATTTTGTTACGCATGCTTGTGCTCACTTATCGTACTTTGAAAGATCTTTCATTGTATGCGTGCCTTCAAGCAGCAGACACTGCACCAAGTGTTCCATAGTCTGAGGCTCTATGCTGCAGTCATACAGGTTGTGGAACCAATGGTACTTTTTTCATCAGTTCCTTGGAGTGTCCAACTCCCCACTGTTTTATAGATAGAAACATTTGGCATGGCTATTTTTCAGAATGCTGTGAAGAAGATCACATCCCATTAATTAAAAGGATTTGTCTGTAATCTCTACTTCCAAGTACTGTTTCAGAAAATAAATTCTCTATGCCATACAACTAGGAATATACACAGTAGTCTGTGTTATAGTTGAAAAATAATTAGTTCAAGCTGAAGATGCAGATTATATATGTGCCAAAGGCAGTTCTTTGTCTGTTCTAGATATTTGTGTACAAAATACATATAAAACCCTTGCCTCAAGTAATGAAGAACGTTGAAGCAAGTTCTGTCGCAACTTATGTCAAGCCAGCTCATCCACTGTGCTGCGATCTCAGTTGCTAGACATGTCTGTCGTCATTTTCTTGACCCTATCTAGGTGGTACACATTAGACAAGCATCTTAACGCTGTACAACTTCTAATGAAGTTAGAAAAGCCTCGGGACCACAACCGTTCCATTCGAGAAAAGGCAAATTTATTGATACACAGTGATAACAGAAAAGAAACAATGCAAACAAGCAATTCTATATATCTACCAATCCTAGAGCAGTCATCAGAGTCAAGCAATGTCTGGCCAAGATGCAGGCTTCACTCTAAGATTCTCTCTTGGGTGTCATATGTCAACATGTCATCAGCCTGGAGGTGGGATGCTGAGCCCCTCTCTCTCTCCAGTGGGGTGGATGAGATAGGTTGGTAGTGTCACTGGTAAATAGTGGCCTCAGGGACCCCTCCTAGGGATGGGGACTCTTTTCAAGGACCCTGAACCTAGACTTTGTCTTGGAGCCCCTCTCAGGGAGGAGGAGAATGTGGGGGGGGGACCCTTTATTACTCTGCAGTCTCTGCTTTTGTATTCTCCTTTGCTCCTGATAACTCCTCATGACTCTTCATCCATGGCTGTCACTGATTGGTCTCACTGTATTCATCACATTGTCCAGGTCCTAATTTGGGGCTTTACCAGTATCCTTCTAATTTGGTCTGTTCCCCCAAAACTGTAAAGCTCTGGCCCTCTGCTCTGGGGCCTTGCGAGCTGGTGCCATCTTATCTCATGTTATGGAACAGTGTGGTACATACTCTCACTTTCCCCAGCTGTGTGTGTATCCATTGGTCTTGTTCTGTTAAACAGCCTGTCTGCTTCTGAAAGCTCAGAAAACTGTGTATGTGGGACTCAGGCTTTTAGAAATCAATTAACCCCTGCTGCCCATTCTGAACCATTCTAATACATATACCTATAAGCCAATTTCCAAAAAGCAAACCTTTAAATACCATTTTTAATCCATTACTTATTAGAGGGATAGGAATGGGATTTTCTCAACTGAAGTTGCAGGGATTTGATATGGAGCAATCCAGCTTTAAGTTTTGTTTATTTAATGAATACACTTTTGGTGCCCAATTGTTTAAAGTCAAGCAAATCTGGATCCTGTTGTACTAGGTTCTGCACATATGTATCATAAATTCCAGATCTTGCTTCAAAGAAATTAATCATATAACTTTTATTTAATGGTTTAAGCACTTTGCCATGTATTATTTAAGTCAAGATCCATACATAGATGGGTATCATAATAATTTGTAAAATAAACGTGAAGTCACTTACTTTAGTAAAGGTATATAGAATACACTTTTGGTGTAGTTTTGTTGTATAAATTCATTTTATCAAGCTAAATAAAGGAAACAGTCACTTTCATCATTACTACTTTACTAGTATACTAGTAAAATGAAGGTAAACTCAATGCAGTCAATAAAATTATACCCTCAGTATAACACTCACTTACAAAAAAGTAGTATTACACGTATCATACAGTAAGCAATCAGCTGACAATTTACAGGTAAGTCACATTTCCAGTTACAATTTTCTGTGGAATGCTTTCACTATGAGCCATTATGTTTCCATTCTTAATGGACTTCTTGGTTTGGTGAAACAGAACTACCAAGCTTTCTTAAACTGAATAACTGTTTTCCTCTGTGGTTTCACAAAATTTGCTTTGACAATGTCTTGTTGAGAAAAAACAACTGAGTAAAGATATTAGTCTTTAGAAAATTATTGTTCTCCTACTATTGAAATAACACCTGACACTAGTCAATTGAATTTATTTAAATGGAATGAACTCCAGATTAAGCTTCTGTAACATAATAGAAGCCTCACTGATGATAAAACTCCATTTCAAACTAAGCATTCAATTCCATTGCTCTCTCTGAAATGCATCATATATATATATATGATCATAATATCATTATCATATCCATCATAATAGGGAAGAAATAAGAACCAATTTTAATGAATGCAAGGACAATTTCTTTGTTAAGACTGCTTAGCACAAACAGCTTGGTGTTCTCTCTTGCTTTCTTGTTCCCACTAATTGAACACAGGCCAGGTTGTCTGGTGTCTACCCATGAGGTCTCCTTAAATGCTAGGATGGTAGAAATAAACTGTGAAACTTTAGGCTGCAATTTTTAAAGGACCTCAGGATAGTTAGATACCTAAATTCCACTGAAATTCCATCTTATTTGGGGGCCTAGCCATACCAAATACTACTGAAATCCCAGCTTATTTTTAATTAACATGAACTATCAATAGGGTTTGTTTGTTTGGGGAGTGGGGGTGAGACTTCTGTATTTCTTTTTATCCTTTGAGCTTCTGAAGAAAAAGAATGCATTAGATACTGAAAGGTCCCAAATGATTTAGAGATGTTAGATCAAATTTTCTGCTGGTATAAACACCAAATTTTATTGACTTCAGTGATATTACCTGCATATATAATTGAGCCATATTGTGATCTACTAGTGCATGTCAAAGGGGATTTAGGTGCCTAGTCTGATCCTATTCTACCTTAAGTGTCTGAAAATCTAGTGCATCTTTATCTGATGCTTAAAACTTAAGTTACAAAAAGTAATCAAGGATGAGGAAGGGCCACCGATCTTTTGTATTTAATAGTGTATTAGGGGCTTGAGCAGGGTATGCCTAATAAATGGGATAGAATATGGCCCCAGGACTACTTCTGACACATTTTAATGCAGCATCTTTGCTACAGGTCATCTTGGTGAGGCAAAACAAAGCTATTTGTAGGTAGTACACTCCCAAATGCGGCTCAGAATATACTTGAAGATTTCTATTTCTATGGATATTGGTTCATGAGTATTATTTAGGGTTATTATTAGGGCTGTGCAAAATTGCACCATTCCATTTCAATGGACCAGGATTTCATTTCGAATTTCGTTTTGATTCGAAACCACTGTTCTGTTTCATTTTATCTAAACCATTTTACTGTTTCAACGTTTTGCCTATAGGCTATAATGGGGAAGCGTGAAACAACTTATAACTTTGTCATTTCTGGCCTGATATGGATGAAACTGGCTATCCCCTGCTCAGGCCACAAAGCCTGCTAAGTTTCAGGGAGATAGATGCAGGGGTTTCAGGGAAACTGTGCCTCAATCTTGAAAGCAAAACTCATGTTGCATGTATGTGTTCAGCCACAGCAGGGTAAAGGCTGCAGGAATGCTATCCCCTGCTGAGGCCACAGAGTCTTCCAGCTTTCAAGGAGACAGGTGCAGGGGTTTCGGGCAAACTGCACCTCAAGCTGTGGACAAGCAAAACTCATGACATGGGTGACACTGTGTGTGTTAAGGTGCAGCAGGATGAAAACTGCAGGGATGCTATGCCCTGCTGTGGCCATGAAGCCTGCCAGCTGTCAAGGAGATAGATGCAGGGGGAGTCTGGGTTCTGAGGCCCTGCACCTCTAGCTGCTGATAGGCAAAACTCGTGACATGGGTGGGTAACACTGTATGTGTGTTAAGGTGCAGCCTCACTCATCTGACACCAAGGCATAAAGCAGGGCAGTTCAAATAATGCTGCCTTTTATGCAATTTTACCATCCCTCCCTCAGAGCACTGGGGTTGGAAGGGACCTCAGGAAAGGATGACAGTTACTGGCCAGCTACACGGTCAATAATGAGAGCACTTCTTCCCCACTCTCCTCCCCCCTCTTCCCCTTCCCTCTCCTTACTTTAGTTTCTGTTTCCCTGCAGGCAAGCCCAGTTTGAGCTTCAAAATGCGAAATGTTTCAAAATTTTCAAAACATTTCAACCTGCCTTATTTTGTTTTGAGGTTGTTTCAAAGCTCTCTGTTTTGTTTTGCTTTCATTGTTTTGAGGTTGAAACAGTGTCAAAATGAAACTGCTGGCAAAATTTTGCACAGCTGTGGTTATTATCAGAAGGAAAGCTACCCTTGAAAATGATTAGATAAACTAAGAGGCCAGTGGGGGATACTGGGGAGTGGGCTGGGGCAAGAAGCAGGTGCAGGCCGGGGGGGGTTGTTATCCGTCTTCCTGTACTTGCTCCCTCCCCATCCTCTAGTGTTACCTGCCAACCTGGGGGCTCCACCTGCCAGGAGTACTGGGCTCTACTGGATACAGCAGTGGAGAAAGGGGTTGCAACCATGCTCACCCCCTGGATCTGCCCTGTCTATATTGAAACAAAACTCATTTATTCATATTTAGAAATTTAATTAAGCTGTGTAAAACTTATATACCAGTTTCACAGATTTTACTGACTACAGGGAGTCTTTGTGCTGAGTGGGCTAAATAGAAACGATCTTCCCCACACCATATGCCACTACCATTGGACATCCAGTATAACTGTGCTCCAGCTTTAGATTGTAAACTCCCCCAGGATAAGTACATAATCTTCCACTGTTCTAGCTCTGTTCCATTTGCATGTATAGATCTGTGTAAATAAATAATGGGAATACTAATAATATACAATCTCTAAATGAGGTGGGTGACCTTTTGAAGTCACCAACTAATAATAGTTGTTTACTCTTATCATGGACAAGCTGCAAGTACAGGACAATACACATCAGATCTTGAATTCCTGAGCCCTGTTTTCCCACCCTAAAAATGATTAAAATATTTAAATGGATGCATATATACATACATAAAAAGAATTTGCATAGCTAGTTTGCCAAAACCAAACACATTCATCACCATGTGTTTTAGGGACTTGTGTGGTGCAAATGCATTGTTAAGCCTGATAGTGTCAAACCTCTAACAAAGTTAATAAGATTAGATGACCTCCAAACAAAAAAGCAATACAAAGCAATATAATGTTATGCAAATTGACAAATAGCATAGACAAAAGGCTGAACAATTACTACTCTTTTTTTCCCCTTAATGCACTATCTTTCGGCAGGTCAACCAGGTTAATTTTCAGAGTCCAAAAATGCCTGTTTCATATACACAGTGGTCAGTATGCAGTAAAGTTGGGGGAAAAAAAGAGAAACCTCTTAACTTGGGCAAAGTTATCAGTGTAAATGATGTTGAAAGGTCTAGCCTCAGAGGTCAGTGGATTTCAGTTTATAACTGGATGAGCTCCAGAAGAACCAACACTGAGCTAATGTGCCCGCATTGTGATAAGACAGAATTAAGGGGGGGAAAAAAGTAAAAAGGTAATTGCTCTAATAATAATAATAATATAGTTCAGCATTGATGGATTCCTTCATGATAAACTCAGTGACCTTTCCTTTAAGAACCACAATCCTTACAGCCCAGTTTTACAAATATTAACAATGCTAATGCTTTCTAACCAGAGCAGCTCCATTATGTTAAAGGAGCTTGGGTCAAACATTCAGACTTGAATGCAAATCAAAGTTTGGCATTGTTCTGAATGTTTGCTTTTTATCTTTATCTTTGATCCTATAAGCACTTTCTCAGAGGACTAACTTGGCTCATATGAGTGATTTAGTTGGCTTCTAAACATAATTATGCATGTGCATAAATGTTTTCAGAGTTGTATCTATATAACTACAGGGTAAAATTCTCAGAAGTATCTAAGAGTTTGCCTCCTGTAGACATAGGTTAATCTGGGTACAAGTATCAATATAGCATGGGCCACAAAATTGCCTGATATGCTGAATAGATACTTGGCTAGGTTTTGCAGCCCAACACTGAGCTCCATGATGCTGCAACTAAATAATTACTGTTACTTAAACTACATATTTTAAAGCCAACTTGGATATGTTTGCAGATTCTTCAGTCATTGCAGTGACTGCAAAGTAGACTTCAGCAGCTTAGTTACTTAGTGGAAGCCTCTACATGAGAAGTTTTCTGCACAGTTGACTAATTAGTTGCACGGTAAATGTCGCATGTCTACAGATGCACCCCTATAAGGCCAGAGTAAACTAATCTGCAGTAGGATAGTACTCTTGTTTCATGAAGGTGCTTCATTGCGGAGTCTGCCTGCCAGCTAGCCCTGCGCAAAAGCCTCCTCGTGCCCCAGCCAGCCCCTCCACAACACATTGAGCTGGGGGGAGAAGCTCTTGGCTAGAAGGCTGGCCCCCTGCAAGCTGGAGCTGCTCCAACTGGGCTCCACAGGCTGTGCATAAACTCCAGGCCTTATTCCTCCAGTGTTTATTGCTCCCAGGTGCATGTTCAAACAATGCACCTGGGAGCAATAAACTCCAAAGCAATAACCCCAGGAGTTTATTCATGGCCATTAATTGCGCATGTAGATTGTGCATGTAGATTGCACACTGTGAGGCATCTACTTACTCATTTAAGTTTTGTTTTCAAAAGTGGCATAAGCATTTAGGATATAAGTGCAATCAACTGTCAAAGAAACTGGATTTTAAATTCCTAAGAGGTGAGCCATAGTGGGGGTTGAGCTTCTCAAAGATATGCAAGACAAATAATCAACTAACTTGCATTTAAATGTTAATGAGAAAAATTGCCCTCTAGGCTTCTTCTAAAAATGGGTCATAAGTCCCTAAATCAGGGGTGCCAAATTCATCCTGGGCGCCAGGTCTGATCTGTATTTCAAGGGTTTCTCCTGGGTCAGATCCTTGGGGTGGTCAGTGACTGCAATGTAGCTACATTCAGGTAGAGGCCAAAAATCAGACTAGATTTCTACTTCATTAAATGATGTAGAAGTTTCTACCAGATCTGCCATTTTTGGTCTAGTAAAAACTGTTTGAATATTTGTACACTTAAGCTTTCTACTTGCAATTTCATTCAAACTATGATTCCACTGGTAGAGCTGTAACACTTGTACACATCCTAACTCATTCAGAAAGACATCAACTTTTGTAAGCAATAGCCTGCCTTGTCAGATGCTAGTCTCTGTCACCTGTTAAAGCGTAAGCCTTTCTGAATGACTTAGTCTGCTCCCCTGCCCTACTGTCTGCCTATTACATGTGATGATCTGATCATGAATTTGGGAAGAAGTTGTTTTTGCAACTAGACCTGGAAGACCATGAGAAATTCCAATAGGGATAGGTAAAAATGAGTTTGAGTAACAGCCTCCCTAAGCCTCCACACAATTGATGACAGAACTCTAAATTGGGTTTGCACAATTTACCAGCCCACTTACAATAATAATTTCCCAACTTTGACATAATACTTAAAGTCAGTAAAATAAACTACCATGTTTACCTGAATACAAGACGAGGATTTATTTATTTATTTTTTCCCCATAATCATCATGAGGAAAAAACCCTCTCACCCTATATTTACGTACAAGGAAATCTGATTAAATATACTATCTATACTGACTGTAAAACTCATGGTTCATATAGAGCAAACGTGGTGTGTGTTTGGCCAGCCCTTAAAAAAATGGACAATTGTTCCCCCAGGTGGTAATGAGTACCAGGCCTGGTGGTACTGCAATACTAGGCTAGAGCAAGCTCTGATACTGTCCCCTAGTGCCAAAAATGCTGTTGGGAACCTACCACAAGGATAGGCCAGTGCAAGCCATCTGAATGAGATGTATGCAGTCTCCTTCAGCACCTTTTCAAGTCATGGTAAGCCACTGCATTGAATACATGTCAACTTTCTTTTCACTCCCACAGCTGTGCTACCTTTTGTTTCCCATTCTAATGTTTCCTGTTTCTTCACCAGCCTTAAATGTCTGGCAAACACCACCAAACAGGATCCCAAACAGTTCACCCAGAATTCTTCTGTCACCCTCTCTCTTAGCCTGTTGCTTATGATTCGTGTGTCCCCGCTCTTCATGAGGTGGACCTGAATCAGGTTGTCCTGTGCTTCATCTCTATATAAGTTTTTAGAGGATCTCAGGACTGGAACCAGGTGTTCTTGTCATAAGTGGGGAGCTATCTGGAGTACACACACATATAGAACAATGTTGAACTGTGGGGCCACCATGGCTTGAAACACTATTGACTCTGCTGGGGCCCAGCCCAGTGAACTATATAACAAATCATAACTCAGGAGCCTTCTGGTTTTGGATTAATATCATATATAGCTTCCCCCCTTATTTCCTCCCTGCTTTGCTCCCTGGCCTTTTGGGTAAGAGCAAGTGAGGCTAGGGGGCATCAAAACCCCAGGGGCCCTGGGCCTGCATGTAGAATGTCTGCCATGTATTTGGGGTATATCTGAAGCCCCAGACTTACGGGTCTGGTAAGAAGGATAGTTGCCTGGTGGTAGAGCCACACAGACTTGAACGATTGAGCTCTGATCAGTCAGAACTTGGAACATGACTATTAGGCTTTGCCAAACAGAATTCAGAACTGATTTGGCCCTTGAAATAGGGGGGGAAATATATATCATGTATAGCTTGTACTATATGTAGGTACAAACATGCTACTTAAATGTGTATTAGGGAGTACCTGTGATAAAACTTGCAGAAGTTTCAAGAAAGGCAAAATGCATCAATACTGGGTGAACTAAGTCTATGGGTACCTGTAGTCATTTATCTATATGCAAATTACTATAGTTTGTCAGTATCAGTGTTTTCATATCCCCTCCTCCCCCCACACTTCCATATACTCAGGAATAGCAGGATCTGATAGTAAGAAGTAGGGGACTTCTGGGGGAAGAAGTTGGGGAAGGAAAGGGGGCCACCTGACCCCTTTATTTTCTCTGCTGTAGCAGTGAGAAGGGGATAATTTCAAAGGAAACCTCCAATAATTAGCTTCAATACCTGGAAAATTATAAGAAATAGAATGTAATTATTGGGGGAGGCATCTTATCTTTGAGTAAATACAGTAATCCTATTCTTTGGACTGATGAGTAAAAATTTGTAAATGATGCTCTAAAGAGATGTGTTAATTTTTTTTTTTAAATAGTCATATGATTTTCTGGTTTTTGTGCCTTTATACTACTGCATTCTGGATATAGTACAAAAAGAGACGCCATAGCAATACACAAGATACAGTTCTCACAAGATTTTGAGGATCTAAAACTAAACTTCTGGTCTTCATTCAAAGTAAACTTGCACTTCAAACTTGGTTTTTATTTCAGTTTGGTAATCTAACATTATTTTGGCTGCATCCAGATGAGCAGGCACGTGAAGTCTGTGGCACCACAAACTGCACATATGAAACATTAAAGCTTGTCCCACACTGCAGATTTACAGTTTGGGGGCAAAATTTGCTGCCAAGTTTTCCTGGTAGCAAAAAAAAAGTGCTGGGGGGGGAAAAAAGTGGTACAGCACATGAAAATATCATGTGCTAGAACAAATAGTCTTGGTCCTCCAATGAGACACTCCTGCTGCTAACCAGAGTATCTCTACTGCTTCATTTGTGCCTCTGCCACTCCAGCATGCCAGGTGTCAGGAGAAGCTTGACAAGGGCAGTTTGCCCAAAGCAGGACAATGTGTCTCTTAACAAAGCACATGTGCAGGGCTGTGCACTAAGGCACAAAGTAGCAACACAATATGTGCCGCTACTTTTTATGCCACTGCAAGTGCTTGCCCCTGCATGTCTGGATGTGGCCTTTGTGGCCTATTACCAAAGTATGAGGAATGCATAATAGATTTACTATACTACCATTAATATGATAATAATAATGACAATAATTTCCTTTCACTTGGAGACTTCAAATGATATCCAGATACCATTGCACTGTGCTCTGTAGAAGCATTTTAAGATTTGGTCTCTTCTCCAGAGAGCTTACAGTCTAGCTCCACAAGACTGACAAGGAGTAGGAGAGGAAATGTGATATTCCCAGGACCATAAAACAAGTCTGTAGTAGAGGACGAGAAAGAAGCCTTCTCTTATGACTTGTAGTCCATTTCCCTATTTTTGCCATGTGTTGTAATTGATAGGGTTTTGTTTGTTTCCTTGTTTAATGCAGAAGCTGTAAGGCAAAATGAGTGTTCTTATAGGGCGATGGCCATAAGGGAATAAAGATGCAACACAGTGATGCTGTTTTTGTTGCCAACTTGTGCTCCAATATCCAGTCACAAAAATGTTTGGGAAACTAATCATGTACTTTGACAGACCCATTCTACAAAATACCTTAGAGATTCTGAAGTCTTCTGCCAACTAAAAGCATATAATTTTTTGCCACTGACACACCAGGTGGTCCATGTCCCTTTTTTTCCCTGCTGGCTTGCTGCAAGTGTTTGAGTGTTTCTACCTTACTTAAGCTGAGTGGGGAGATATCAGGAGTGAGGAAAACACATCATGGACAACAAAGAAAAGTGCTTCTGCTTGCAAGAACAATGTGAATAGTGGAGGATTTCTCTTTGTAAATGACAGGCAAGACAATAATAAAAGAATACCTTTGCGTAGTAGAACAATGAAAACAGCAACAGTTTAGGATGACAAAGAGCATTAGTTTTACTAACAACTGGTGTAGAAGTGGTAAAAGAAAGAGCAAATCATGTGCATAGCTTGTATTGATTTCTGTGCCTATCAGTGTATATTTCATACACAGTATTTTTTCTCTATCCTGGTGCTTATATATAACCCTATTCTTAATATAACTTTATGGAATTATACTGCATTTCCTCTCATCAGTTATGAATTATTCTTTTTCTGGTAAAATACTGTGCTGTTCTTAGTTTCTGCTCTGAAAAGATAATGCTTACAGCTAGAGTTTCTATTTTTTTCTTTTTTTAGGACTAAATAATCATATGACCAAAAGCATATAAATGTATGTATAACCCTTCTGCCAGGCACAGGTTGGCAGAGAGAAGGGCTGGGTTAACATTCCAGGGTACCCAATAAGATATGGCTCTACCTCCCCACCCAGAAACCTGAGAATACTAAATTTGACAGGATTTTCCCCAAACACACAAATCCCTTTTCTCACAAGCAGTATAAACCAACAAATAGAAATGTATTACCAAAACACAAACAAAAAACAAATAAAAGAACAAAATATTAAATACAATATAAATGTTATCTCTACAACTACAGTTCATAGGTTGAACCCCTTTAAAGAGACTTTACCCCCAGCCCAGGCCAGTCTTGGACTTGGGCCTCCCCAGAGGGTTAGTTTCAGGGTTCACACTAAGCTGTCTTACAACTGGGGTTCACCACACAGTGGGCAGGTGCTTGTGGTCGATGGTTTGGTTGTGGTGAAAGAGGCCCCTTGCAACTCCTGGAAAAGTGTTAGAGTGCCAATTTTTGCTCCCGTAGAGATTCTGTATAAGGGGGTGACTGCAACTCCAGCCAGCATACACACATATCCAAAACTTCTGGACTGGATTATATAGCCTGCTGAAACAGACGCTGCAGGACAAACTCAAAAGGCAAGCAGGCTGATTACTAGCTACAGCTGGCCCCAGACACATAACTTGGCTGGAGCCAAGGACTGTCAAAATAAACATAGGGGGAAATCCAAGCCTACCCTCTGGGCCTGGGCTGCTGGTAGTCTGGGTCATGCAGCTCCACTGGCACCTCAACTGCAGCCCAAAGCTGTCAGAACCCCAACCCTTGCCAATGTAGCAGAATTAGAAACTCTCAGGTTTCAAGCCTGTTTAAAAACTGCCAGGCCTAATTCCTAGCCAGCCAACCCAAGGAATCAATTCCCCCCCTCCCCAGTATCAATCCCTTAAAACCTCAGAAAAGGGGGAAGAAGAAAAGGAAGAGTGAGGAGTTCCTCGACAGTGGGACAATTCTCTCTCTTTCTCTCCTATATCTGAGTTTCCCCTTTCTTTAGCTGCAGATTCTTTCACCCCATGGAAACTTGGCTCTTCAGAAACTCATAGCAGCTTCTCCTCTCTCCAAACCAGCCTAGCTGACATTCTATCTCTTAGCATGACAACACCGTAGCTTTGTCCAAGCAGGGAGTGCCATGCTTCAGTCTTTCTCTCAACCAATCTGCCTGGAGAAGCTTCTGTTCCCCCAGCCAGTCAAGCCAGAGGATTTTCCAGTGCAGAGCACATGGCCAGGACAACAGGGGCCATCTTGCTCACGTGGCCAGACCACATGTTTTCTCCTTAAAGCAGCAGGCCAGAGGAGAAAAGCACAAAAAAAGGGAGATACAGAAAACCCCCCACACAATGCACAGCAACCAAATGCATACCCTCTGCCATACACAACACGACTGTGTGTGGGTGTTATATACGTATATGAAAATACGGGTAAGCAAATTTCATACTGAAGAATATGTGCTGATTGACATATGGGTTAGCGAGAAATATTCCCTTCCATATACAGCACTGCATTATTGGCTGGAAACATGGTTTTTATTTATGGGTCTTGAAAGCACTGAGTACAGCTTACTTCATGTGGCAGAATATCACACTTGATGGTCCAGTCTTGTATGGCACTGCTTATTACTACGCATTAGCACAGTATCAGGAGATGCATAGTGTATTTGACAGCACTGAAGTACAGTTATCAAATGTACTGTGAAAGTATAATGTATTTATAGACATGTGTCTCATACACATTAAAGAAATAAAATGGTTCTAGTTTTTCCCTTTGTATGTTTGTGTGAGGATGGGAGAGGAAAGTGGTCCAAAAAAATTAACTTAGGTGTAAGGATCAAGCCATCTGCTGAAGCCAGGCATAGCTTTTCAGCTTTGGTGAGAATTTTCAGTCAGTCATTTCTTGGGAGCTTAGTATTTATTCCCCCACCCCCCCGCCCCCTTGTTTTTTGTTTTTACTCCTGAGAAGGTGTCAGTTCCTGGGAATTTTGGTAGAGGGTGACAGCTGAGAATAATCTGTAAAATTAATTTGAAAATTCTAAAGTTCTCATATCTTCCCTACATAACAAGTAGGAACAGGACTAGTGAGTATTATAGAGCTGGTTTCATTGCACAGTAGCACCTGGAGGTGGAATAATCCATGAAAAGGTGACCTCATATTTTTACAGTCTTTTTTAGATCATGAGCTGATACAAATTGATCTCCTGATACTTTTTTAAGTCTTATTCTGCATGGAAACTTTTTACTTCTGGTTTCCTTCTCATAGTAAAGAAATCTAATTCTAAAGAAAAAAGAACTTTCTCAGTGTTACACTTAAAAAGAAAGCTCAATACTCTTCATTTTGAATCTGCTCTTACCACTGCTGTCATTTCCAAGGGGATGTCCTCCAGCTTTTCAATATCTAGCCTTTACAAAACATTCTGTTTTATGGCATCTTTCTGCTACATATTCTTTTATATGCATTTTTAGTTTGTAAATAATAGCTAGGCAGCTGTTAAGGAACAGTTGTCTTTTATTTAGGTTCCCAAACTAATGGGTTATACTCTTCCATACTTGATGAAACAGCAGAAGTAAAGGCAAGTTAACATTTAACCACCATTTCTCAAAGTATGCTAAAAGTCTACTGATGTCAGTCTACCAATGCAGAAATATATAAAGGCTTGATTTTGAAAAACGTTACATACATATGAATTTGCAACATTAGGGACTTGATCAATAAAACATATCCATTCATTTTAGACTTTGTTGGAAATCCCCATGGAAAAAGACAAATTTTCAAATTTCTAAGAGAGAACTATAAGTTCTAGAAAGATGAAAAATAATAGTACAAAAAAGAAACAGAAAAAGAGAGGACTATTATCCGTGTATTATTCTTCTCTTGGATTTTCATGGAATAAAGAACATAAACAGTTCTGCCCATTCTGATATCAGGAGCTTGTGTTCTTCATCTTGTTTTTTTATCATTTACACTATGAATTAAAGTTGCATTTTGAAATATTTTCTAAAGTGTTTATTAATAGATTTGGTAAGACTGTAATATAATTACATTTTCTAAATGGCTATAATCACATTCATAGAAAATGTTACAGATAGATATAATATATTGATCTTCTGGACTCCAGTAATTTGTATGAATTGATTAGAATTTTATTGAAACATCTATTAAACATGTATTAATATTTTATAAATAAAAATTGGAACATTAATATCTCAATAGCACAGTTGATTTTTTTAAAATAAAAAGTGGTTGGGGATGTGGCATCCACCACTAAACCATGGGTAGTGATCATAATTATTATTGCCTTTCCATCTGTACAGTGCAATTGTGAAAGGTCAACAAAGCTCTTGAGTTTATTCATAGCACTTCTAAAGAACATTGCCTTTAAATTAATTAGCAGCAACATAAAGACATCAAGCAGCAACATTAATGTTTGATAGCACAATGCAAACCCGGACAATTATGTTTCATTTGGAATAGATGGGCATAAATCATTGTAGGAAATAGCTTTTCCCATTTCTTCTTTCCTTGTAAAATTTGAGTGGTGTCACATGCAATTACACGATGAATTTTTCCTGCCTATCTACACACTTTCAAATACAGGTTGATTGACACTCATTTGACTTCAGGTTGACTTTTGTTTGCATGACCTGATTTCACAAGCAAAGCTAACTTGCTGGTATTTAAAAGTGTTGAAGAGCCTGTAAGGAAACATTATTTCAGACACTAAGTTTATAATATCTTGTAATTCTTCAGCACAGTTAAATAATGTCATTTATTGGACAAGTTTTCAATATCCGCCTCATATAACGTGTGCTTAGCTTGATGTATACTTAATTTGAGAGAACAAATACTTTGTGGGAATATGTTCACTGACCACTTATTAGCAGATTAATAGTTAGGCACCTAAAATGTGCATATGTTACATAATATTGTGCATGAGGTATATACAGGTGAAAGTATTTGTTCAAATATGCATACATATCTTGCAAAATGTGGCCATTAATTAATTAGCAGCAGGTATTTTTAAATGGTTGCTACCAGGTAATTAAACCTTCTCAATTAGAGTGATAAGTTTTGAAAAGCAATTAGGAAGTTTTAGTATGAGAATTGGTTAATGTGCTTTAGACAGTTTAGTGTTCTGAAATATTGTTTCACATAAAGAAACTACTCAGAAGGCAATACAGCATGTTTTTCATTCCAACTGCCCCCCCAAACCCCCCACCCCCCAAAACCTTAGAAATTTGAATTTTTACCCTATTAGCAAGAAATGTTCTTTGGTATTGGCTCTTTGAGACTTTAAAAATGGACTGTCCACAAAAAAAAGGGGGGTGGGAAATACAACTTTATGCAGTACAGGCAGTCCTCGGACTTTTGACACAATTGGTTCCAGAAAACCATGTCTCAAGTCGAAGTGTTGTAACTGGGAACCAATTATCTCATAAGAAACAATGTTATAAATGGGGGATTGGGTTCTGAACCAAGGCCAATTACCCTATTTCACTCGATCAATTATAGATGAGTAATATAGCTACATTAATGTGTTTATATTGTAAATAGCAATCATATTGATTTAGAAGGACTTCTTTGAAGTGACTTCGCTGGACTTTTTTTTGAAGGGCTCTTGGTTGGTCTTTTGATGGGCTCTTGGCTGGAGTCTTCTCAGGAGTCTTGGCTGCAGGTTTTTCTGGAGTCTTGTCTGCTTTCTTAAAGAAAGTGTCCAAGGAAGTTTGGACAGATTTTCTCCAGGGAGCTGAATGATGCAGCGAACTTCTTTTCAGATCGCGTGTTGTAAAGTTGGAAATGATGCCACAAAGTTGAAACAGGGTGTCAATTTATAAATGTTGTAAGTGCAAAACCTTGTAACTCAAAACGTTGCAAGTCAAGGACTGCCTGCAATTCTGAATTGACAAGGGGTTGAACTACTGGCCTGGCAGGAATTTTCTATGTTTTATGGGTGTTATTAGTGCTGCTATTTTAATTAGGTAATTTTAATACTAGTGTGCCAGATCATTCTCATTTACTTGTGGTTCTGCCCCATTGTCCTGGCCTCTTTGTAAGTGTGTGACAGGGCCTGGCCCTCGGGGGTGGCCACAACACCCCCTGGTGGCCACACTGCCCCAACCTCACTCTGGCTCCTTAAGGTCCCCTCCACTTGCCACACTTTGATTTTTCTTATATGGAACCTACCCCCAGGGTCCCCAAGTGAGCTTTAGTTCCTCAGCTTGCTGGCCTTTTCCAAGGCCAACCAGCTATGGCCCCCATGGTTCTATTGGTGCCTCAGGGTACCAGCCACCTTATGAGCAATATTTGTGGCCTCCATCTCTCTTTGTAGTCATGCCCATATCTCAGATGTTACTCTCTCTCCATGGGCCAGCATGTACAGACTTCAGTCTTCTTGCCTTTGACCCACTGGTAACTCTAGCTGCAAGCTGCTAAACCAGGCTTAATTGCTCTAAGTCTCCGCCTTTCTTCTATTGTGCCTCATCCTCTTGGGACACCAGCTGTGGCCCATCATCTGTCTCTTGCTTGCAGAGCACAGGTTGTGGTCCATTGTTTTTCATTCACATCCCCCCCTTGCCCCTTTGCAGACCTTGAAACCCTGTGCCCCAGGCACCCCGGTACCTGGCCTCCAATCCTCCCCTACAGCCACCATCTGGTTCTCTCATGTTAAACTTAACTGCAGAACAAATACAAGCAACCACTTCCAAACAAGAGGTCTCCTCCACTGTAGGTTAGTGGTATCTGGCAAGCCATCCTTCCCTTCGAGCTCTCACCTCCCAGTTCTCATGGGTGGTTTGGGTGCCTGCCAGACTGTCTCTTGCAGTGCCTCTCTCCTAGAAACTCATCTCTTTGCAACATGCAGGGCCAGATTGCCTTCCATGCCTCAGGTCCTGGGTTTATATTCCCTAAAGTGCTGCCTCCCTCTGATCCAGTGACTCAGTCATGCACAGGGGTTTCCTCTTTTCTCTAGTGGCCAGCCTGCCCTTCCCTGCTGCAGCTTAATACAGCTGCTTGCAGCCTTTACTCTCAGGCTGCCTGGAAACCTTTCCCACACAGCAGGCTTGTTACACTACAGCTAGCTCCTGCTCACCTGCCTGCCTACACAACAAGATTAGCATACTGCACTTTCCCCTTAAAGTAGGAGTCTCTGGCTTCCAGTTATATGGTCCTTGTCTCTAGCTCCCAATTGCAGTCTTTTCTTCAGGTACTATCTCTCTTCAGCCCTTAATTAATAACTGGCTTGCACCTTGTGGAATCATTTACACCTGATGGAAATTAATGCAAAACACTCAAATCATACTGTTACTGTTTTGTATTTATGTTGTTTGCAAGTCAATGACAAGTCAAGGTGTGAGGTAGCAGAGAACTGGACTCTATATTTTTATTCCATTGTCCTGATATCAGGAAATTAAAGGTATCAAAAACCTGAGAAGATTTGAAATATCTTGGGGCCAATTTACTAGATATTTCCCAACATCCAGTGTTGTTCCCTTCTTACCTTTGTATATTCATAATCTGGAAGTGCTGAGAACTGTTTTCACATCATACTTTTTTAGCTAATGTTCTCTGTGTTAATACTTGACATTTATGCATTTTATACTCACCTTTTTCATTTTCCTTCCCTTTCCCAGTGGCTTTTATGATACCATAATTATCTGGCTGGACCAGGGTTGTACAGCTAGGGTATCTTTTGTCTAGTCCATCAGTTATGTGGTGATGGTAGCTTGCATTTCCCAGTGGAATGGTTCTCTTTCTCCAGTCCCTGCATGCTCCCAGGAAAGTAAGTAAGCAGACTAAATGTGATAGCACACAGTACACTGTCTCTTGCCCTCCCCTCTATGGAGACCATGAACATTATTACATCCCCTTGCTGTACCACAATGTCCATTGGCAGCTCCCCAATGTAGCCTCCACTAATTCTTTCTTGTATGCTAACATCTGACAGCTGGGGCTGGGGAACCTGGGGATCTGAGTCATTTTTATGCTTGGATTTCTAAATAACATGTTTAGCATTGCCTTACTACAATATAATTTTTAGCAGTGATAGATATTAAAACATCAGTGTGATTGTTCTGTGTCTGGCTGCATGTCTCAGTGAATAAAAATAACCTCTATTCTTCCTCTTACTCTTAGAGAAATAATCTTTCTTTTAAATGATAAAAATTCAAATATCTGTTTAAATGGGGAAACCAGTCAGTTTGAATCTAATTTATGGCTTCATCTATGAATAGTCCTTGAGCTTCTTTTAAATAAAAAAGCTATAATTGCAGATAATAAGAGCAGGAATAAGATTCTCTTAAATAAGCTGTAGATTGTCATCTGTTTTGAGTGACAAAGCTACATGCTTAATCCTAGTTAGTAATACCTTCAAGAATTTTTTTAAATTATAGTAGAGGAGAAAGTTCCTACAAACCCTGATCTGTTCTACTCAACTCACATTGACAGCTCAAATGTCCTTTCATAATTTAGATGTGCCCAAGTGAGCTGTGGCCTGAGGACAAAGTAATATAAAAATCAAGCCCACAAATCTATTTTTGATAGATACTGAAAGAAGAATGCCTCACATATAACATATAAGGTGTGAGAAAGTCTTCACTAGGTTAAGAGAAGCAGAGGAGTTACTCACCCCAACAATTCTATTGAGAAGAGAACCTCCTATGTGATTTTCCATACTGTCCTGATCATTCAACATCTATGTTAAAAACATATTTCTGTTTCATTGCCAGGAAATATATAACCATATTCAGTACTATATTCCAGAACCACTTTCTGAACATGAATGGAAAACATGTTTCAGAGAAAGTTCAGTATTTCTTTATGCACCATTATAAAAGCAGTGGCAACTTAGTATACCATATTTACTATATACTACACAACTTCTACCAAAAAATCACCCCTCCAAAATTTGGATGCATGTGTGGAGAGACTTTTTCTTCACTGGAATAGAAGCATGGAGGAGTAAAAACATGGTAGGCTGTGCTGCAAAATGACTTTCCCATCTCTCTGGGATGGGAAGCAAGTAAGGTCAAAGCTCAGTATTAACTTTTTCACACCCAAAAATGGCTGCCAATTTATTAGTGGTGGTGAAAGGGTTAAAACTGAACTCTCAGGATTGCTTGTTGTACCGGAGAGAACATCAAATCATAGAAAGTTAGGGTTTGAAGGGACCTCAGGAGGTCATCTAGTCCAACACCCTACTCACAGCAAGACTATCCCCAAATCATCCCAGCCAAAATTTTGTCTAGCTTAGTCTTAAAAACCTTTAAGGATGGAGATTCTGCAGCCTCTCTGGGTAACCTGTTCCAGCGTTTTACTACCTGCCTAGTAAAAAAATTCTTCCTAGTATCTAACCTAAACTTCCCTTGCTGGAACTTGAGACCATTGCTCCTTGCCCTGTAATCTGCCACCATGAGAACAGTTCCATGCTCTTTCGAACCCCACTTCAGGTAGTTGAAGGCTGCTGTTAAATCTGTCCTCAGTTTCCCTTTTTCTAGACTAAATAAGCCAAGTTCCCTCAGGCTTTCTTTATAAGTCATGTGCCCCAGCCCTGTTACCATTTTTGTTACCCTCTGCTAGACTCTCTCCAGTATGTCCACATCCTTTATGTAATCGGTAGCCCAAAACTAAACACAGTATTCCAGATGTGGCCTCACCAGTCCTGAATAGAGGGGAATAATCACTTCCCTTGATCTGCTGGCAACACACCTACCAATGCAGCCCAGTATGCTATTAGTTTTCTTGGCAGGAAGGGCACACTGCTGGCTCATATTTTGCTTATTGTCCACTGTAACCCTCAGGTCCTTCTCTGCAGAGTTGTTGCCCAGCCACTCAGCCCCCAGCCTGTACTGGTACATCGGATTGTTCTTTCCTAATTGCAGGACTTTGCACTTGTCCTTGTTGAATATCATGAGATTCCTATTGGCCCCATCCTCCAATTTGTCTAGGTCACTCTGAAAGGGCAGATATCTTTCATGAAAATGACATGAAAGGGCCATTTTGAAGTCATGACTTTGGAAGACAGAATGTAGAAAAAAAGATTTTTCCAGAAACAAGGCACATGTCTTATTTGGAGGGGTGTGGTGTTCAAGAAAATATGGTAATATTGGCTTTTGATTCCTAATAAAAGAAATACTGTTTTAACAACAACTGCATAACAATAAGAACTGGATTTTGATTTGGCTTTATTATTTTCTCCCTTTTTGCAACTCAGTGGGTTTGTCTACACACACCATTAATATGACTGAATAAACTCTGGCACAGTTCACACTAGAGTTTATTGCTCCTAGGCATTGCACCCAGGACTGCAGCATGTTGAGCCTTTGCATTTGTCCTTCTTGAGAAGTTATTCAATTTGCATGTGTGCCCAGGACTGCAGTATGTTGAGCAGGGGACCTGGGAGGCCAGCCTTCCAGCTCAGAGTTGCTCTGACCCAGCTCAAAGTGCTGCACAGGGGCACAAGGGTGCTACATTTTGGGGCTAGCCAGGAGGCAGCCTAAACACCCTCATGCTGCAGCTAGCACCATCAGCATCCCATTGAATGAGCTTTAACTAAAGCACCCCCACCACCATTTTCAGTGCAGGAACTCTGAAGTCTGCTGGAGCTCAGTAACTAACACACTCCAGCAGAGTTGATAATCGAGTCTGGTCCAATGTACTGTAATTACAGTGCGTCTGAGCAGCCTCAGTGCACATGTATAGGACCTTTTAAGATTGCGTCGTGGTCTTTAGTAAAGCCCAGGCATAGTGCAAGAATTCATTTTATGTAGATGGTGCTCTTTTCTCTGTGTAGCAAACCATTTCTCCCACATGGTATTATGACACTGTTTTCCGTAGGTGCTGCTATGGTTCACAAGAGGGATAAAGTAGAGGTTTTGGGCATCTCTGGTGATTAAAAGTAGTATGGAACTTTTTTTCAGAAAGTAGTGACATGCCAGTTCCAATGCCTTGGACAGGTGACAGTATACATAGTTTGCCTACCTGAAGTCCCATGTACAAATACATACACATAGCATTCTGCATGTCTGTTTTAAAACTGTATGTTGGTACGAGCTATTCAGAATTCTGCCCAAGTACATTATTACTATTATTATTAGTAGTAGTAATAGTATTAAGTCCATTTCAGAAGCACATTTCAGAAGGGGGTAAAGAGGTCAATGGAAGCTGTTTTTATTTTATCCAGTGCTAGCCATGATAGCATTTTATTCTGCTACTCATAGGAAGTTATTGCTTTGAGACCTTGTAGAGAAGAGACAGAGAACCAAATAAGCAAGTTATGACACCATGTCTGAAATCTTTCCAGCCTCATTTTCAATTAGTACATTATACGGCAAAGTGATGATTTGTACATGATATTGCAAAAAGAGGAAAAAGTATTCTAAGAAAGGCTACATCTTTGCTATCATTGATTTTTTTTCCATGTGGAAAGAACAGTAGCTTGTTTTATGTTTAGTTATCCCCTTTAAATGTGAAGAGACAGGCTAAAGTTCTCTATCTGAGGGTAATAGAGCAAGCAAAGCCAAATTCTGTTTGACCAGGTCTAATACGTGGCTTCCAAATTAAGGTCCAATTCCTGCCACTTATGCTGGGAACGGATGGTGCCTTAATATGCTTCTTCTCCTGATGAAAGCAGTGAGACTGCTCAGAAAGTACTGGTGAGTGTGAATTAAGCTGGCAGAATCTGATGCCCAGGAACAAAATCTCTTTAAGTACTAAAATAATATTGTATTTTCCCTTTTTTTGTTGATCTTGTTTACTTTCTCAATCCTTTTGTCTCAACATTTCCAACAGCCTCTAGGTCTATTTTTTATGGCTGTGATTGAGGTATTATATTGTGGTATTCCATGACATAAAAAAAAATCCCCTTTCAATACATTAATAATTTAATAAATTATTAAACTGAAATGCATTGAAATTAATTACATTTTCATAAATTAATGTAATGCTGTAGGTTAAAATATAATTTTAAGTAGGTGTAGCTTCTCCGTGATAACAGTGTTGTTTCTGTTGTAGGGAAGGTTGAAAACACTTTTTTTTTGAAGAAGGCTCTGTCCAATCTTCTTTCCTTACAGCCTCTCATGCAAGCACAGATGCAAAGGATCCCTGCCCTACTGGGTCTGCCTTACCTTCCACTGCACTAGACCCAGATAAGCCAGAATCTTGAAAGGAGTGTGAAGCTCTCTCCATTCCCTTCATGCAAGAATCAGGAGCTTGGAGAAGAGGGGGCTTTTCTTTCCAGGGGCATTTGGGTTCCTCTCTTTCTCTTTAAGCATGTATTAGACGGACAGGAAATACTTAGCATGACTAGAGTGCTGAGGCTTAGGCAAGGAATTACGAATGAAAATGCTAGATGCCTATTACATGTTCACTTTATTTCAGACTACATTTATTGTCATGGCATGTTAATTCAGCAGAGATCATTGCATTGAGATGAATGAGCTACTTCAGACTTCTCTGAAAATATCTGTTTACCGGTTGAAAATCCACAAGTAACACAGATTCCTTTAAAATTTGGTGTGCCAAATAGACGCATATGGCACAAGTTTGGGATCATTGAATTCATGGATTCCTGAGATAAAACCACCACTGAATCAGACTCATTTACTGAGCTTGACAGATTCTATTAATTTTTTTTGCATGTGCTGGGGAATCAAACCATATCTCTAATCAGGTCATAAAGGACAATACCCTAAGCTTAGTATACATGGCACATATACATGTGAAATTATGATGGCACCTGAATAAACTGCGGAGTTTAGTGCTCTGAAGTTTATTGCTTTCAGGCATGCCATATGAATGTGTGCCCAGGAGCAATTAATTCCAGTGTAATAAGTTCTGCAGTTTATTCAAGCACAGCACATGGAGCCTGGGTGGAGCAGCCCCACCTGGCAGGGGCCCTGGGGAGTCAGCTGCCAACCTGGGGCTGCTTCCCCCAGCCTAGTGTGCTGCAGAGGGGCTCGCTGGGGAACAAGGGAGCATCAGAGTGTTGCTAGCTGGTAGGCTGTCCTGTCCCAGCACTGAAGCTCCCTTGTGCCCCAGCTGGCTGGGGCAGTGTCTACACATGTACTGCTTTGGAGCAAATTAGTTTACTCTGGCCTAAAAGGGGCACATGTGTAGATGCCAAGACATGACATCAGGTAATTAGTCAACTGTGCAGTGAACATCTTGTGTAGATGCACCCTCATTCTTCCTGTGAGGAAGTAGTATTGGATATAAAGCCTCCTCATGGCTCATTTTATTTATTTTTTTTATACAGTTTAATACTCACTTGACTGTGGGAAGGGAGAAAGATTAGTAATTTGCCAAGAGCTCTTGCCAAGAATGGAAGTCTATTTTGTGTTTTCACATATTTAGTGGGAAAACAGTAACACCATGGTTTATAATTCAGCTATGAAAGTTCACTCCAGGAAGAAGTTTGGCATTTAAATTTTATGTCCAGAGAGAAATTAAGAACATTTGGGGAAAAATAAATAGCTCTACTTTTTTTTCCCCAATTACAAAACCATAAAAAATAGTGTAATGCTTTATGAAGAAGACTGTGATGCAGATCCATCTTAATATAGTTTATTTTTAATTGTAATGATTACACTGTTGTAGGCTGGATTCATTAAACAGATTAACTAGTATCTGGGCATATGTGTTTATACATCTACATGTGTGATGTGTGTATATAAATCTTTTCCCACACAAAAGACACTGTTAGCTTTAAGTTGAGATTGATAGGCTATATATCCCACCAACACGACCTGTAAAAAAAAAAAATTAAGGAAGTAAGTTGCTGAATCATTTGGCTCTCGCACCTCCTCTCCCCTCTACTCACTAGTGGGTTTTTTTAAGTTTCAGCTCCCTGCTTTGTCCTAGTCACAGCCCAGTAAATCTCCGTCCTCATTCTGAACATCAATAAGGAAGATTGAAGTCTGATTCAGTATGCTGGATACATGCTAATATGTGCATGATATTTATCGGGGTGGTGTGACTGCTTCTATTTACCTTTAGATGCATGCACATGTATACACATATATGTATGTCTGTATGTGGAGTGTGTTACTGGGCTGCACAGGGAGTCTGTGAGAAGTTTTTCTGTATACTGTTTAGGAAAATCTGAATGCATTGTGTCATCTTTCTTGTCAGCCATTACTCTAAATTTTGTAGTGGCAGGTTTTTTGGGTTGATCTTGTTTTATGTAGAACAAAATTGTAATTGTAATATGCTGAATTGTAATATGCTTTGCGTAAAATATATAATGATATTCTGGTTTAAGCCAACAAAGTTGTTCTTGGTGAGCGCATCCCCACAAGAGCACATGTGCGGTTTGTGGTGCCACAAACCCGACTGCAACACTGCAGACTGCACGATGCACATGCACACGTTCACCTCACTACTAATTAACAGCATGAGGGGTGGAGGGGAAGGAGGCAGGCAGTGGTGGGGTTCACTGGAGATCCCAGTGTCAAAAAAAACAAAGCACCAGCAAAAAGCAGTGTACATGGCTGTAGCCTGCACCACCTGAAACCAGAGCCTGGCCAGCCTCTGCACACCTGGATCACCACTACTGAAGCCCTGGGAAGACCCCATGTAAAGCTGCTGGCCGTAGCTTCCAGCCCCTACCCCACCCAAGTCAGTTTTCTGTGTGCCAGAGAATGCATGCAGGGGTATGCTTGGGGACAACTACAAGTGGCATAAATATTTGCCACTGCTAGTTGTCCCTTGAGAAACACATAATGCTGCTTGTGGGGACATGCCTGGTGATAATCATGTAGAACATTTAAGATTCATCTATGTCCTCCATGATGTCAGAGACTTCATATGCTCAGTGACATCCTCATGCCCTGCTTTGGGACATATATTGTACTTACCACACTCCTCGGGAGTAATAAATGTTACTATATGGTGCTGAGTCAAGGTATGTTGTTCTAGATCACCATTGCAGAATGTCCTTGTTAGCCTCTTATTTGAGACCTTCCTTAGGCCTCATATTATCTGAAGTCTAACTGTGCAGGGCTCAGAAGAAGATTAAAATCAATGGGCCCAATGTTTTCTTATTGATACTGGTTTAAGTGGAAATCTTTGCATTTGTGCTACAAGATCACTGCAGCTAGCTAAATAATTTTTCCTCCATGACTTAAGTAAAATATTTTCTCTGTGTATCAAGCAGGAATTTCTGACGGTGATATCTTTTACTGAACCAAATATGCAGTTGGGTTAGCATTAGACAAGCTTCCAAATTCAAGACATTCTTCATCAGGTCTTTCATTTGAAAACTTGCCTAACTTTATGCCAGTTACATACTTGGTCCACTAAAAGATATCACTGTCAGAAATCCTGCCCTCATAATTTCTGGACCGTCAGGGCTACAACATGAAGAAAGGTAGTGGGAGAGTAATGTATCATGTGCAAATCAGGGCCAAAAACTATTCCAGATGATTGCCATACCCTGTCCACCATGCCACATTTATTGTCACGAGAGGTTTAGGTTAATATTCTCATATTCCTTTCTATTGAATTTTTTTATAGTCAAAACTAGGTGGATGTGGGTTTGGTGTCAAAGACAGAAACCAGGCTCATGAAAGACTTGCACTTCTGCACTGAGCTGCACTAAAGCTACCTTCCAGAACAGTCTATGAAATAGGTAAGGTGCTCCAGCAAATCACCTATTCTTTCATGGTAGGACTTGACACCCTAGCTCTTCAGGTGTCCTCAGGGTATCCTGAGTGGTTAATGCCCTCTATTTTTAAACTTGAGATAAGGAGGGAAGCCTGCTATGGTACCACTTCCTTCCCAAAATCATGCAAAGATCTTGGGAAGACAAAAGTGAGGCCAGAGTGACCATAGTTTTTTCATCTGCACTATAAATAAAATGTAAATTAACACACAATTTTTCACTTTTTAAAAAATTGTCCTTTTTTGCAGGATATAGCATGGATTGTTATGTCTTTCAGCTCTGGAGAGGGGACATAACTTTTGCTCTCACTCCTTCATCACACCCCTGTCTGGCATGGTATTTTATATAATAGAACAGGAATAGTACTCTTGTCAGTCAAACTTAGTTTTTACCTAATTTCTCTTTCTCTTTCCAAGACTTGAATTCTTTTCTCTCCTTGATTAGTAACCATGGTGCTTATAATGTGCTGCAATTATAGATTGGAGCATACCAGCATTGAGTAATTTATGCAAAAGTAATTACTTAAATGACTCTTCATTATATTGTAATCAAACCCTAGGTGCCATGGTATAGATGTTACAAATCCGATCGCAGCACGCCACTTTAAAAGTCTTTTGGGTCATATCCTCAGTGGATGTAAACAGGACAGCTCCATCAGCACAATTCCCCTGAGTTTAGCAGAGCAACATCAATGTACACAGGCTGAGAATCTGGTCTACTGATTTACATCTACAAGAGTAAAGACATTTTAAGTGGAAAGTGATGCTTCTCACAGCTTCACATAGGAGTATCTTGATGACTTGTGGTTCACAACCACATTAGTAACTTGTCAAAAGCCTGGGAGCTACTCCTAATTTGCATTAAAGCAGCAAATCACAGCCACTCACAGATGGCATATCTGAGTGGGGGTGATGCACGCAGGGAATGGTAGTCTCCAGAAACATCACCTGTGCAATGATGACAGGGACCACAGGACACATTGCTTCACTTTCCAGATCTCATTTGCAGCCATATTTTGTGCATTGTTGTTTTAGCAAGTATGGTGCTATAAGTACATAGTGGTGATGCTGTTGTCAGTTTTAACTCTGCCTTTCCTGGTTTACATTGTAGCAAGCTGTTAACATTACAGTACCAGTTTCTCTTTCCATACTACATGGCTATTACAGTAGCAAAGTTGCCTCAAGTGTCCTTGCACAATTCATTTAGGATATATTCCAATGATCCAAAGGAATCTATGGAAATGGAAGTCTTTTGTTGCCACAGTGTGTTAGAAGCCAATTTGAAAAAGTATACAGCATCAGATGGGCATAGCCAAAGCTTCAGAAGCCACCTAATGAAATTAACATGTCTATTCCGTATGTCTGACTGATGATGAACATCTGGGAATATAGTCACTTTAATTCAGAGTGTTAGGTTTGATTGCACTGCTGAATAATGTTTAAGCCTAACCTCATTTCCTCTGTAATTCAGAACAAAATCTAAAAATGCCCAAATCCTGCTATGATGCACAGAAAGGTTAATATCAAACATGAACTCTGCTTGCAAATACTAGTTCTGCATTTTCCGCTACATGGCTTCGTTTGCTATGGTTCAGAATTAGAGCAAGAAAAGCCTTGTGTATGTGCTAGCTCCAGTTTTCATTAGCTTGAGAGATTTGCATAGAGCAAATTTAGCTTAATCAGTTCTTATGAAAGTCATTTCGGGAATATCTAAGAATCTGTCTCATCTACAGTACTTAAAGTGGTCAGCAGGAAGTGCCAGCAAGGATCCATCCATCTTTCTGGTTCAACTGCTTCATCATTAGGTAAACAGCATGGCATCTGTTTCACAAAAAGAGCTCCTCTAGCAAGAAGCTGTTTTCATCTCCTTTCTATGATGTGTTTTAATGCTGAACATTTTTACTTCTCTTTCCTGCAGCCTCCTACCCTCCTTTATATTTGCCATTTAGCAATGCTAAGCATTTTCCGTTTCTGTTCATAGGTAAATATTTGGTTCATGCACGTAAACAAATTCTTAACATATATCATTGTAAATAGCTTTAATATCTAAGCATATTGAAAACAATCACTACGTATCATTTTGATTTTATCTGTGATTATATGCATCTTTCAGCTAGTTGCTCTGTAGAGTGTTATTGAAACTTTACCCAAATGTAAAAGACAGGCTATACTCTTACTATTAGCCTTGAAAATGTATCACTTAGATATTGTATGCAGGAAGTCTGAGGTGTATACATTGAAAAATATTGCTATTGTATTGCTAGCACTGACCCTTGGGGGATTCCATTCTTCAAGTTTTGTACTTGCTTTTTTCTCCTTAGCTGGTAGTGAGTTTGAATGATCTGCTAGAGATCATGTTCATGATGAAAGCACATAACTTGTGGTAAGGTATCATAGAGTGCAGTTTATATACAAGGCCTTGATGCCATACAATGTCATAGACAGCTGTAAGGTCGATAAAGACCATGCCTATTTTCTGCTTCATTTCAAATCTGTTTTCTGTGTCAGTTGTAAGTAATGTAACTTGTTCAGTGGTACACCGCTTTTTCTGAAAGCCAGATAGTTCTTTTGGGAGCTGGGGATCAATGATGTTCTCTAGTCTATTCAGTATTATGCATTCCATGATTTTATATGTTATTCAGAGTAATGAGATAGGTCGGTAGCTCTTTGGATCTTCTGTTGGATTATTAGGTTCAGGAGAGCAATGACACCAACTTTTCTCCAGTTTTTTGTAAGTCTGTTATTTTCTAGACATTTGCACTTGAATTGCTGAAAGCGTCTCTTCATTGTGTTTCTGAGTTTGATAATGAACTCTGGGAATAGCTTACCTTATCCAGCAGACTTTTCAGTCTTGATCACTTTAATAGCTGTGATGAACTTGTTAAGAGATGGGATGGTTAAATAAAGGTTGGTGTAGGGTGATTTAAATTGTTCAAGAGCCAGATGTCTAATAATTTCTGTGTATAAATTGTTTGGATTACTGTACTTGCTGTTGTTGCACAGTATTTTTGTGATGGAGTTTGCAGACACAGGGCAATGTTGTCTTTTGGTGCCTTTGCCTGTAAGGCACCAAAAGACAACATTGGTCCATTTGATTGATGGCTTACTATGGTGTGTCATGCTTGTCTGCATGAGCAGGTCATATCCAATCTTTCTACAGTAGTAAGCCATCTCTCCTTTCTGATATTTTTCAGCGTGGTAGTTGCTTGTTCTGTGGTTCTTCTTACAGTTGCAGGGTCATTACATTGCTTGATGATGTTAAAGACCTGTTCGCACTGCTCATCCCAGCATGGCACATAATGGGTTCTATAGCCTCTAAGTGCACAGAGTTTGGCCATGTCAGGCAGTTTGTAAATGTATTGTAGTTTTGATCAATTGTACATGTACGCTGATGATGTCACCCTAGTAGCCCAAGGAATAGTCATGACAGAACTGGAAAAGACACAGAGTATTTACATGGAACTCATCACTGTTTCCACAAGTGGTGCTTAAAGTTGAGCATCAGTAAATCAGTATCATCACTCTTTCACCTGGACAGTCATCCAAAGCATACCCCACATAGGAATCACATTAGACCATTCCCTCACCTACAAACATTATATTCAGAAGGTCAGCAGTAAAATCTCTGCACAGATAGCTGCCTTTAGATGTTTAGCCAGCATGAAATGGGATGCCAACTTCAAAGTGCTCAGAACCACCGTGCGTGCAATGGTATATGCCCCAGAAGTATATTGTGCTCCTGCATGGTCCAGAAGCTGTCACACTAAAAAGCTTGACACTGTACTTAACAGTGCACTGAGACTTGTAACACACTGCACAACCTAAATGCACACAGATGTACTCCCTGTATTCTTGGACATTAGACCAAGTGATATAAGAAGATAGACCCTAACATCAGTACTGGCAACAGAAGCAAAAGATGACAAAAATCATCTGCTGCATCAACAGTTAACTGAAGACCTGAACAGATGGAGGCTTAAGAGGCTCAAAAGTCATAAACTGTTTGTACATAAAGCCCACAAACTTCTGGAAGAGACTAGGGATACTGCACCAGACCTATGGACAGCAACAGAGTGGGCCAACCACTTGGAAAAGTCAGATTTGTTCCTACAGCATTTCATACCAGCACCAAACAAGTCCCCCATTGGGTACAACTTTGACAGAGAAGTGTGTCAAGCTGAACAGAGTGAGATCTGGATATGGATGCTTCACAACAACACTATGCCTGAGGAAGGACGTGTATGCCCAAAAGCTTGAAAATAAAGAAAAATTTTGTTTGCAACTGTCTAGTAGGTATAATAAAAGATATCACCTCTACCACCTGGACAGCTCAAAACAGCAATATAAGATGAACATCTTAGACAGCCCACCTGGGTGAAAGTAGTGTCCAGCAAACAGCACAGCGCTTAATCGAAAGCTGCAATCTTTACAAATGCACGGATGGGGTAGATGAAATCCATGGATAATACCAGACACTGGCTCATAGATTTGGAAATTAATATCTGACACTATATGAAAGAAAAAGCATAGAAAATAGAACAGAAGTAGATAATATCTGACTTTTAGTATTCATAGAATTCCCATTTTAAATAATGCTCAGGAAACAGGAGAGTGTAAGGAATATTTCTCAATTTGAGGTAAATAATAATTGGAGACAGAAAAGAATGCTTATCTATCATTCTCTCAGGCTACTTTCAGGGTATTTAATATAGACTCCTTTTGTGAATATTATGCATCTATTATTAATACAAAAAGAACATGCAGTCCCTTAGTACTTGGCATTGTAAGAAGGACTCTTTACCAAATCTGAGCATCTATTTGATCAGATTAAAGGTTCAGCCCATGAAAACAGTTTAATTAATCAAAATAAGATAGCCCAATGACCTTTGTGCATCACAACATGGAAATGTGTCTACCTTGGCATTAGATTCTGAAAAGAAACTTTATTAAACTGGCAGTTGAGTGCTAGGTAGATGAGGTCACATTTTCTACAGTTTCTTTTTGGCAGTCATGATATCCAAAGGTGATTTAGGCAATTAGGAACAAAATTTCCATTGAAATCAGATCAGATGTGGACAGTTTACAAGGAAAAAAATCCTCCTTTTCCCTAACTGCTTGCCCTTCATATTCTGTGATTCAGAAGTTGGAATAGGCTTTTTCTGGCTCATACATCTTTAGTGTTCCTAAACATTCTAATAAAAAAAAGAGAGAAAAATAATGTTGAAGTATCATGAAGTAATCACATATTTTGCATACATAACCTTAAATCTTTCTGAAGGTGCATATATGCATTATGATAAACTTCAATATGGTTTATACAAACTTTTTTTTCCACATGGACCAGGTGGTGTGTTTCTACTACTCTTGTACAATATAGGAGATTGTTATAGAAAGCAATCTAGTATAGGAAAGACCAAAAAGGTTAAAGTTCTTCATTTTGGAAAGGAGAAAGCTAAAGGGGGGATATTGCTATGCAAGGTATTGGAGGCAGATAGCATAGCCAGGTTCAAAAAAGGACTGTATAAATTAATGGATGACGGCTCTAGTAATGGCTATTTAACAGAATGGTTGGAGATGTTTCCTCTGGCATCTCTAAATCGATTATAGTGGATGCCAGGGAGGCTACTGAATATCACTCTATAGATAACTGGTTCAATACTCTCCCTTTATAGAGTGAAAGTGAACACTGGTCTGACCCAGGATGTAACTTCTTATGTTTAATTTTTCATCTGTTTTACACTCTTTGTTTGTTGTTACAGTATAATTGGCAATAGTTTTTCTTTCCTTCTTCTGAAGACTTATTTTTTCAATCCCTTCCCATATAAAACCATGTGTGTGGGTTGTCTTGACTCTAATTTTAACCTGAGGAAGATTAAAATTAAATTGGTTACTACTTTTCTTATTGAAATGCCATTGAAAGTTAAAACAATCACATGGCTGTGTTCACTGTTCTGTTCCAAAACAAGACCAGTCCATTTACTGCAGAAATTAGAATGACATAACTTACCTTTTCCTCTGTAGAAAAATAACAGCACTTAAAAGCCTGGCATCCAGTATCTTGTAGGACATAAAGCATTTTGGGACATCCCATTGGTAACTGTCATTCTCTGGATTCCAGTAAGCGACTATTTCCAGTTCTGTAAGTTTACCAGATAAAGGTTCATATGGATGTGTGTTAGGCTTGTATCTTGTGCAGTCTATAATTGTCAGGTATAAATTGCACTTTGGAGGAAAGAATAAAATATTTATCTGCTAGACAGATATTTAATATTGGTGAGGAATTTTAAAATCTGAGCATCCACGTGGAGTCCCTGCAGGTGTGTATTATTTGCTGTCCATGCTGTTGCCTCTTTGCTGCTATTGTGGTGTTAGTGGCATTTGTTTCATGCTAAGATCACACCTTCATTTGATGTATGGAGACCCTTGGATTTGTGCCCAACACAAACTGTACCCATACCCTTACTTAAGTAAGTTCCCTACATAGTTTACTTAGTTAGAAGGAGAACAGTGATGATTCATAAGACAGCAACCTCAGTGGGACTTTCTGCTGTCAGCCAATTCTTGCTGAAGGTATATTGTCAAGGCTAGTCTGTCCCTTTGGCTTTTTCTATATTGTTTCCTATCATGCAGAATGAACAACTTCAGTTTTTAAAACTTTCTTACTTAAAAAAATGGGGCAAATTATTCAGGTTTATTTTTAAACCTGAAACTGAATTATAAATGTATAAAAATATTAAAATGAGTAACGTGAGCTTTGAAATATGTGCCTAGGGTCAAACTTATGGGTATTTGGGAAAAAAGCATATATTCAGCACTAATTGGGCCCCAGCTGAGCCCAGTGGTGGGGGGTGGGGGCGTGGGAGGGAGTCAATGCTACTGAAAAGCCCCCTGTTCTCATTAAAATTAATTTCAGAAAATATTGGAACACTTTCTTTGGAGTCTTTACATTGCTGGGCCTTTATCTATAAATAGTGCAGTCCTTTATTTTCTTGGTGATGTCCAGAGCTTGGTAAAAACTTCAAAAAAGTTTTTGTAAATACACATTCCGATTACTAAATTAATTTACTTCAAGCATATTTTGTGCTTCTTTGTTTTTGACTTCTGCAGATATTTTAGTGACTGTCTACTTACAGGAATGTTTGTCTTTTAGGGACCTGTTTGTTTTGTATTTTTAAAATAGGTTCTATGTCCCCTTGACTCCCACTGGTTTAAGTGGGACTTACAGAGCTCAGAAAATCTGGCCATGTTAGTTAGAATTAATAACAACAAGCTTCCTTGTGCTGACAAAACAGCAAAATAAAGACAGACCCTGCCCCTCGGGGTTCACAGTTACTGAGAAGACACATTTCACTAAGAAATTCAGGGCATATTGACATGAGACACTGACTGCACAGTAGCTGAATAATACTGTGCAGTACTGCGTCACAGCATGAACTGTGCTAATATGCTATTATTATGTATTAGCACCTGGATTTTAAGGTACATCAGAGTTGCTATGCAGCAGCACTAGCAAATGCTACTGTGTAGTATTATTAGGCTACTGCACAGTAGCATTTGCTAGTGCTGCTGCATAGCAACTCTGATGTACCTTAAAATCCAGGTGCTAATACAAGTGTAATACAGGTGCTAAATAAAGGCACAGTAATGACTGTGCAGTAGCATCTCAGATGTAGATGTACCCTCAGAAATGTTGATAAGCTATCAGGTATGTCATTTTCTTCCTTTCCCCACCTGCAATTTTTTCTTATGGGAACCTGTTTTGAGTCATGACTGAACAAACTGTCCTTGTTAGGTAAACTTTTATATGTATATTAGAGCTGTCAATTAATTGTGGTTAATGTATGTGATTAACACGTTAATCAATATTTGCATATATTTTCTTAATATGTTAATTGTACATTTGGTTTTGGAGTCCATGCCGGGCACCACTCCACCGCCATCATCACCACCACTAGGCTAGGCAGTGGGACAGCAGTAGCAGTTCAGAGTACCAAAGAGCAGCCCAGGCACAGGCTCTGGGCTACTGCAGCATGATGGGGAGGGGAGCACACAAACACAGATGAGCAGCTGCAGCCTGCACGTGGCCAGGAACCCAGCCTGGCAGCGTGTAGAGTGCTATCCAGCAGCTAAGTCTTCTGAGGGAGAAGGGGCATGGGGGAGATCAAGGTCCCCATGGTGAGGGAGAGAATGGGGCAGGGGCTGGGGTGAGGTGAGTCATGGGACAGATTCACGGGTGGCTCATCCAGGAACACGGGGGGGCACAGCTCTGATCACTGTGCACGGCCCTGGGGAAGAAATGAGGGGCACGTGTCCTTCAGATTTGTGTGAGGGGCAGAGGTGGGCTGCAGGCTATAAGCAGGGGCTCTCTGTGTCCTTCTGCTTTTGCCCTAGGAGCCCCGCACTGGCTGCACCACATGTCCTCTGCCTGCTCAGCAGTGGGAGGCACAGCATGATGAAGCGCAGCTCCCAGGGCAACAGCAGCTGAGGGCAGAACCCCAAGACTGCAGCCTGCCTCTGCCCTGTGCACAGATCGGTGGGGGGCACATGCCCCTCAGGGGTGTGCACAGCAGTGGGAGCCATGCATGCCCTCCTACCCCCCCATGCTTGGATAAGTCATCCATGGCTTTGTCCCATCACCCTCCCCTGGGGACCCCTTGGGGTCCCACTTGCCACAGCCCCTCCCCCTCCCCCACTCCATCACTGTGGGACCCTTGATCTGCCCCTTCCCCCCCCCCTTGCCATGCTCCTTCCTCTCCACAGTCTTACCTGCTGGGTGGGGTTTATGTGTGTGTCTGTGTCTGCCCCTAACTCCCAAGCCACTGCCCCCTCATCCCTGCTACTGCCCCTCACTCCTGACCCACAGTATCCTGCATCCTGCCAAGCATAGAGGAACCCTTCTTCCAAAGCTCCAAACCCCCCACACATACCCACAGCCCTTGTGCCTTTACAAATTCCCACACATGCCCCTCACCCACCCCAACCATACAAAGTACCTGCATAATTTTGCATAATTTGAGTTTTTAACCGTGTGATTAAAATTGTGACTACTTGTGACTAATTTTATTAATCGCGCAACTAATCACGATAACCTTTTAAAAATCATTTGACAGCCCTAATGCATATGCATTAAAAGTCCTAGAAGAATTTTTCATCTAGTCATGGAACAGATAACTGTGATGCGAGTCCAGTCAGTCAGGATAAACCTTCAGAAAGAGAAAGGGAAGAATCTCATGAATAAAGAATTGTTTAGAAAAAGGAAGGAATTGCAAACTACTGGAAAAAAACTATCAGAAGATCCAGTGCTGAACTAGGTGAAAAAATGTTCTTTCTTTCTGTGGAGGGGGAGAGGGTGTGACAAAACAAAATCACTTCTATGAGCATTATTTGTCAGTGTTTAGGATAAATTTTATAATCCTTTAAGGTATACATGCACTTATGATACGGTCTGTGTATTTTGAACATTAGTGGTATATAACAGCTGAAATCTTGAAGTAAAACTTAAGTAGTAATTAGCTAGCTTTTATTAAAGAAAATGACATCACATTTTGACAACTTGGAAAACAAGGTTTCTCTAAAATGCTGTCTCTGTTTCATTTTCCTAATTTAGGAATAGAACACAAAATTATATTATTTTTAGGTGTATGAGTAAGACGCCATTTGTAATCCTGCTGTTGAACAGAATGTGCTACCTAAACTGCCAAGCCCTGGTCTAGACATACAATGCTGTTTGAGTACCTAAATACCGATGTGCATCATGCTGTCTTCCTTTGCTTGGCATTTGGATCTAAAAAAGCAGATCCAAAACACATCTATGTCATGCTCAATTTATTGTGTAAAAATATTAAATCAGGTTCATGTTAAAATGGGGTCTTTTGAAGCAAGCATTTTTTCCATTGAATTTGATAACTGCTAAATTATTCCTGAAGGACATGAATTTTAAGGTACATCAGGTGTCCTCCACACACACAGGTAAAAGTGGAATGAGATCTAATGTGTGATCTACACAATCACATGTTGCCATGCCCCATGTACAGGGAGACCACAGCCAACACAGTGTCCAAGGTGTGGGGGTACTTTGTGCATCCCTATGGCTGAAACACTGCAGCTGATAAGCATGAAGCACCCCTGCAGCTGAGAGATGATATCAACTGTGGTCTCCTAGCCACTGGGGTGCATGGGTTACCCCAAGACTGGAAGCCTTGTCAGCTGATAAGGTTCCTAGCTGTTGGGGCTAGGAGCCAGAATTAGCTGAGAGCTCCCAGGCTTGGGGGTACACATGCTGGAAGCTCTGATCAGCTGACAGGGCTCTCAGCCCCTGGGGGCCATGGCTACACATTCAATGGGATGGGAAGCAGCTACAAAGTAATTACACATATTTTGTGGACTAGCTTTGTAGCTTATACCTCTTTTTATCACACCATTAACTGATTGAATGTGTGGCTGAATGACCACCTCAGGCCTAATTAACTAGTTAATCACACCTGAAGTATAATATAGAGATGGGGCCTCATAATCATGTTTACTTGCCCCAAAGAGACCAAATTGTGTAAAGGTTCACTATAGTTGTCTCTCATAATCATTGTTCTCTACAAATGTGGTGCCAATTTGGCTTTCTTTTGTGACATCTACAAAGAAGCTAACTGAATACATTAACAACAGTACTAACTTAGGGATCTATCTTCTGGAAAATTTGGCTCCACAAGTGCTACTAATTGAAGCTCCATATCTTTTTCCACTACAAAATGATTCAGGTGATTTGGCAGGAGTGAAAGCTTTGATGTGGAGTTGTTTCAGGAACAGCCAGAATGTTTTAAAACGTATACATTGATTTCCTTTCTCTTCATCTTTAAAAAATTAATTTTTTACAAATATATGCAAGTACTATTATAACTTCACCCACAGAACTATGGAGCTTATAATTCAGAGTATCAGAAAAAACCCTGATATTTCACTGCATATCATTTAGTTACATTTTGAGACACTAATTAATGTAAAACATGTTTAAATGAAAGTATCAGGCACTGAGTTGCCTATTTTATTAATGCACAAATTCATGGGTTTAGGATTTTGGTAGAAGTAGTGTAAGTAATAAGTACTACTTCTTAAGCAACCAATTTATATATACCCAGCTTTAAATCTACAGAACATGGATCTTATTATAATCTATTATAGGGTTTGATACTGCCTAGTGTTTGAATACCTTCTACATAAAATCCATAGCATGGATTAATTCACTTGTAAGCTTCATTGAGTTATGGCCATTTTTCCCTTTCTGAGGTCAGAATTCCACTAAGGGGAGAGATTTTTTTTTCTTTTTTAATGTTCAATTTTATTAATCTTCTGCATCTAACTTTTTTTTGGTCGATAAAGAGGTAAGGGAAAAAACAGCCAAAGTTTTAAAGATTTTTTATTGAAAGATTTTTTATTTTTGATCTATAACATATTTGGCTACATAGATTTATTCAGGAAACATGCATGCAAGAACAATACAGTGGATAGATCTACACGAGACACTGCAGCGTTGCATAATTAGCTGTTCAGTAAAGTGTCACCATCTATGAGTGGTGCTGTTACCCTAGAGAAAACTAATTAACTCTGCTGTACTTCCCAACACAAGTATTGTTCACAATGCACATTTAGGCAGTAACTAGGGCTGAGTGAGACATGAGGGTGCTACATTGCTGGGGCTGTGTGGTGGCTAGCCCTATACTGTAGCAACCTTATGCCCCAGCCAACCCCTCTGCAGCATGCTGATCCAGGCAGGAGCAGCCCCAGGCTGGCAGGATGAACCCCTGGGTCCCCTGCCAGCTGGGGCTGCACCTTCCTGGATCAACATGCTATGGTCCCAGGCACATATGTAAACACTGCACCCAGGAGCAATAAACCCTGAAGCAAGCTGCATTGGAGTTTATTGCATCAAATTAAGTTTATGTGAAGATGCTCCCAGTAAATGCATAGATACATAAATGTGTTTGTGCTTTGTACATATGCTAAAACCAGATGTTTCATTCCAACCTTTACGTTAAAAGACAAGCTCATGGGATATTGATCTGTGCTGACCAAAATTGCTGAGAATAGTGGTTTTATGTTTCTACCTACTCATCTACAGATTTTATGTTAGTAACACAGAGTTCAGTCCCTAGCCTTTATGCTCAGTCCTTATTGAACATTTAAGGTATGTACCACTGTTACATTTAAATGTATTTAACCAAGGCTAGGTTGATCTTAATGCCTTGTCACCCTAAAAATGGTGCACACAATCTAAGTTACCTCACCTCAGGACGTAAACTAACTTTAGTTTGACCTAGGTTAACCTGATTTAAAATGAGTTAATATGGCCTAATGAATGCCTGCACATGTTCACAGCACAGTCCTGCAGCTATGTTTCTGTTTATCATAATTATTTCACTGGAGGTTTTCTGAATGGGGCAATGGCAGGACAGAACAAATAGACAAAGTCTTTGATTGTTTTCAATTGTAAATGCAAGAATGCCAATTGTAAATGCAAGAAGACTATTAGGTATGGTTCTGCAGTGTAATTATGAAAAGGAAATAACAAAAGCCATTCCATACTTTTGTGTAATTACTTCTTGTGAACATTATGTAATCATTGGACTGCTGCCAGATAAGTCTTTCCAAAATCTTCCTTCTTTCCAAATCTTCTTCTGAAGGAAAGTCAAAATTAAGTTTAGTAGCTAAGGAAGTTGATAAAAAACATAGGCTATTTCTGTGTGCTGGGGAGAAGGTGGAACTCAAACCAATTTACCAAACTGAATTTGCATTGACCAATTCTTGTAGAGTGCAGATTAACTGTCATACCTTTTTTTCAAATTCATTATCACTGAGGGGAAATGGTTTCAGATGAAGTGATCACAAATATAATCTTCCACAAAAAGAGTATTTAGCAAAACTGAGATAAAAATAAAATCAACATTTATGTTATGCTCTAGTTTCCTGGGTTAAAAAGCAGGGAAGAAGCAGCAGATAGCCTGTATGGTAACATAATACAAGGTTTGTTGCATCTTATGAGGAATCCAATGTAGTTAATGTAGCACATGATTTTATAAATGATTTTATCTTATGGAAATAATGACCCAACTACCTCATTCTGTTACTTGAATTGCATGGCTAAGAATCAACATCAGTTTATGTCAGTGCTGTAACTGTTCATTAAGTGCTGCAAAATAGATTTGGAACAGAAGAAAACATTGTTTTCAGGGCAGTTATGGGCAACATATACTCAATGAGTGTGTCTACACGTGTGATTAATGCGCGTGAATAAACTTTGAAGCTTATTTCTCTAGAGTTTTTTGCTCCAAGGCATGCCATTTGAATATGCGCCAAGGAGCAAAAAAGTTTTGAGCATATTTCTCTGGAGTTTATTCATTTACAGCACATGAAGCCCAGTTGAAACACTGCAGGCAGGCAGGGGATCCAGGGATGAGCTTGCCAGCCCAGAGCTGTGCCAGTAAAACTCCGTGCTGCAGAGGGGCTGGCAGAGGCATAAGGCTGCTTTGATGTGGGGCTAGCTGGCAGGCAGCCCCCACATCAAAGCACCCTTGTACTACAGCCATCCCCATCAGTGTCTACATGTGCACTGCTGTGCACTAAAGAACTTCGTAACAGGATAGGAATTGCTGCGGAGTTTATTCATTTTGTGCATCCTAATAGGGACATATGTGTAGATGCCAAGACATTTACTGCATAGTTAATTAGTCAATTGCATAGCAAATGTTTTGTTTAAACACATCTAGTATGTACTTACTTTCCCTGTTAATACCACAGCTCTTGTTAGGAATTTTCATATTGTAAAAAAGAGAGCAGATCCATTTCTTTATCTATCTGTTACTAATCCACTTGTAAGATATCCACTTGATTTGGCACCCCCTGTGTGATGGCTTCCATTGCTGGTGCATCACTGCTTTCATCCTTGCTACAGTGCTGGCTGCAGCAGGGTAATTTCTGCCAGCTCCACATGGCTTCCTTTTGGGCTGTGAAAGACATTTTAGGGCCCCCTTTCCATAGAATGGGTTAGCCTGAAATATCACTCTCCCAAAAATCATTCTTTACCACAGCCAGCTAGTAAGGAGACAAAACAACAGAAGAATTTATTATATAGGAGAAAATAATTAGACAAGAAAAAATGACCATAGGTTTAAAGAAAGAACAAAGAACAATTAAAGTTTCTAAACCTCTCATTTGACTGCCACTTAGTCCTTCAGAAAAAGCTACTGATATTTTTAGAGATCAGCCTTCCTGCTAATCCTGCCAGCATTGACTATGGAGCCCCTGAGTCCTTCAAAGCCTGACAAAATCCAGAGACCAGGCTCAGCTCCCTCCATCCCCTCAACCATGTCTCATGAAGCATTCCCAATTCCTCATGGGCCAAGGAATCCTCTAAACATTTCTATCCTGCCAGGGACAGCTGGCATTCCTGTGCCTGTGTGGGTAATGGGCCTTTCCTGTGCCTGTGTGACTAATGGGCCATTTCACTCAAATGGCTTTGCTATTGTGCAGTTGTTTTTCCCTTTACAAGCAGACAATAACTTGGGTGCCCATCCTGTTAGGGGCCCCTTCTGTCTATGACTGTGAAGTGGCAATAGCGTTTGCCCCAGAACATATGGGCAAGAGATATAATTAGCAGTTTTGCCTACTCTCTTTTCCTTAAGTATGTATTCTGTTGTCTAAATCAAGTTCAACATCTTAGATATATACAAACAGTATAAAATTATCCGTACAGAGATACAAGTGAATAAATGGATACAACTTATGATGGGCCTTTCAAAAGGCCATATATGCTATACTGGTACAATGATCGTAAGAAAATCTGCATGGCACCCACAAACCACCCAAGATTTTCATGGGGTTTGTGACAGTATCTACTAGGAAGGTGGGTAGAGCTAGATGGATACCGTAGGACCCTTAGTGTGGCAGAGAGTTGACAATGAGGAAGGGAGCCCTGAAAAGTGGCAGGGTAAATAAGCCTATAAAGCAAGTTACCATAGGGGTTAACAAGCAGGAAATGGGAAACAACTCAGGGGCCCACCTGCTAGAGGAGGGACACCTGGGCAGATTGATTTGCTGTCACCCCAGGGCTTATAAAACAATTACAGTAAGGAAGATAAATGGGGGAAACATGGCTAGATTAGGAGAGTCCTTTCATCTGCTAAAAGACAGCTGAGAGAGGCGCAAGAGTGCTCCTTAACTGCCTCAGGCAAAAGGGAAATATCTTTAATTAGTTAGAGGGCTGGAAGGGCCTGATTTTTTTAATTACTTCCCTGAGGGGCGAGGGGGACAACACTAATAAGGAGTGAAGAGGAGGCCCCCACAGGAGCCCAGGTGGGCTCAGTTTCAAAGCAGGGTAATGACTGATAGTTAAGGAATGCAGAGCAGATGGGCGAAAGCCCAATAAGCAACTGGGGCAGGACCCACCTAGAGTGGCAGGGCACAGCCATGTCCCACTGAAAGAGATGAGGACTTGGAAGACAGGGATACCATGGTGCTCACAGACAGTGGTTTGGACTAGAGGAATAAAGGGACTACAGAGCAAGAGGGATAGCTGAGCCCCAGGTAACATCCTTGTGAGTAGTGAGTAGCCTCCCTTCCCAAATCATCATCTCATCTCAACCAAAACCATGTGGCAGGCACCAGAATGGAGGTAGTTTTTACCCAAGCCAAGGTCCAGGGTGAGAAGCAAGGCAAGGACCATACCATCCTATGACACTCCAACTGACTTTCTATGAATATTTGCCTAAGTTTAAAAACAAATTCACACCATCCATACATTGCCCCTCTTACATAGCCCATCTACAAACATTTTGAATGATATCTTTTACTTAGTACATTCTCTTAAAAATGAATTGTAAGTTTTTGTGCTCAAGGTTTTTTCAGCAAGAGGTATATTTTATATGGGTTTGTGCTGCGTAGAGCAGGGAACTCTGTTCCCCATTTTATTTGCCAGAGGCCTGGAACAGAGATGAAGCAATGAACTAGTTCTGAATCTTACAATATGTATCCCAACAAGGACAGCTCATGCACTTGCAGTTACCTTGGATAAACCATGTTGATGTGACCTGCAAAAAATTCTGGAAGAGGAAATACTTTTGGTACATTTTCTGCATTGAATGGAGTGCCACTTCAGGAAGTATGAAGCAGGATTCCAGAAGCCCTATATTGGGAGCTCTATAATCCAGGTACAAAGATTACAATGATTCTTTCATATGCTTAGAGGCTAAGATTGCATTGCATTTATACCCAACTATTTTGTGCAGGTGTGGCAAAATGTAAATACATGTAAACACTAAACTCAGTCAATAAGTATCCTAGGATTTTTTTCCCCTAAGAAGTAGCTAATCAGCTTGATCAGTAGTTTTTTAAAATATCCCGGATTTGTTTATTTGCTACCCTTCCCAGAGAGATTAGAATACTTGGTGACTTTACTGCTGTTGAGAATTAAAGTTCCACTTAGTGAAAGAAAAGTAGCAATGTTATATAACTTATGTAACCAATGAACACATCTTGAATCCCAAATATCAATATCAAATAATTACATTCATATTAGGCCTGTGCGAAGCAGCTAGTATTCACTTCAGATTTGGCCAATTCGGGGGACAGTGATTCGATTCAGTGATTCAAACCACTGTCCCAAATTGATTCAGATGGATCTGACGTGGAGATTTATTTGGCTGCTGTCAAATCTGCAAATCATGCAGGCCTATCCTCTGCCCACTCTCTCAACCCCAGCAATGGCTGCCCCACCAGCCCCAGCTCCCGGCCCTTAAAAGAAAATCCACTCACTGAGTGCTGCCTGGTGGTGGTGGGGGGGGGTGATCCCTGTTGTCCCCTGCTGAGCCCCCCCTGATCTCCCAATCTCCCAGCCCCCCATGGCTGCCCCACCTGCCCCAGCTCCAGCCATTCAACCCCCGCTCCAGACTCACCACCCCCTGCAGCAGCCTGGGGGGTTTGGGGGAGTGAGGAGGGATCGGGGGGGCTGGGGGAACAGGCAGGGGATGGGGCCCGGTGGTCCCCTCCCCTCCTCTGCCACCCCCTACTTACCAGCTTCGAGTCTGGCTCCAGCTCCCTGCTGCAGGAGGCAGGGACTGCCTGTATCATTGAAACTCTCCAAATCTTTTCTGAATCAATTCAGAGAGCTTTACATTGATTCAGACCTTTTTATTGGTCCCCTGACTCAATTCAGATTTGGAGATTTGGCCACTGAATTGGGCCGAATCTCCTCTAAATTGAATCAGCACCCAAAGCTTCTCACAGCCCTATTATTTATCAGCATCCTGTGGAGCAACTTTACAATGCATGTAATGCCTTTAACTTTTGAGCCTAAGAAGACTAAAAACTTCTGAGGATTAAATGCAAATAAGACCCCATCCAAAGCTAGCTAATGCCAGGAGAAAGATTCGCATATACTTCAAGGGATTTAGATTTGGGGTTATAATGAATGCATTTATAGAAATGATGATCTGTTTACAAATACTTCTTGTACACGTGATGCCATTACCATGTACATGTGGTGAAAATGTTACTTTGTGTGGCTTAATGGCATCACAGGGCACTTGTAAATGTGATGGTTGTTGTGATATACATGTAACAAAAATGTAATTTGTATGGCTTAATGGTGTCATACATTATGAGTGCACCAGATTGGGGAGTTTTAAATGACTTTGAATCATTGTAAACTGAACTATGTGTGGTTTGGTTTGCAATGTTGCAAATTACAATGATGCAGCTGTCAGCTTGCCCCCCAGCCACAGGAGAGGCGAGAAGGCTCTGCAGAAAAAAAAAGGATCAGGCCCTTCAACACTTCTGCTTTCAGCAGACACACAGAAGCATCAAGGGCCTGATCTTTTTATTTTTTTTCCCATGGACCCTGCTGGAGTCTCCTACAGCCAGGTAGTGACTTGCTGGCAGCTGAGCTCCAGGTGCCCCGGTTCTTCCCTTTGCAGCAGCAACACCCCTCAGGCCGCCTGGGTGGGCTGCTAGCAGGCTGAGTGTTGCCCTGGCTTGGAGACAGCACCCAGCCAGATCCAACTCTTCTCCAAGCCTTCCAGTGCCCTGTGTGCTGTCTACACCACTTTCCTGACACCTGGGACTGCCCAGGAACAGGCTGGCTTGCCCCTGGGGCAGCACAGGGAGATGGCAAGCGGGCAACTGGGTGTGCTGTTGGCTGGAGAAGGTGATGGGGATGGTGCACAGGGTGCTGGAAGCCTGCCAAACCTGAGCTTCCCTGAGCCTGCCCAGGATTCCAGTGCGCCATGTGCACTGTCCCCACCAACTTCTCTGGCTGCCAGTGCAGCTCAGGGAAGAGTTGGATCCAGCCAGGTGCTGTCCCTGAGCTGGGGCAGCACCTGGCTTGCAAGCAGCCCACTCGGGTGGACCTGGTGGATGCCACCACTGCAAAGGGAAGGCCCGGGGCCCCCTGAAGTTCAGGGATTGCTTAGACTGCCGGCAGCTCCCTGCTCCCACCTCCCTCCACCCACAGGCAGGCTCTGGCTCTAACACAAAAAGCGGGGGGGGGGGCGGAGATTGAGCCCCTCGCCATAATGTGACATAAAAATTGAAATTGGTGGTTTTTTAATTTAAAATCCACCATTTTGATTTAGGGGGCATAGAATGAAACCCTGAGGACTAAACCCCTGTCACATGTTCCTTATGTGGTTAAATTGAAGAAATTATAAAATCACATTTAGGATAATTTGTGCCATTTCAGTGCCCTTCTTACAGAAAGGACATTACTGAGATCATTTTGCAGCAGAGACCACTTAATTCCCAGTCTGAAAAATATGAGAGAGAAGCCAAATTTGATCTATAAAGCTTTTAGGAGAAATAGAATAAAGGAGATGTCATCAATGCATACAGAATCCTAAGAGAAAGAGGAAAGCTAGTATGCTATCATTAGAGATAAGTATTTTAACCACCAAGGTGAATTTGGTGTTTCTGGAGAATTTATGGAGTAATTGAGGCACTTTCTTTTTGCATAGGGTAGATGGAATATGAAACCAACATTCTGAGTAATCTATAAACCATATAAATTAGTTCAAGCGAGAACTGAACAAAGCTTGTGCAAAAATCCCATTGCCAATCAAGGTTCCGGGGTTAATAAAAACAGGTTTGACAGCAGGTACTTAGCCTGACATGATGGCTTTAGCAGTAACCTTACTCTTGCAGATTTTTGTTCTATGTCTGAGAGAATTTACTCTTCTCCCACACCTTTCTTTCTCAACTGAGAGAGCTACTAAAATTAGAACAGGTCACCAAGCCAATAGGGCTGTAGACAAATGACACCAGAAGATGATGTGCCATCCTGACAAATTAAGCCATTCATTGTCCCCAGCCATTCATCAGCTGAAGACAGTGAGTCAGATCCTGATATTTTTCTACAAAAAAAGGGGCTAGAATCTCTTACTCCACATTCTGCCCTTTACTCCAAAAATGAAAGAAGCAGAAATAGATATTGCCAAATCTTTTTTTTTTAAATGAGAGCTCACGCACCTATTTCTATTCACTAGAACAATGTAAATGTGCATTGTGGGGAGAAGACACCAGATGTGCTTTCAAGGGAACAGGATGTTCTTTATAAAGCCAAAAGAAAGAACCTTGTCCATCAAGACTTTTGGAGATCCTGCCATAGAGAAGTCCATGGTATTTATAGAATGTGGTGCTCTTTGTTGAGTCCTGGCTGATATTGGGATTCTCTTCATAATCTATCCAGCTAAGTTACTGTTGGGGACTGCAACACATTTGATCCTTTTTAGAAAGGACAGGTTAATATGTACCTTTTCCTCCATTCTTGTCATGCATTTTGTATGCATAGGTACTAAATGAGACACTTGAACCAGTTGTATAGATGGTCTGAAAAGTTAAAGGCTGCAAAGACTATTTGCGAATGTAGTCTGGAGGCTTTGTGGAGGCAAGACCCAGTTTTTTCACTTGTATTAAACTCCTGTGTAAGGGTAACGCAACAAATTCTCTAGATATTTATTGGCAATAGTAATAGAAGTAACACTGACACTCTAGGTGGGTTTTTGTTTGTTTGTTTTTCCCTGGAAGCTGTTCTGTGCATGGCTGATTTGTGGATGCTTTCACATGATTGCTCTGTGATTCAACCAGCAAAATAGTGAACTACATGGTAGAGTAAGCAGTAAACACTTCTGCTTTCCGATATAGCCACCAACAGATAATAATGAAATGTCACTGGGCTGAACATTATTAAACTTATCTTTGACTTCCGTTTCAGTATTTGTCACTTTTTCAGTAGATGTGTGGTTTTTTCCTGCCATTTGTTGGGCCTCATAAATTTGTATACCTTCTTCTCATTGGAAAGCTGTATAATTTTCCCCAAATCACAGCTATGCATCTTCTAGCAGTAATAAAGCTCTTGTCTCTTTTGATTGCAGCTTGCCTTCATGGCAGAGCCTGCTGGCTCACTCTGCAGCACATTAGATAAAATAATCAATAAGGCCAGAACTGAAAATTAAATGCAGCATTTGTTTTGTTACAAAAGCTATATGTGGCTTAAAACAGATGGCTTTGTGATACTACTGTGGTAGTAAGGATTTTTGTTTTGCATTTTAAACAGAATATCAACATTAATTACATATATGACTAGAAAAATATTTCAAATCTGTTTATCCTCTTCATAGATAGTGTAACATTTAATAGAACTCCAGAGACTAAATTCTAATATTATAAAAGCCTTAGTCTGTCTGTCTGTAACACTTTATTTTCATTCTGATTGGTTGACTGAAACAACCAATTGTAGTGCTCCAAGAGTGTTCATACAGGAGGTTGTGTGGCAGAGCAGCACTATGATGGCAGAGGCACAGGGGGCAGAGTGGTCCCGTTCCTCCCCCTCCCCCAAATGGATGAGAAGAGGAGGCAGAGCCAGGTGCCAGGGGACATGGAGCCACTGGGTCCCAACAAAAGCCAGCAGGGAGGGGGAGGGAGAGAGGGGAGCGGGCGGGGGCACAGTAGTGGCACTCTGCTGCCTCCACTGCTGCACCCAAACAACAGCCCA
>NW_017728948.1:71572184-71603763 GCF_001723895.1 Crocodylus porosus | reverse complement strand
GTGGTGGGGGTGAGGGTGGGGGGAGCAGGCTCATTCATCCCCTCCCCTAAGTGGATGAGAAGTGGGGGCAGGGCCAGACGCTGGACTACGTCCCTGCCTGCCATGACAGCGGGGAGCGCACTGCCACCGCCACACCACCAGGCCCCGACAAAAGCCGGTTGGGGGCTGGGGTGGAGGGCACAGTGATGGCACTCCACCATTGCCACCACTGGGCCCTGCCAACAGCTGGGAGGCAGGGGAGGCAGGTGGACATGGGTGGGTGGGGACAGACCCAGACCCAAAGTGGGGGGAACGGGGAAGCAGGGCCAGACCCAAAGCATGGGGGAGTGCGGACTGGACATAGGCCTCTGTCTCCACCCTCCACCCCATCATTCTTGACAGGCAATTGGTTACTGATGTTATAAGCTATTTAATATACTTAGTTGCCTTCCAGTACTTTATGTTGGGATAACATTTTAATCTCTCATTTCTACTTCTGTAATGTTCTGTATTTACCACAGATGTGTAGCATGGTTTATACAGAGTGTATATGCAGTCAGACAAATATTATTTATAAACACTGCATGTATCATAGACATTCATATATTTGCTATGTGCAGCAGTTCACTTTTTCACTATATCCACTAATTCATGCCCCCCAGATGTATTCTAAGAGTTCAGATTTCTGGCCTTTTCCAAGAGAGAGAGATTTTTTAAAAACAAACCAAAATAAAATACTCCTGGTCTCTGTTGCAGCTTAAACACATTATGAACTTTACTGAAAACTGGAGAAATGAATAACAGGTTGAGTGGTGATAACAGATGACACTCCAGTAGATGCTCCCAACCAGCCAATCAGCCTCAAACTCCTCCATATTTGGACGGAAAAACTTATAGGAAAGTCTTCATTTAAGTCCACTAAAACTCAAGTAAAAAGAATTAGCGTGCGCCTCCCTGACGACACTGTTCTACTATCACAAATACTGCCATCCTCATCAAATCTGAACCTTTTTTTGTAAACCATGTAGAATTTTCTTCTCGGTGACAATCATTTGAATGATCCACCAAGGGAATTAACAAATTGATACAACTGTGATGCTCAAGTTTTTGTGTATACTGTTTTGAAGGCAAAGAAAATTTTCTTTGCCTCCTGCATAGCTATAGCATAAAGTCTTGTTTTTATTTTGATACAGATTATCTGTACATGAAGGTTATCTATGAAAAAGAATGTCTGGAGGCAACTTCATGACTAAGATCCTTTTCTGTTCTAAGCTAAAGTTGTCTGGCAATAATAGTTGCCAGAAAGAAAAGTTTGTGTTACATTTTTATTTTTATTTTTTTCCCCCAGAACCCTGTGAAAGTGCTCAGATCTTGTTAATCTCTAAGAGAGCTAAAATGCATCATTTGATTAAAAGGAAAGTGAGATTTCAAATTTCAGAAGGTCAGTCAACCCATATTTTAAGAAATGGTTATTAATATCTCCATTTTGTGGTGTCCTACTTGAGATACCCTACTTCTTTTTGAAAAACAAGTCCCTTTAAGATATTACAAGAAGGACAACCCAAAATGGAATCTGTTCCTAAAAAATAAGGGAATCAAAAATATGGACATGATTTCACCTTTCCCAGTTAATCCCAATCCAAACACAATGTCAAGAGTGCAGACTGAGCCTTGTGATTTTACATTATATGGGTTAGATTTTTTTTAACTTCAGATTTAAAATGTAAATAATTAAAAAAATAAGAATTTGGAGTGAACGGCTTTCATTTTGCATTATTTGTAGAAACTCTTGATTTTTCCTTTGCTCTAAGGTAAGCAGTAGTTATTAACATCATCTACAGTACCACTGACATGAACAACCCCAAGGGTTCATGGCAAGGTCTGAAGTGAATGCTGAGGAAAACACAAACCTTATTAAAACAATGTGTCTGTTCACTTTAGGACCTCAGTTGAACTTGCTAAGTTTTTATAACAACAACTTCATAGCAAAATTGCAATTTGCATGCTCCAATGGATTAAAATTTCCAAGCGAAAGGGCAACAAAAACTCTTTACTAGCATTTGGAATATCCCATTCAAGCAGAAATAAACATGAGTTTGATGACAGTGTAATATTGCGGCCTTCTCTCTCTGCCACCATTAAGACGGTTTTTACTGACAGTAACTTTGCATCTTTTAGGGTGGCCTCAATAGACTGCTTTTACCTAGTTTTGGTTACCAACAAAGAATGCATTGTGTTCCAGTATTTGTGTGCCAGTACTGAGTTAAACTACTTTATGCTATAGGTACATTTGAAACAAGAATACTTTACAAAGTAAATCTGACAAAAAATGGATGATGAACTTAACTCACATCCATTGGAGTAGGGTTTGTAGAGGTTGCATTCTTTTTCTGTCAGTAAGGCAGGTAAGCTATGGTGATCACCCTTAAAAAAAAAGATGACCAGTGGTTGCAGCTCTGCTCTTTCCAGAAGAGGCTAGCTGCAGGATAACCTGAGCAGGCTGGGCTGAACACACTGATTCTCTAGTCACTAAAAGCTGCAGGCACATTATACACCACCAATTTGTCTGTGGCCAGTGAAAACCTAGGTTAGCCTTTGCTTGAAGGTAGCCCAATATATTTATACATGTAGAATGCACTTTTTAATTTTGGCAAAGTTTGGAGGGAGAGAGGTTTCCCTCTTGCTGCGGAAAAAATCTGTACATTTTAACTTGAAACTTTCTTGATAAAAACTATGACTTTAAAGTAAAGGAAGTCAAGCTTCAAAAGCTGAAACTAGATTTTCAAACCCTTTAGCATCAATTGAAGTTTTTGTGAACCCTCAAAATGTACGAAATGTATCCCTCTGTTACTGTCATCCTCATCAAGGCAAATCCTAAAGGACTTAGCTTCCTTGAAGATCAAATGCCACCAGCGTCAATCTCTAGCTACAGCATTAAGATGGTCAAGCTGGATATTCAGTCTGTCAGTCACTGTCTTTTTCATGTGCCACTGAAGTACTTGGTGATCACCTGATTGACAGCCATGTAGTAGTGTTCCTTGATAAATATATATTGATTTTTAAACCTAATAAAATGTTCATAACAAGAAAGTCACTAAAATGAAATCAATGTTCATGGAAGTGATTGGTTTGGTTTTTTTTTTATATGGGTAATGGATATCCTCATTGCTGATTATTTAACCCTGCCATTTAATATGGAACGGCTGAAGGGGACAGTGAAAATCAAAAACACCATCTGCCAGCCAGCTGTTGGGTTAACTATATTTCTGTGGATACATCAGATCTACAGAAACCTTGATGTTGTTGTGATGTTTCTTAGAAACTGCCAATGGTTCTGAAACATGGTGGTAACTGCTGCTGCTTTAACGTCTACATTGCTAGAACATCTTCAAGCATTGTTTTTTCAGTTTCTTGACTGTTTAATAGTGGCCATTTCTTTGGGATTTCATCCAGTTATAGTAACCATAAACAGGCTATAATCTAGAGTTGGAAATGGCTTGATAGCTATTGCCAGGAATATAGTTTTGTTCAGATTAATAAATATGCTAGTGCAAACTACTTCTTACCCATCATACTGACCATCAGCTGCAGTGATGAAACTTAAACTGACAAGGCAATATCATTGGCATTCTCCAAGTGTTGAGGCAAAATACTGTTCAATTCAATGCCATTAACAGCTGATTTATCTCATTTTTCAACCAATCCATGATATTTTAAAATGATTGGGAATTGATCATTAAAAAAATTGAGCAAGGCTGCCAAAGCAGAGGACACAATAATAATGGATGACTTCAATATATAGGAAAAATATATAGGGAGGATGAAGAAAGCACGTTGTAATGTGGGGCCCCTGCAAGATCCCCTGGGCAATCTGGTGGTTGTGCCAGAGGAGAAAGCAGACCTCTTTAACCAATTCTTCACCTCTGTTTTCTTGGGCACGGACCGGGACTTCCCCACCGTGATGTAAGACAGACTCGAGGGGAACACCTCCAGACCTCAGGTTGGGGAGGACCAGGTTAGAGAGCTTCTGGAGGTGCTGGACTTGTTCAAATCAGTAGGTCCAGATGCTTTCCACCCCAGGGTGTTGAGGGAGCTAGCAGGGGTTATTGCACGGCCCTTGGCATGGCTTTACGAGCACTCGTGGTGCTCGGGCCAGGTGCCAGATGATTGGAAGGTAGCCAACGTGGTCCCCATCTTTAAAAAAGGGAGGAGGGAGGACCTGGGCAACTATAGGTCTGTCCGTCTTACCTCAATCCTAGGGAAACTCTTTGAGAAGATCATCATGGAGCGCATCTGCGATGGGCCGGCCTCAGAGATGATACTCAAGGGCAACCAGCACGGTTTCATTAGGGGCAGGTCATGTCAGACCAACCTGATTGCCTTTTATGATCAGGTTACAAAAGCCTTGGATGCAGGTGTTGCCGTGGATGTAGTCTTTCTGGACTTCAGCAAGGCCTTTGACACCGTCTCCCACCCCATCCTCATTAAAAAATTGGGTGACTGTGGCATTGATGCCTACACAGTCAGATGGATTGCAGATTGGCTCAAGGGTCGCACTCAGAGGGTGATGGTGGATGGGTCATATTCAACCTGGGGAGAAGTGGGCAGTGGAGTCCCCCAGGGCTTGGTCTTTGGGCCCTTGCTGTTCAATTTCTTTATAAGTGATTTGGACGATGGGGTGAAAAACACCTTGTTTAAATTCACTGATGATACTAAAATTTGGGGTGAGGTGAGCATGCTAGTAGGGAGGGAAAGACTGCAGCAAGACTTGGATAGGTAACAGGGGTGGGCTAGCAAAAACAGGATGCGCTTCTATACTGACAAGTGCAGGGTGCTGCACTTGGGCAGTAGTAACCAGCAGCACGCTTATAAGATGGGAAACGCCCTTCTTGAGAGCATGGAGACAGAAAGGGATCTTGGAGTCATTATTGACTCCAAAATGAACATGAGCTGACAATGCAAAGTCACGGTTGGAAGGGCTAACTGTACCTTGTCATGCATCCACAGGTGCATCTCTAGCAGTGTCAAAACGGTGTTCCTCCCCCCCTATGCAACACTGGTCAGGCCATTTGAGCCCAGTTTTTCTCCTGCCCAGGTAGGGGGTTGGACTTGAAGATCTACAAGGTCCCCTCCCACCCTACTTCTACGATTCTGTGAATTATCCCCATATAAACTGGGTGAATCTCATCCCATGGCAGGATGCAGAAACTTAATTTCTAGACATGGCAAATAATTGATTTCTGGAACAAGTAGTTCTGGAACCAACAAGAGGAAAAAGCCATTCTTGATTTAGTCCTAAGTAGTGCATGGCTTTGGTATAAAAGGTGATTATTGCTGAACTACTCAGTAATAATAACCACAATGTAATCAGGTTTGAAATCCTTGTAAGAGAAGAGAAATTAAAAAAAACCCAAAAAACTGAGCTAGGTTTTAACTTTAAAAAGGGGAATCATACAACAATGAGGAAGCTAGTTAAAAAGCAGTTAAAAGTTTAAAAACTTACAAGCAGCATGAAAGCTGCATAAAAACACCATATTAGAGACACAAACAAAGTGCATACTGGCTGCATCTACAAGTGTACTTTACTGGGGAGTTGGCTATTTAGCTCCACAGTAAAATATCACTATCTATATGTGCACCCAAAATGCATCTGTAGACAATGACCAGGGCTGGTTGGGGCGTGAGGGTGCTATACTGTGGGGGCTGCTTGCTGGCTAGCTCCACACTGTAGTACCCTTTTGCCCAAGCCAGCCCCTCCACAGCACACTGAGCTGAAACCACACTGGAGCTGCTCCACCTTGGCCCATAGTGCCATAGCATACATGGGCACACATGGAAATGCGGTGTACAGGGACAATTAACATCAGTGTGAACTGTGCCAGAGTTTCTTGCTACATTCTAATTGCATGTGTAGATGCACCCACTGTAATGGCAGGTAGATGCACCCACTGTAAAGGCTGAGTAAAAGAGGCTATGATAGGAAAAGGACTTAATTTAAAGGTGGAAATCAAATATGAATTAGGAGAATAGGAGCACTAACTCTGGCAAATCAAATGTAAAATTTCAATAAGGCAAGCTAAAAAAATTAGGAGAAAGTTTCTAGAGACAAAAAGCTTAAAAATATATATTTTTTAAAACTAGGAAGAGAGAGTCAGTTGAACCACTGAATAATCAGGATGTGAAAGGAGTACGAGAAGAGCATAAAGCTATTGACAGAAAACTAAATTATTTCTTGGAAAAATTCTTTCACCAATATTATTCCTTTGAGAATGAGAGTAGGGCCTGATTATCTGTTTAGGTCCCTTCCAACCCGAAGCACTATGTAGCTATGAGAGGACAGGTAAGTACAAACTGAGTTATCAGGAGATGACATTTCATAAGAGGTAGATAAATTAAACAGTAATACATCACCAGGACCTGATGGCATTCACCCTAAAGTCTTGAAGGTGCTCAAATCTGAAATTACAGAACTATTTACTGCAGTATGCAACCTATTAATACAAACAGCTTCTGTACTAGAGGATTGGATTGTTGCCCATTTTTAAAAAGGGCTCCAAGGGAATGCAAGGAACTACAGGCCAGTAAATTTAACTTCTGTTCTTGGCAAGTTGATAGAAACAGTCATTTGAAAAAGGAGTATTCAGTACATGGACGAACTGGAATTTCTGGGGAAAAATCAGCCTGACCTCCCTAAAGAGAGGTTGTGCCTCAGTAACCTATTAGAGTTCTTTGAGTGTCAACAAGCATGTGGATAATTATCTAGATGTTGTGGAAACTGGTAGCTTAATCCAGTTCAAAAGGGATTGGACAGATTCTTGGAAGAAAGGTCCAACAGATCTTGAACACAGTAGACAGTGAATCTGAATCAGAACTTCCTAAACCTCTGAATGCTGGAAGCTGAAATGGGAGAGGAGCAGCAGATGGAGGATTCTGGACATGCCTTGCTCATTCTCCCCCTCAGCATCTGCACTCTGCTGTTGTATGAGACAGCATGCTGGATTAGATGGACCTATGGTCTGACCCAGTAAATGGAATTTCTTATGTTCTTTTAATAACATGATGGAGTCTTGCCAAATTTTCATACTTAGGAAACCATATAATTTTTCTCTCATTAATTCAAACGTGGCTTTGTGTTCCTTTATGAGGTATTCTTTAAGCATTATATTTTCAGGGACATGGAATCACCTTTTCAGGTACCATAAACTTTTCTGAAACACTGAATTAAAAATTTGCTGGAAGTTAATTAAAAGTGTTACATACAGCTTGTTAAAAATCAATCATCTTCTCAAAGCAGCTGTCTCAAGATAAAATCTGATCAGTAATGTAATAGCCAGATTTAAAATCGCACTGCTTGTCTCAACCTTTGTTACAAAACACATCACTAATCTGAGACATTAATATGGAAACAAGACATTTTCTGGGACTGACAAGAGGGGTGTCCTTTTTTTTTTTATAAGTACTACACTTGGCCTTATTTCCTTTTCTGAATTGAGACAAAATAAAAACCTTGTTCCTGTTATTGGAGATTCTGAGTGTGACGAGAAGAACCTATGGAACTATGGACAACAGCATTTTTACCTGTTTTCTGCAGCTCCTAGGGGAAGTCTCAGTGGTTTCTGAGATCTCAATGTAAACATCTTTCTCTTTTTTGGTTAGAAAGTAACTATGTGAACTCTGTTCCCCTTCCCTGCCTCTCCCTAGGCACTCTCTTGTCAAGCAGAAGATGGACAGAAAGTAGGCAGCAGGCAATTGAACAGCAACTTAAAATTAACTTCCTTTTAATGAAGCTGATCTTGCAAGTTTGGTGCAGATTTTTATTCCTCACTAAACATCCTGGTAAAGCAGCTGGTACCATCTTTTATTGCATATGTTGTAAAGTTGAATAACGATTATTGAAACCAATCTGGCAGCAGCCAGGCTCCGTTAATTTACTGTCAGAGATCCTTATCTTTCTTATACTATGACTTGATGAGATATTATCACCCATTCAGACTGCTTTTGTTCTCAACAAATATCTTTCTACCTTATAAATGACTTTTAAAAAATTTAATTGCTGTTAAAGAATCAAGACTTAGTATGTCTTTAGGTAGCTACAAACTGTGGACAAGAATTACTGTATATATTGCAACAAATATAATTGTATGTAGTGGGCTATTTATAAAAAAGCGGAAAACTGAAAAGACTAGGTCTACAGCTGTGCAAATCCACGTAACTTTGATTTCAATGGAACTGTACTGATTGATGGCAGCTAACGATTTGGTCCTATGGCTTTTACATTAAACGAATGTCATGCATCATATAGCAGAAAGGTTTTTAATTCAGTTTTTTAAAATGAAGTTTTCATTTCCAGGTAAAATTTTGATTGAGTGAAATAGCAATTTACTTGAGGTTCACTGGTATAGTCTCCATAAATGACAATATACATTCACTCCATAAAAAATGATTACTTGTATCTCCAGTTTGTGGTGCCCTAGCTGAGATACCTTACTTCTCTTTGGAAAAAAAAGTCCTTTTAATATATTGAAAATAACACAACCTTTAATTGAATCCCCACCCAGACCCAGGAGGCACCAGTTGCTGAGCCGGGGGGGGGGGCTCCGCCACACGCTGTGCTGTGGACCCAGAGGCTTCCAATTCAATTTGGAGAGATGAAAGCATCTCCTGATTTGATTCAGATTCAGAGGTTTAGCCGCCGAAACAGGCCGAATCTCCTCCAAATTGAATCAGCAACCAAAGCTTCAGATGGCCCTAATAATTTCAACCTTCCCAAGAGATGATGTTTTTGTAGGACTAGAAAATCCTGATAAGATTTAAATAAGTTACTTTTAGAAGAATGGCTATTCCTCAAATAGCTGTTTTCACAAACTCCATTATGTTTTGGGAGTTCATGAGGTATCATTAATGTTTTCATATGTTTTGTTGTACTGATATGGCATGTAGGGTCTAAACGGAAAGCCTATGTTATACTATATCCTTTTATGTTGCTTTTATCATGTATAAATAGTCATGCTGTCCATATATTTCTTTATGATTTGGGGCATGGTTTAGCCAGGGAACTTAGGGATGGTTAAGGAAAACTGCCACTCTCGGATACAGGCATAAGGAGATATTATTGGGTCAGGCATCCAAGGCATTGTCTGCCCATAATGTGGAAAACAACTGTTTTAGAGAAACAGCATCTGAGAGAAATGGCCCATCAGCCAGAGGAATTCCACATGCCTCAGGAAGATCAGAAATGTCTGGGGGATTCTGTGACTCCTGAGCCCCCCGTAACACTGATGGAGGGGGTTGGAAATATTTTAGTCTAGCTATAATAAAATCATGGTTTGGGGATTTTTTCCTGGGCTGGAGAAAGGTCCAAAGCCGCAGCAGCTGGGGCTGGCAGAATCAGCAGGAAGGCTGATGTCTGATTATACTGACAGATCTCTCAGGAGGGGTAGGATGTAGCCGGATGAGAGCATAAGAAACTTTGTCTTTGTTTTTCTCTCTTCAAAACTACAGTCAGTTTTGCTTGTATAATTCTTTACTTCTAAATAATACATCTTTTTCTTCTTTTTTTTTTCTCCTTACTTGTTGCCTGTGGAAGGAATGATCCTCAGACAAGTGGTATTTAGCCTAGCCCATTCTACAGAAAGAGAGACCTGAAACTTGTTTCACAACCCAAAGGGGAGGCCACCTAGAGCTGGTAGAGAGAGCGAGCAGCTGTGAGGTCTGGTAAAAGGGCAGTGAGCTGAGGCTTGTGGGGGAATTTATCCCAGGGTATCTTCAGTCAGTTGCTTGGGAAAAGCAGTGGTGCAGGAGGGAGAAACTCAGGACTCTGGGGGTACTCCCTGGATGGGTTTGTGATGGCTGTCTTACAACTTAGGAAGGCTCTGATAGATATCATGGTGATACAAAATAGTATGGAATCCTGATAAAGTAGTTTGGTCTCCTCCTCTATGTAGCATCTCCCTGCCCCCATAACACTTGCAGAAATCCAGCCATTTCTTGCAAACACACAAAACCTGTATAATAACAGCAAGTCTACCTAATGCTATAGGAAAGGAAATTATGAAAAACAGTATAGATAATTTAATGCAGTGTTAGTCTGAAGTCAAGCAGAAGGGAGGGGGAGTGGCACTTCAACTGGTTCAGAGAGGTATAAGCTTTTGTGGGTGATCCCTTATTTTGTCAGATGCTATCAATGAGCCTGGAGAAACCAAGCTTTCTAAATGGGAGGGAATTTAAAAAGAAAGAATAGGGGAGAGGGGGCACTGCTGAGAGAGTCAAAAGTGGACTCAAATGGGTCAGTTAGGATAAAGAAGGCCCTTTGAGGGACCTAGGCATTATAAAAGCTAGTCCAAGTAACAGGGTAAGAATTCATACCCTCTGTTGAGACCATACTTAACACAGTTCAATCTGTGGGTGATTTCTTGTGCTACAGTTTTGAGTTCACGTTGTTTTTTTCAAATGTTATTGTTTAAGAACAGCTACCCTGAGGTCAGTGATGGGGTGTCCAGGATGATTAAAATGTTCTTTCCCTGTCTTTCATGCATTTCTGGAATTGATGTCAGATGGATGTGTATTTATTCTTCCACATAGGGATCATTCTGTCTATGCTGTGCAGACTGCAAAGAGGCAGTGTAAGCAGGTGATGGCATATATGCTGTTGGTAGAAGAACAGATGAATGACTGCAAATGTCACAATTCATGTTGTTTAGTCCAATGATGATGTGATCTGTGTTGGATCTAGTGGCGCCTTGGCCTATTCAACCACCTTCACCTCTCTGAACAGTGCTGGCTCCCTCCTATTCTTTGTATTTAAATTCCCTTCTGTTTAGAAACCCTCCTTTCTGCCACTCCATTCATAGCATCTGAGAAAGTAGGCTGTTCCCTGTGAAAGTTTATGCCTCTCCAGACCTGTTAGTCTCCTATAATAGATAATTAAAATTACCATGTACTTAATGCAGGTAAAATACTCAGATTGGAACATGGTTAAAGAAAGGAGTGAACACTTTGCCTTTTCAAAGGAAGTTCTATGTGAATTTAAAGGATCGTAAATAGGTAGAAATGTTCCCACTAAAAATGTTGAGATTAAATGCATTGAGCCCCTGGCATGGAGGTTTCATATTTGTTTCAAGTGTTTACGTATGTTTCTTTTGGTTCTGAGACATCAAACAAACAAACAAAAAACAAGGAAACAAGCAAACAAGTGAGGCAGTATTTTGCCAGAACCTTTTAACATTTCATATTGATATTTTGCAATGGAAGCATTTATATAGTGCAGGATATTTTGAAAATACATTGTTCCCAGTTATTTAAATAAAAATGTTATGATGTAGACAGATATCTTTCTAGGACTGGATTCAAACTGAAAAGTGACAGTGCTTGTGATGCATCAAACTTCAGTTTTGCTTTGATCTCTTAGCTTAATCCAAACATTCCATAAAAGTTAAGTAATTTTTGCTTGTCTATCTAGTCTTATTGAATATTTTCACCTAGTAACTGATCCCATCACATAAATTTGACTTTTCAGGTTCAAGACCTGATGTAAAAGCTGTTATTAAGTTATATACCCTTGTACTCACGTGGAGTCCTAGACATATTTACATCTAGTTAGACCCCAGTACTACAGTAAGTTCCAAACAGGAGAACCACTACAGGGATCTGCCTGCCTGGAGTTATTGCAGAATCAAAGTCCTAATGATGCATGAGGGAGTCTAGCCTGGTGAAAATTACATGTCAGTGAGCCGTAAAATGGGAAAGCAAAAATTAGAGAAGGTAAGGTCTATTCTACTTTCACTCTTTTTCTTGCTGTTCTTATATAGTCCTGTTAGTTGTGGCTCTCTTCTAAACTACTTTTCCTGGCTTTTTGAGTTGTGAATTAGACACAGTAAATTGATGAAGACAAGGGAGTCAAATGAGGTGTAACATTATACAGTAGTACAGCCAGTCAATGCAAGTCTGTAGTCCAAGGCTAATTTAACTTACATACCTGAGGGATGAAAGAATGTGTAAATCTTACTAAGATTTCCTTTATAGGTTTGTTTAGGCTTTTTTTGGTTCACCTCTAAAAGTTACCCTTTGAATTTATAAGCATTGGTCTTGATTTATAAAATTAAAATATATTGTGTAATACCAGGCTTACTTTGAAGTTTAATTGAAACTACTGGGACCTCTGAATTGTTGCCTTAAGAAAGTATATTCTTAATGCTATGCCCTAACTACTACACATACTGTGGTAGTGTAGTTTAAATTAGGTTTAGTGTTCTGCTAGGCGTTTAACTGGTATGCCCAGGGAGACAGAGACTTGGCTTCTTGGGCTATATTGAAAGATTTTTCTTCAGATTTGTTTGACTGAATTTGAGAAGCTGGGAGTTAAATGGCACTTTTGAAGAATGCTGTAGGAATAAATCATTAAAATTACAAAATGGTCTTAACATCTCCTTAATTGTAGCTGTTTAATTCTGTTACAAATGACTAATTAGTGCTACCATTTAAAAGTGCAACTTTTAAAACTTTATTTTTCCCTCCTGGCCATACATAAAAGGGTTCTTATACAACTAGAGTAAGTTTTATCACTCCTGAAAAAAAATACCACATGAACGTTTTAATTTCCTTATAAAAATTGTTTCATTCATAATAGAAGTTGGAGTTCTACTCACTTCCTTTGACATTGAAGCAGGCAACTTCACTAGCACTATTCATTTGGTTAGGAAAAGCAAAATGTAGTCTGTAATTGGATTCTTCTTGAATGGTTATCAAATATTACTGATGGGTAAGTCATAACAACAGTATTCCTGTACCTTTCAGCCACGAGTACTCTGATTATAGTAAATGGGTCAATTTACTGAGTAATGTATAAATCAATGTGAATCAACATATCAAAACTTATGTCTGAATAAAATTGTCTTGATCTTCAGCTGATCTTAATCAGCATAGCTGTAATGCACTGAAGTAAATAAAACTGTTGAATTGTACTTGCTGAGAATCTGCTCTCATGTGCCTGTATAGAGCTTTTTGTTTAGTTAAAATATCCTTTTATATCTAAATAGACACATTTAATTAAAACAGTTTTATGATGTAAACATAGTTGGGTTGCTAATAGCGGGCAGGTACCACAGCCAGATCCTACGCTACCTATTAAGAGTCGGAGGGTGCATCTACACATTCAATTAATGCTATTTGGGTTTACTGCAAAGTAAATTTACTAACTGCATAAGCAGATAATAAATTGACTGCACAGTAGACTAATTCACTGAACAGTAAGAGCCTGCACATGTAGATGGTAATGCTTTACTACACAGTAAATTACTATGCAGCAAATTGTCTCATGTAGACAAGGCCAGAGTGGACTTAGGCACCCAAGTGCAAGTCTATTTCACACTGTTCAAGTCTGTGAAAATCTATTAATGCATCTACTCTTGTAATATACAATCTTATGACCATTAGGATTCAGTTTAAAAAAGCAGCAAGGGAAAAGAGGATCCATGTATTAAAAGATATTTAGGGACACAAGCAAGTTGAAATAGAATCACACTTAGGCACTGACATCCATTTATGTGTCTAATAGGTGGGATGGAGTTTGGCCTTTCATTTTCAGTGAACCAGTGGGAGGCAGGTGTTGGATAGCTAAATACTCTAGAAAGTCTGAGCTCAAGTCCAAAGAAATAATGAAAAATGGGAGAGTTGTATTCTGCCATTAATTTTTAATTGACAGAAATCAGTGAGGAACATTTCCCGAAGTAGTTACTGTGTTGGTTCATGTTTACTAAGTTTTACCAATGACGTAGTAGGTTCATGTTTGTTTATTAGTGCTTTAAACATTCATTAAATATTATTTTCAGTTATTTCAATTGTATAAAACCAGTAATTCATTTATGTATCTTTGGCAAGCATTACTGCAAGTTACTGTTTGGCCGGCAACTTTGTCTTCTGTATGGAGAAGATCCTTTTTCCTTTGCTGAGTACCACCACTCAATTTACTTTAAATTAGTTAATCATATGTCACTGGCCTTTCTTTACAGTCAGCTACACTATGCTTCATTCAGTCTCTGCCTTCCAGTCTTGTAATTAACTAAATATGAAATATTAATAGAAGATAGAAAACACTGGAATTTTCTAGCTCTGGTTCTCAAATTGTAACCAATTATTTGATAGAGCTAAAGAAGCTAAAAACTGTTTCCACATATTTAGTGTTATTGATGTTAGAATCATATGGGGATTGAGGCCATGACACTGTGGGAACTCATCATGCATTGTAACACTTACATTTCTAAAGACTTTACTTGCTTCTTGTGTGATAACTTTCATACTTTTAAATATGCTAAACTTTTAATGCAATGAAGCTTCTGATTTTTGAGTTAACCTCTTCAAGAAATATCTTTACATATTTTTTAAATTGCTTTTCAAGATATTTTTTCCACGAGAGTAAAATAAGAATGACAAAATTGACTATCATATTGGTGGAGGGGAGTTTGCTGTGAAGAAATTAAGAACAAAACAAAAACAAAAAAACAGAGAAAGTTCATTTATTACAGAAGAGACTTTGTGGAGGGTGGTATGCAGACCATATCTTTATTCTCTTATTCTCTATTATCCGTATGATGGCAAGGTTAAAAACCTTCACGGACATTCAAGGCCTCCCTTTTGGCCACTGTATAGGCATAAATTCTCTCTAAGATTTAAAGGTTAGGGTCAACCTTAAAGTTGCCCTAAAGCCTATGCATAGTGACCTTCTCCTCCATATACCTCTAAACCTGACCCCTAATGGAAGCCCAGGCCAATGGTAGAAGCTCTGCTGAACTTTTGGATATGAGGTCAACCGTATCTTACCAGCTTGCTAGCTGTCTCTGTTCCTTGGCATGTTGAGGATTAATCTGGGTGAGCAAGCCTTTAATCTCAAACATGTTAGCAATCTCATAATTCCTTGTTTTTCACTATTGACTGTTCTGTACCCTAGTCCTTTCTCAGTTGCTCATAAGTAGAGTCAAGGACAGAAGGACAAATCTGCAAACCAGTTCCTAGAAAGGTTCTGAAAGAAAACCTAGTGGCATGCTTGAGAAACAAGCACAGTGAAAATGCATTGTGTAGACGATAAGCTTTATAAGATTTCAATAAGTAAGAGCTATTCACAGGGCTCAGGCCATTCTAAATGTCCTCTAAGTTAACTCTGGGTATCAGTACAGACAAAGTCATAGTGGGAAACCAGTTCTGTTCCAGGCAGAAGAGCATGTTGCCTTTTAATTATTGTAATCTCAGAAGGAATTTCATAAACGATTCACTGTTAGCACTTATAAAACACACAGAAGACTTTGTGTGCATATTAAAAGTTATTACATTATAATTGGATTTGTATGGTACTATACCAGTGTAGTGAGAAAAACTACGAAGTATTTTTTTTCCTGTGTCATAGCCTCTAAAAAGTCTCTGCTGATCCCAAATGTGGACCTCCTGTCACCCCAAATTGCCTACACAGCATTACACACACATATGCTTCCCCCTAAAGTCATTTTACCTTGTATAGAAAATCAGCTCTATCTGAGACCATCATCAGCTTTGTGAAAATCCAAAGATGTCCTGGTTGACTCAAATGTACATGTTTTGCCAAATCAGGTCTTTTAGAGAACGGGAAAACAGAGAATTTGAGGAACACATTAGCTTAAAATGTATTATTTAAGGTCAGAGTATAATAAAAAATTAGCACAGGTGGTGTTTTCAATAGTAGCTACACCTCCAATTCTCCATGCAGCTGGCTAAATGGAAACCTATAAAATGTACTATTATTTCTGTGAAATATGTATAATAGGATTGTTGTTCTGCCAAGGTAGCTGGTGCATCTATAAAGATAAATGATAATGATTACCTCAATATACATAGGTTTAATGCTTATTAGATTACACTGGGATTCCTTTAATGTGCCTATCTTATAGACAGATAAGGGTCTGGCTATTATTAAACCAACTCATATACTTAGGAAAAATTCTTCTGGTCCCCGTCTTCCTCAGAGGTGCCCTGATGTGAACAGTTGTTCACTGAGCTCCTGATGCACTCCTCTGATATAGCGGTAAGCCTCTATCAAGTCCCCTCTCAACCTTCTCTTTAGGCTGAGGCGGCCCAGGTCCCTCACCCTTTATATAAAAACAATAAATATATAATAAAATAACTAATAAATAAAAAGACATTAAATAAAAATAAAAGATATTTTCCAACTATATGAGTTGGTCTAATAAAAGATACCAGATTTACCCAAAGAACCTTGTCTGACTATGTCCTTAGACCAACACAGTTACAACCTATACCCTCCTATAGGTGCATTTATGATACTTATTTCAGGTATTACTTTTAAAATATTTTGACACTCGCTTTGGATTGGAAATGGGGAACCATTCATAATTTCAAACACCAGGCTTTTATTTTTCTGTAGATAAGCTATAGGTTAGATATGTAAGAGCCTAGATTTATGCCTCGCTAATGTTGATAAAAGCAATGTGACTCCAATTAATAGAAAAAAAGCAATAAATGCACTTTTAGAGGAAATAAATCTGTGGCTGTGTTTAGGTCATTGGCACAAAAACAAGGGGAAAAAGTCAATAATGGAAGTTATCTGTAATGGACCTAGTATGTGAATGTAATACACTTGGCCAATGAAAGGTTAACGCAGCAGCTGCAACTACATAGTGAGAACAGAAATGGGAATTCCAGGGAGTAGAAAAATGCCTAACTCAACAGCATCTCTCATTGGATATTTTATGCATTGCAACATCAGCTGAAAAAAGTGGTAAACTTAAGCACTTCGCAGGAATTCAAAGCATAAGCTTTGTGACTGTTTGGAATGGGAAAAGAGGTGTTTTTATAAATATATTAGTTAACATAATTAAGTGCTGCTCAAAGGCACATTATGCTCCATGTAGACTGGGTTTACTGCCTTTAAAGGTATGTTGGCTTGTTGTGAAGAATTTGAACACTTTTTTTTCCTAATCTAAACAGGACCTCAGAAAAACTAGAAAATGTACAAGTTGCAGAACCTCTTTTCCATCCCACTTGCTAATACCTGAAACTCTTATACAACTGCATGTGTGAGGATTTAAGGTGCAGATCAGGTGAAGCTCTCTCTACCCAGCACTTGCAGATGCATGCCCTGATAAACCCCTGCAGGGGCTGCCTGGGGCAAAGGTTTAAATTTGTGGAGGGGAGGAAGCCAATGGGCTCCCCCTGACTGGCACTAGATCTATACCCTGAGCTTATAAACACCTTGGGTGCTTCTGTGGGCTTTCCTGGCTCTGGACCTTTAAACTTGTACCCTGGGCAGCCCCTGTAGGGCTTCCATGTTTGGCATAAAGCTGCTGGTATATGTGGAGCCTGGAACTTCATGCTTGTGATCCCAGATTTCATACACACCATGCATGGTTGCATGGAAGAAGGGTTGTGGATACATCCCCAATGATGAGCTCCCTCTGCCAGCAATTGCACAATTTGGATCTGATCCATGATTCCAATAACAGCGCATCGTGCCATTAAATAGACATCTGCCAGAGGCCTTAGTGAAAGATTTTTGGATTGCATAAGAGTCTTACAATCCCGTTTTGCCATATACCACAGATCTGCGTAGAGTCCTTTTTAGGCACACTTGAATATTATCGGCATATTCAGCTATAGTTTCTAAAATTGAAAGTGCCAGTTTTTCAGCTGACATAAGTGATCATTCTTCAGTGAAATCATGAGAGCTGCACTGATGCATATTAGCTCATAATGTGTCTCAAAGTTTCTTAAATGGTTCCTACAAAGATTAAATATAAGATGGCAGTGAAAAGCTTACTGCTTCCATAATATATGATCTTTCAAGATTCATGAGTCTACTGCATATTTAAAGTGAAAACACTATATATAACTGTGGTTTATGCCAATCTATTTATAATATTTGCCCACAATAATGCCAGTGTGCTTTGAAATTAAGATATTTTATGCAACTAAACAAAGATGACTACTTATTCAGGGTCTGGTAATGAACCGATTGTCATGGTATGTAAGCATCTTTTACAGATGATAATAAGCCTTACTATGACAACACTTAGAAGATCTTGCTAAAGCAGACACTATTATTCATTTATATTTTGTAGGGTCTGGAGCTCCCAGTCAAGACTGCTGACTGACTGCTGAACAATGGCCAGACAGAATGCCTCCTTTTACTGTTACAGCGATATCGAGCAGCTCCAGTCAGGGTTAGGAGCTCAATGTACTGGGTGCTGTAGACAAGCCATCATTGGCTTGACAAACCAAGGCCCTCATTATGCAAACACCTGTGCAAAGATTTAATTTAGATATGGCTCCAATTAAACTTCTCTTGCACATAAAGTTGTGAGTCCAGGGCAACTCCTCATGCATGTGTGTGAACGTGTTTGGAGGTTTAGGGGCCTAAATAAGAAAAATATGTAAATAGTGGGTATAATGCACATTAGTGAGGGCAGCACAGAAGACAGTAACAGCTGCAGGGTACAAAGATCAGGCACATGATGGGCAAAATTATTTTCCTTCCCTATGTGTTTTCCAGTTAAATGATGGAATAAAAATGGGAAGTAGATGTTATAATATTATTTTGTAAAATAAAGAGAATAATATAGGGAATCATGTACTCAGTGACATGGTATGTTTGAGTGAATTTTTATTAAAGTATTCACATTAAATGGATGAATTTCTTATTAGCAGAACATTCATAATACAGAGGAACCTGCTTGCTTGTTATGACAGATCTGTCTCTTTATCAGCATCTTACCCATGTGTGGAGCAAAGACCACGTAGCTTGTGGCTCCCCAGGGTTCAGCTTTATAGAGAAAACAGTAAATGAAGCTTAACCTCAAACCTTTTCTTTGTAATAACAGCACATATTACTTTTCTTGTTTTAATGGTGTGTTTTTATCATCCTGCAGATCCTTTTTTGCTAGAGAAATCTGAAGAGAATCTGAAGTTTCCGCACACCCTTCAGATTCTCTTTTATTTATGACACAGATGTTGAGAATTATCTACCTAAACTGAGTTCTCTTCCCTCATCATCAACGTCTTCTTTTTGTCAGCTTGTCCATTGGCTGGCTTATTCTTCTGAACTTCTTTGCAATAGTTCTTTCTTCAGAGTCATGCTAAATATATAGGCTTATGACCTTTGCAGTCTTTATTTCCTGTTGTTTCAACCCTAAGATTTTTTTTTTCATTTCCAGATTCATCAATAAGAGATAGGATATAGCTTGTCAGATATCTATGTGTGGTTGAAAACTTTCTGATATTTGACGTTCAATCACTATACAAAAATTTGTTCCTTTCACATTTCTTTCTTATTATTAACTCTCAGGACCAGCTATCTTCAGTACAAAGGAAGCCAGATGTTGGTAGCTGATAGCTGTATTTGTAAATTAAAGTGCACACCATACTTGAATCCAGGATCTAAACTTTTAAGATCAACATCTAGGTACTGTTGAGGTGAAATTCTTACATTAGACAGGGTTTTATTGTAGAATTACATTGATCTTTCCTTTCAATTAGTGTTTCATCATATTTCTATCCTTGGTAAGTAGCAGGGAGCATATTGAGTTGGTTCATGGTGGTTCAGCGAGCTGATACTTCTATATGAGCAACTGTTATGTTGTGCTTCAGAAGCTAAGGCTTCATTATGTAAATATGAAATCTATAGTCTGCAGCTTACCCTTTAAATTGCAAACCCAAATGATAAGCTTCTAGTTAGTAAACCAAGGTTAGGTTTGTTGGAGTCTGTAGTCAGTTTGAATTTTTTTTCCTGAGGAGCACAACATTTTTTAAAAATCTAGTAATAACATGTTGATTATGAAGCCTGTTAGAACCACTAAATATTTCATTAATGATCAAAGCATGCAAAAAGGAACGTGGACAATCATATTATGAAAGTTTGCACAATCTGTTAATAGCATCACATTTTGAGGTCAAGTGTGCAGAACTTGATGATCTTTGATCCATATCTTGTAGAAAGCTTGAACAGGAGACTCATACAGTACGTTGGCTTTTGGGTGACTGACAGTAAGCTTGATATCAGTGCATCTAGAGCAAGTAAAGAATGAAGAATTATCTTATTATGAAGACATGTGAAATGTACTGCCTGAGGTGTTTTGAGTTGGCTCTTGAGTGCATGGTGCCTCATCTGGTGGTGTACATACAACTCAGCCAAAATTTAAAGTTAAGCAACTAGTACAATTAAATAAGACATTATTTTGACTGGTGTAACTTTAGAAATAAAATGTAAATGCAAAATAGCAAATGTCTTACAGCAAATACTACTGTATAATCTTATCAGCTGTTCCAAAAATGTAACACGAGTATATTCAGCTGAGGATCAAAAAAAAAGGCACTCCAATTAGACAGAAAGTTTGCTTAATTAAGGTGGTTTCATATAGTTTCAGCTGTAGTTAGTATCCATTCTACGCTGGAGTGGCCTGAACTCCTAGGTCACACCAGTGGAGTATCGTCTTTCAAGGCTATGTAATCAGTTTCTTAACAGGTAGTTTGTTCTTTTCTTTACCTTTGGTTCTTGCTATTTATCTACCTATTTAGTCTAGAGGGCAAAACTTCGGAAGGGCTTTAAAACATCCTTTCAGAGGATAACTTTAGATATATAGTATCAAAAAATGGGAAAAGACCTTTTAGTTCATTACAATCAATTTGTAATGTAACTCTCACTGTATGATCTGGACACCATGTGCATAATTAAAATATTCTTGTATTTCATGAAAGAAAACTGAGTTCCTATCGTGACTCGAATTTCAAGTCATTTTGCTAAGAGATCAGTTTGCTTGACTGTATTCTAAAAGAGAGCTGTTGCTTCTGCTATTTGTGTCCTTAAAAACATATGCGAGTTCACTCCTGTAGTAAAACTAACCAAGAGTATGTATTGCTTTGGCAGTTATAGGATAAATGTCCTCAACAGAGGTAAAGTAACAATGGTAGGTAGCCAGGCCTCTTTACTACACTTTACCATCCTCCAGCTTCATTTGTATCTTAACTATGCATTCAGTCCATCTGAGTGTTCTCACTGGAGTCATAACCAGCCTGCATGGTGTCCTAAACACAGAATTTTGCCACGAGTCATCCCAGAGTATATTTCTCTTGTATCTTATTCGTAGATCATTGAGCCATGTAATAATTCTGTTTCCATCATCACCTCTTCCTTCAGTAAAAATGCTTTGCATCCAAAGATGGTGTTATAATGGCGATCAAGTGCATATCCATTGGGGACGGAGAGTCTCTAAAGATTAAAAACCAGAGCAAGAGTAAATCCACAAAATCAGTTAGAATAATATATACATCCAAGATAGAATTTTTGTGATGGCTTTGATAATCTCAGGGGGAAAATGATCTGCAAGTCCGTGATGTGTCCATTTTAAAAACATTTTTAGTTCTCATATCTAAGATGTTCTAAACTCCATTTAAACATTTTATGAGCTTCATGTAAGATAAAACAGCGTAATTCATAGGAGAATTTTCCACCTCTCAAAGCTATTAAAATTTCAAGCATCAAATATCCCAAGTCCCTGAGCCAGAATTCATAGAAGCTTTTGATACATTATTATATACAAATAAATAGCTGTCATGGCTGATGTATCATTTCTGAAAAAAAATTAGATTAAATTCTTAGATTCTGGTCTTACTGGCATTGGATTCCTGATTTCAGGCATGTAACCCTATCTCAGTTCGTGTTTTGTGTGGCAGGGTTTATGATTTTGTGAATATGTATCTATTGCATCTGAAGTATGATCAAAGATCCTCTTTAATGAAATCTAAATTACTTCTTTTTCTGTATATATTCCCTCTCCCACTTGTGCCACTATCCTTTTCAAGCTATAACCTAAAATACTTGTTTTTAAACCATGGGAAGGGAGCATTTTTATATCCTCATCACTTTTTGTCCCACTCCCAGCACTTGCACTGTCCTTTATTTATAGTTTGGTAGGTCCAGTTTCTCCTTATTCATTTCTCCTGGTCTGAATTCTTTTCTTTTTGCTAGTTAGTCTCCTGTTCTGCTGCTGTTCCTCCCACTAGTGGCTTTTCTATTCTTAAAGATTTCCTGTGCTTCTGTCATCCTTCCTTTGCTTCCTCAGTCTGTAGTATATAATACGCTGCTGTAGTCTCATCTCCAGTGTTATTTCCTTTCCTTAAGTATTTTTCCTCCTTTTTTTTCTTTCTCTCTCTTGTCCCTACTTTAACACTTCTGTTTTTCTCTCAACTTCCCCAATTTAATGGCAATGAATTTTCTTTCTCCCATCCCAAACTGTTGGATTTAAAGCATATCTAGCATACACTGACAGTACTGAATTCAGCACAGAGCATACCAGGTACTTCCATTCTATTGAAAAACACAGCCAAAGGAGAAAGAGGGAGCAATGGTAGAGGTACCCTCCTTTTATATAACACTCATGTATGTTGGCTGCACAGTAGCATCCTTCAATAGGAGGGGTGAAAATTGCGACTATTCCATGTTGGTCTACAGCTTGATGGTTTGGCTCCTCTTCTGGGAGGTGAGGTATGGGGTATAAAAACCTTCTCATGGAGGAGGCACTTATTTCTTATTTTCTGAGTGAATGTTTTAAACAAAATGTTATTATATAAAAGATGGTTGCCACTGCCACTTCTGCTGCATCTTGCTATACTGGGTTAAAGCAGCCCCAGCTGGCAAGAGGCCTGGGGGGTCAGCCTGCCATCCAGAAGCTGCCCTGACCCAGCCCAGTGTGTTACAGAAGAGGTAGCTAGGGCACAATGGTGCTCCAGTGTGAGACTAGCTAGCAGGCAGCCCCTGCACAGAAGCACCCTCGTGCCCCAGTCAGCCCTAGCAGTGTCTATACATGCATTGGCATTGTTGTGCATTAAAGAACTCTGCCACAAGATAGTACTTGTATTTACAAGTACTAACCTGTGGTGGATTTAATTAGTTTCCTGTGGTCTGATAGGGCTGTATCTGTAGATGTGGAGACTTTACTGTGGAACTAGTAAGACCACTCTGCAGTAAAAGATTCATGTAGATGGGCCCACTCTGGAAGAATCAATTAGACTTCCAACAAGTAGTGAGCTAGCAAAATCAGGCCCCGAGCCTTCATTATATGAATATATTCTCTCTCTCTCTCTCTCTCTAGCATAACCTTAACTCCAGTATTGGCTGCTATAAAGTAATAAAAACTAAATCAATTTGGATATTAAAACTAAGAACAGGGTTTATTAAATTAGGTTGCATGAGCTGTTAAAAGTGCCCATAATATACAACTACTACTTAGAAGTTGTTAATGTATGATAGGAAGCATCATGTGTACTGTGGGATGTACTGTTTCAATATTTGTTTTCAACACAAGTATGAAAGAATGATACTGAGTTTTTATTATCTGAAATTCTAGTTAAAATTGGCATTAGATTTTAAACCATTGTTGAATATATTTGTAGATTGGCAAAAGTCCCTTTGGCTATAAAACATGTAATTAAAAACGGCTTTTACTACACCTGAAATAACAAACTGTTTAAGAACTACTACTATTAACATAGCTAAATTTTAAGCTGTATCTAGCATAATTCATTGTAATTATATATGTTGAACAAATACTTGGACAATTATAGAAAATAGTACATATGCTGCATTTCCAAATATTTCTTTGTGATTTTTTGCATGTGTTAAAACCTCTGTTCTCAGAAACATCAATTCTCATGCTAAAAACAAACCTGCATAAAGGTAAGTAAGATATAGCCCTGTAGCTTTAATGGCAGTAAGTTTGAATAAACTATTGTAGTGCTAATGGTATGTTTAGACTGAATTGCTTGCTTGAGTTATGACATACAAATTAACATTACTCAAGAAACTGGCAAATGGTAACAGAAAGCTAAAGCTGGAGGAGTAAAAGAGATGAAGACAATGCACAAAGATACTAGGGCCACAAAAAGAGGTAAACAATGTTGCTCAAGATGACTGAATTTGATGTGCAGGAAGGATTAGTAGCTTGTGGAGAAAATCCACGAGTGATAGTAAATCAGTCTGACCTGTGGATGACTGAGAAAGATTAACTTGGTTGCCATGCAGCTGTATGTCTGCAGTCGCTCTCCCCTAGCCCTGCTCCTCCCCACTCCCAGCTTCAGTGCTGTCTTCAGAATGGGAGGGGGAAAAGGGAGGGGAGGGAGTTCTTTTTGGCTTTTGCCCAGCCTGTGCTGGAAGGTGGAGTGGGTTGACTGGAGCCCTCACAGCTTGGGTTCAACCCTCATGTAATAAGGGTTCAGATTGCCGTGCAACTGGGCACTTTTAAAGTGCTCTGAAGCCATGCGTTTCTGTAAGGCTGTAGAGCACTTTCAAGGGAATCACTGCATGACAAATGTAACTTCTGTCTGCACCCTAGGGGCATTTTTACACATGAAAATGCTGTAATGCCCAGCACTTTGAAAAGTGCCCAGTGCCACATCAGTTGTAGTTGTATAAGTGTATAAATACATATCAGTGCTGAGAAAATGGTGGTGGCATGCATTTAAACTAAAACACATAGAAGATTTTTTAGTTCAAAAGTGCACCACCACCATTTTCTGCATACTGCTCGCACTTCACCGCTTATACAACTGCATGCGGCACTGCACAGTTCACGTCAGCTCATGTGTGGAGCAGACTCGATTAATCTGAAGCAGCAGATTTCTGGTATGTTGTGGGACAAAATGCTATGTGTATAAATGCCCTAAGATCTTGGGAGTGGCTGCAGTTGAGTGCCCTGAAGCATCTTCACCAGTGTATTTCCAGTTTGTAAGTGTGCCTGCAAGACTGGGTAGGAAGAGTGTGCTCAGAAATTGCCTAGCTAGGGCATGTTGCTGCTCTAGTGTACAGAGAAACTTAAGAGGAGAACTAAAATAAAAGTAAAATAGGTGAGGAAACTGTGATACTGTAGAGAAAGAGAAGGCTTGAATTAGATAAATGTAAGGGGGAAGCAAGTATCCAGAGTTGGAAATCAGCTGGATGTATATGAAGGAATGAGGAAGGATTGAAAGATACCCACAAAGTTAATGGCAGAAAAGACAGAAATATTGGTCAACCATAAGAAGGACTGAAGGAGTACACACACATAAGTCTAGGAAGAAAGATCAGGAGTTCTGTCATGCCTGTGTTAAGTGTAAATTGAATGTGAGCCATCCAGGGAAATCTGTCAGTGAGACGACAACGTCACTGTTTCTGAAGCCAAGCATTCAGATATCAGGACAAGCAAAATCATGACATTGACTTAAAAAAAAAAAAAAAAAAGTTTGTGGCTTTTGGACCTATTGGGTAAGTCCAGATCACATTTTCAAGATTTCATATGCAACCATGACACGACAGCTAAAAGCTTCCCTTTTTAATGAAAAATAAGATTCTCCAAGAGATAGGGATTAAAAAAAACTAGAAAATATTACTATTACTTGTGATAAAATTCAGAGAGCTGGCATCACTGCAGGCTTCAAGTCAGCTAATACACCTCTGAATGCCATAATAATAGCAGTGTGTTTTATATGTTGACTTCTGAGTCTGAAGGCATCTCTAACTAGGGCCATACTTAAAACACAGCTTTTGAGTGATCTAAACAGTTTTGAGGTATCACTCCCATGTTATTCATACTAATATAACAAAATAGTTTTGGGTATAACCACATCTATGGAGACTGCATTGTTAATATTCCTCTGTCATGTTCAACATTTCAAAGAACATACTTCAAAGAGAATTTATTTTTAAATTTCATTTTAGTCCTTGGTATAGCATCTACAGTTTGAAAACCTTTCAGCAAAGTGAAGAAAGTAAATGCAATCATATTTAGCCTGCCAGTATTTGTTTTCCACGAGCCATTTGGAATTATTCCATATTTTGTTGAAAAGAAATATTTTCAGTTTCTGCAATGAAAAATGTAGCTCCAGCTTTTAAAGATTAGCTGCTTTTTGCCTGTGTCTGCTGACTTAGAAATGCTTAGTTGATGCCATGGTGTGGACTGTCTCTATGGAGGTACATCAAGACATTCATGGAGGTTAGGGAGATGTTAGATTGAGTTAAAAATGGACCCCCAATTTAAGGTAAGTCAGGATGAAGGGCTACTGGTAGGGCTGTGCGAAGCTTCGATACCTGATTCAATTTGACAGAGATTCGGCCTGATTCAGTGGCTGAATAACTGAGTCTGAATTGAATCAGAGGACCCTTTAATCTCTCCCAATTGATTCGGAAAGATTCAGAAAGATTTGGTGATTCAGACATAGGCACAGCTATAAATGTTTTTTCTACATACCTCTAGGTAGCAGGTGGCTCATGAATGTTGCGATACTGGGGTGCACATGGAGTACTGGATACTGTGTGTGGAGTCCCACAAGAGTGCCTGGGGGATCCCCAGTGCACTTGGCAGTAGATCCGGAAATGGACCAGAAATACTTGCAGTCCACTTCTGGGTCCACTAGAGAGCACATGGTGGGGGGGGGCTGCGTCCCCTGGCTCGGTGGCTAGTGCCTCCTGGGTCTGGTGGGGGGCACCATGACTGATCACTGACTGGGGGAGGGTACAGGGGGGCCCCCAGCGTGCTCCCTGGTGGACCTGGAAGTGGACCGGAAGTACTTCCGGTCCAGTTCTGGGTTCACTGCTGAGCACATGGAGGGCACCCCCCTACACTCCTCTGCTCTATCTGCCCCAGCATCTCAGCATTCATGAGCCATACTGGTACCTCAAGGTATGTAGAAAATACATTTAAAGCTGTGTCTATGTCTGAATCGCTGATTCTCTGAATCGGCATTGAATCTTTAGATTCGGATTCGGCCGAATCTAATGAGGGACAGTGGTTCAAATCAATGAATCAAATCACTGAGTCAGGCTGAATCTGAATCCAAATCAAATGAGGCCAGCTTCACACACCACTAGCTAGTGAGGGCTTGGGAAATTTGAGGGGGCAAGTGGGGTCTATGGGGAGGGGATTGTGGGGTTCAGGAAGACTATCAGAGTTCATAGGGGCAGTCCACAGGGAGGGTTTGGGCAGGAAGAGGGGCTCGCAGGATCAGAGATGCTTTGTGATCCTACCAAACCCCTGAAAACCCCTTTCCCAATGCCACCAAACAGTTCCTGATCCCACAAACTGCTCCCAGGGACAGGTGTACTTATATTAAGCAATCCCAGGAGCCTGATAGAAGTAAGTCAGGGTTGGGGAGGGGTGGGTGAATTAGGGGGTTGGTGGCTCTGTGAGGAAGTTGGAAAAATGGAGGACTGTCTTCCTGTCCCTGGGGGACTAGTGGATTGGTGGTGGGGGCTGGCTGGTCCATGGGGTGGGAGGAAGGTTGTTGATTTGGGGATGGGGGATTAAAAATAGCCTGGTGTCAGGGTGGGAGGGTTTTGGAATAACTGGGTACTGGGTACAGTGGCTGGATTTTCTGGTAGTTGTACAGGGCTCTTCTAGTAATTGTACAGATGTTCCATTAGATTGGTCTCACTGGACTCTATCTAAAGTTAGACTACCTCAGAGGTATAGTTAACTTAGATCAGGTTGAACTTCCTGTACTTCTGTACAGTTCACAATTAGATTGCCCTACCTAGGGATCTAAGTGTAAGATCCTGTGTGAACTAAGATCAAGTGGCCATTTCTAATGTGATGCAGCCTCCCCCTAAACTCCCCAAATGCCTTTACCTAGCCTGAAAAACCATGAAGATTTCTAGCTTTAATTCCCCAGAAGTGAAAATGGACTGGAAAGGCAGGAGCAGCGTGCTGCTTATATTCTGTAATTCCTCCAGCAGCTTCAGATTTGGAGATGGCGAGGAAATGAATGTTCATCTATTCATTATGTGGAAGATAGATGAATATAGGAATTCATCTGACAAAAGAGTTGTATGAATTGCGGAGATTGTAATGACTTAAATTCCTTTGGAAATAAAAAGAATTTGATTATATACACACTATGCTTTCCATAGCTAATGCTGCATAATCATTGCCTCAATTCAGAAAAATAATCTTCCTATTAAAATGTTTGTACAGTTTGGTTAATCTGTGGCGTGGTAGTAGCTGTCATTCTTGGAGATTTTTTTTTTTTATATTCTTTCATGGAAAGGAGAAAGCAATCAAGTTTTACCTTTTTTTTTCCCTTCTTTTTTTCTGCTATGTGAAATGAGACTGTACAGCGGAACATAGAAGCAGATGTTTCCTTCCCTTCTCCCTATAATTAATCAATAGATGAAGAAAATGAAGCTATTCTACTAGATGACTGTACTTAACTTACTGTATTGTGCTTCACACAGAGTCAGCAGTTTACTGAGCAATGCTATGGAAGACTTCCCAAAACCTATATTTGCAGCGAAGCTTGCTACTCATTTCTGAAATCAAACAGTCAGGGCAGCCCTTTTACCTAGAGCCTCAGGCTTGCCCATGGTACATTTATTACAGAATGGAGTGCATACATAATAGGAAAGGAGATTCTACTGAGAATATGATGAATAGTCCTAAGGCTCATTTGCCTACTCTAAGTAAAGGAAGCAGTTCTAGCATGATGCCAGGGGACAAGAAAATGAATGGTATTACTAGTCTCTAAAGGCTACAGGGGAAGACATTGTTTACATGTGAATATTTATGTATCATCATCTCTTGCTATGGGTAACTTTTTTTTTATTGTGTATATTTTTCCTTTTGTCTTGTGCTGTTTAGAGGGGAAAAATGCCAATCTAGCTCTTAAAATAAACTGACTTCTGTTTGTGCAGAAGAACCTTTATCCCTCTTCTTCCCTCTATCCCAAGCATACTAAATGTAAGACATACAGATGAATTTACAATAATTACAAATATCTTTATGAAAATTTATATGCAGTTTGGTACAATGTTTCCTCCATTGTTAACCAACAAATGGTTTATGTAAGATTTGCTGAATGACAGTTTTGTAGAGGCACTTTAGGGATTATTGTTTGTCTTCCAAAGTGGTAGAGGGGATTAATTGACCCTTTATAATATAATTTATAATAATTCTAGATATATGCTCCATACATGGATTCTGTCCTATTTCCCTCTCTGTTGGCCCCCCAAAATAAGAGTATAATTAGTTCGTAATGATAACACTAGGCATATCTACATAAAACGTTACTGTACAGTTGTTACTGCACATTTCTTTAGTACTTGTGTGTTACCAAGTACTAAATAAATGCATAGTAACCAGAGTTACTGCGTAGTATCACTGGCAAATGTCTTTTAATGCTGCCCTGTGGGGTCAGGCCAACACTCAGGATCTCAATATCACACTGTTAGACAGGAAGGTATGGTGTACAATTACACATGCACACACTCAAAAATCAATTAGGTGCATTCACTTACACACACACGCACTGCCAACTCAGGCACATACACATCCAAACCAGCCTAGGCACACGCATACCTATCACCAATTCAAGCACATACACACTGCACACAGTGAAAATTAGACAACAATCAGTTATCAATACCCACACACTCCGTACACATACAGGGATCACTAATTCATATATCATGCATACAATGACATATATATATATATTCACCAGTTCACACACATACCTCCCACCTAAACATACACACAGGTGAGTTCATAACTTGGATGATACAGTATGTATGTGTATGTGTTTGGGGTACTTGGGATACCTGGGGGAAGGTTAAGGTGAGAGAGGAAGTGTAAGGAATGAAAGTTGCTGGAACCAGGATTAGAACCAGTAGACTAGAGAGAGGCTGGGCTGAGGAACTGAGGCTTGGGGTTACTTAAGGTCAAGTGGCCCCAGGGTTAGTCAAGGTCACCGGTGCAAGGGAAAAAGCTCAGTGGCAAGGAGGAGACAGCTTGAGGAGATCAGGGGGCAGATAAGTGGCGGCAGGAGGAAACAGTTGGGAAACAGACAAAAACCCAACTTGGGGTTTCAAAATAACAGGTTTATTAAACAGACACACTACAAAGCCCCATGAAGTTATTGGTACACACACTCACTCACTCACTGGCAGCAGGAGAAAGATACTCAGTGGAAGGGTTGGAGTCCACATAGGGAAGAGAAACAGAGTCCAAGTCCTTGGTTGAAGAGAAGGTGGGGGTGATAGCTACCTATCCAGGCTGGAAAGGGGTCTTTGTCCAATAGGTATTGTCCAGAGGGGGTTGCCACCCTTTAGGTGGATAGCTGGTGTGGCATGGTGCTGGTCCAGATGGAGAGGGCGTGCCCAGGAGTCAGTCTTTACTATCCCTTTTTATGGGGCAGACTACCTCTGATCTCCTATGGGGAGGGCCTGTCCAGACGATGTCAGTTCTGTTCCAGAGGGTTCCAGGTGTTCTTACTGAGCATGTGCAGCCTTGGCACAATGGTGGGGTGCCTTATCTTTTGTTTCTTGAATGCTGAGGGTGGTTCCAATGGCTGGGCCGTTGGTCCAAGTATTGCTTTTGATGGTTCAGTCATTCAGAGGGAGCTATTTTTAGACCTCCTGCCATTGTCTTTCAAGCACCCTCATTCATCCCCATTCATTCAGGAACCAAGTTACATTGGAGGGGTAAGTATGAGTCATAGGTTACACAACAGGGCATGGGGACAAATGGAGACTTAACAAACAAAATGGAAACTTGACATGACTTATATTGGCCTAAATCATATAGTATCAGTAAAACAGTAAAAATCAATATAAACATAATAATTATACAATATAAAGACGGAGAAAAAACAAAACAGGTACAATTTGCTACCAAAATAAAATGCTGAAGCTTATCCTATGTCTTAGCTCACTTATACTTATCTGTGGAATAGAGAGGGAAAGAAAAAGTCAGGAATGGTTGGGGAAGAGGAGGGAATGCATTTTAAAATAAAAAAAAAAAGAAAAACTGGGGATTTTGCTACATTAGGTGACGGTGCTGTGTAGTAGCCTAATAATACTGTGCAGTAGTGTATTAGCACCGTCTGTGTTGTGATGTGCTACTGTGCAGTATTTTTCAGCTACTGCATAGTCAGCATTTTGTGTAGATGTGCCCACTGCGCACTATAAAACTGAGCCAAAAGGCACTGCCCAGTGGAAGCTGGAGGAAACATTGTTAATAGTATCATTATTTATTTTTATTATGCATGTGTTGATTTAAATATTTGATTAAAGAAGCCATTTCTAAACATTTAAGAAGATAAAGCCCTGCATTGTATAATTTACAGGGTTTACAGTTTCAATGCATAGCAAAGCCTTAAAAGCTAGAGGCCTAACTGGGCAGATCTGCACACCTCTTTATTGCTGTTGACTTGCTTGACTGGTAGTATGAAGCATGTGTTCAGCTGATTCTTAAGTACTGTATAGAAAGTGTGAAGTAATTCTAGTATCGCATTAGAATTCATAGATTTCATAGACATTAGGGCTAGAAGGGACCTCAGAAGATCATCGAGTTTTGCCCCAGGGGTAGGAAGTCAGCTGGAAGTCACAGGATCCCAGCAAGATAAACATCCAATTTTCTCTTGAAGGTGTTCAGAGTACGTGCTTGAACCACCTCCAATGGCAGGCTATTCCATAGAATCATAGAAGTAGGGTCGGAAGGGGCCTTGTAGATCTTCATGTCTGATCCCCTGCCTGGGCGGGAGAAAAGACTGGACTCAAATGAGTCCAGCCAGGTAGTCATCAAGCCTCTTCTTAAAGATCCCC
>NW_017728948.1:71552478-71571369 GCF_001723895.1 Crocodylus porosus | reverse complement strand
AAAAGGACTTTTTATTATCCTTGATCTTGGATGCTAGTCCTAGCTCTATGTCCGCCTTAGCTTTCCTGACAGCCCCACTACAGGCCCAAGCAGAGGAGGTATACTCCTCTTTGGAGATAGCACCCCTCTTCCACTGGGTGTACGCTGCCTTTTTGACCAATCTCATTTCCTTCTATGACCAGGTAACCTATCACCTGGACAAGGGAGAAGAGATGGATGTCATATATCTTGACTTCAAAAAAGCCTTCAATCTGGTATCCCATGATCACCTCTTGGCAAAACTGGCCAACTGTGGCCTTGGGTCCACCATGATCTGATGGCTGGGGAATTGGCTCCATAATCAAGGTCCAGACCTTGAGGGCTCAGACAGTAAAGAAATTCTTCCTTATGTCCAGCTGGAAATGCTCTTGCAGGAGTTTATAACTGTTCAACCTTATGATCCCTTGGGGGACTCTGGTGAACAATTGTTCCCCCAGATCCTAGTGAACACCCCCGATAAACTTATAGGTGGCCATCAGATCACCCCTGAGCCTGTGCTTTTCCAGGCTGAATAGCCCCATTGTTCTCAGTGTCTTATAAGGTCTGTTTTCCTGACCTCTGATCATGCGCGTAGCTCTCCTTCAGATTCCCTGAAGCTTCTTTTTGAATTGTGGAGCCCAAAACTGGACGCAGTACTTCAGCTATGGCCTCACCAAGGTGGAGTACAACAGGAGAGTGATGACCCAGGATTTGCTTGAGAAGCATCTATGGATGCAAGCCAGTGTTTTTGCTCACTTTAATAGCCACAGCATCAAACTGAAGGCTCATGTTCATCTTGTGGTCAACCATGACCCCCAAGTCCCTTTCATCTGTAGTGCTAACCAGCATAGCACTAGCGAGCCTATAAGCATGCTGCAGGTTTTTCCTCCCAAGTTGGAGAACCTTGCATTTTTCAGTGTTGAACACCATCATGTTCTCATCCACCCATTTTATGAGCCTGTCAAGTTCAGCCTGGATCACTCTCCTGTCCTCAGGAGTGGATGCATTACCCCAAAGTTTGATATCATCGGTGAACTTGACCAGTCCACTTCTGACTCCAATGTCCACATCATTAATGAAGATGTTGAAAAATATAGGTCCAAGGATAGAGCCTTGAGGAACCTTACAGGGCACTATGAAGATTGACTTCCATTAACTACCACCACCTGGGTCTGATCACAGAGCCAATTCCCCAGCCATCAGATCATGGTGGACCTGAGGCCACAATTGGCCAGTTTTGCCAAGGGATGATCATGGGATACCAGATTGAAGGCTTTTTTGAAGTCAAGATATATGACATCCATCTCTTCTCCCTTGTCCAGGTGATAGGTTACCTGGTCGTAGAAGGAAATGAGATTGGTCAAGCAAGACCTACCCACAACAAACCCATGTTGGCTGTACCTCAGGATGTTGCCATCGGCCAGTCCGTTGAGAATGGCCTCTTTGATGATTTTTTCTAAGACCTTCCCCAGGATAGAGGTCAGGTTGATGGGCTTGTAATTTGCCAGATCCACTTTTGTCCCTTTCTTGAAGATAGACACCACATTGGCCTTCTTCCAATCTTTGGGCACTTCACCAGAGCATTAGGAGATCCATGCCAGGGGCTCAGCTATGATGCTGGCCAGCACCTTGAGTACCCTAAGGTGTAACCATCAGGGCCAGCTGACTTGAAGGTGTCCATCCTTAAGTTAATTCATTAACTTAATGACACTGTTTCTGTAGATCATTAATAGAGCTGCACTCCCACATGTAACATTGCATGCCATGTAGTTGATACCTAAGATAACTGATATATTTGCTGAACTAAAAGCTAAACTAAATTTCTGTGGTCTCTTTTATTAAACCAACTAACTTCCTCTGCTCAAGGAGATTATTCGGAAGACAGAACTGTACTGTAGAGGAGATAAACACTGAATAATAGTGATTTAGGGAAGGTCATTGGTTTAGATGAGAAGTGACAGGAGACAGATTAGATACTGAGAGTTCACCTCTTTCCATTAGAGATGAGAAAATGGTTTTCAATAACTGTTGGAACAATAAATAATTTATGTCTTATTATGTCTCATCGTGAGAAGCATCAGACGGGAATACTTTGTTACCCGAAACCATTGTGGAAAATGGCATCTTGAGGTTGCTTAAACAGTTATATTGATTAGGGTCTCCCAAAGTTTTTATGCCGTGGCCCAGTAATCCGCAGCCTGGAAGTGGCCACAGCCCAGCAATCACAGCTGACTGCAGCCAGAATTCTGAGCCGGAAGACAGGTAAGGATACCTCCACCCCCCAGGCGGGGGGGTGAGGCAGGCCAAACCCTGCTCTGCTGCGAGCCCCGCAGAAGGAACTGCAGCCTCTCCGCCTGGCTCTGGGGGGCTGTAGTTTGCTGGTCCATGGCCACTTCTGGTCTGGCAGCTGACTGTGCTGTGGGCTGGCAGCTGACTCACCATGGCCCAACACCAAGCCATGGCCCAGGGATTGAGAACCCCTGATATAGAGGAAGACTAAGGCCCTCTCTACACGTTAAAGTTTTTGTTCAACTAACTGGTTAATTGTGCAGTTACCTTAAAACCAGCTACACCTGCAACATACTTATCACATGATAAAAAGCTCTAACCAGCTATAAAGATAGACCTCAAAAATATGTTCCAACTTCATAGCTGGTTGCTATGAAGCTTTAATTTGCACATGTAGCAGGGTCTTCCAGCCTAAGGGGTACACTGTGCCCGGTATGAAACCCCTGAGCCCTGGGGGATTATGACAGTTATGATCCCCCAGGCCCAGGGGTTTCATGTACCACAGATTCCTTGGGGATCCTAGCTGCCTCAATCCCCATGGTCCAGGGGTTTCGCACATTCCTGAGCCATAGGGATCATGGGAGCCATAATCCACTGAGCTCAGGGGTTTCATGCACCCCTGAGCCAGGGAGACTTCAGCTACCATAATCCCACAGCGCCAGGGGGCCCCCAGTCATGGGAGCTTGGTTCTTTCTGGTGCCAGGAGAGCCCAGGATCAGACTCTCCCTGCACACACAAGGCACGATGGGATCTAATGCTCAATCCACACGATCTTGCCTCCTGCCATGCCATTAGATCCCATTGCACTTTTACATGCACATGCAGAGGGGGCCCCAGTATATTAAGAAACTTTTTCACTTAATGAGCCAAGGCTTTCTATTAAAGAGATTATCAACTTTTTACAAATATGTCCATGTTAAAAGGCTATCTGTTCATCATCAACTAAATTTTCTGAAATCTTTTCTCAGTATAGAATACTTGTTTGCCCAGAATCCCATGTAAAAGCTGTGATGGGTTCTTTAATACACATTCTTCTTTGTTGTGCATTTTTCATTCATAAATAATGCATTAATGCAAATATAATGAATGAATATGACAATAATGCACACTCCGTTATTGCTGGTCATTTGAACAAAAGGAGTTTCCCAAAATATTTATTAAAGGTAATATAGCATTAATACAGTAGTAGCATCCATTATTCATACAATTATTTTCAGTAGTGAAGGTGAGCATATTGTGTATGTGGAAATGTAACCAAATATTTATTGGTTTAATGGTTTTACATGTTAGTAATATATAATATGGATAAGCTATGCAGCAGCAGAGTAGGGATACCTGGGGCAGAGTGGAACAGGTGACTTCTGGTTTATGATTGCAAATGTGAATGTGAACATGTTGCTGCTGGCAGCAACCATTCCTTTTATCCTCCCCCAGGTTGACACCCAGGGCAATTTTCAAATTACTCACCTAGTCATTCCACCACTATACAGCAACATACATTGTAATCAAGTAAATGGGTTAAATTCAGGTACATTTGCAACTCTCTTATTTTGACTAATAGAACAATGTACTGTATTTACTTGAATAGAAGATACCTCTGATTATAAAATGACCTGCCCTTCCCCCGCCCCCAATAACTAGATTCTATACATGGAGAATTTATAAATTTGTTATAATCCAAGTCATCTGAGTCATCTCCAAATCGAAATCACAATCAGAAGCTTTGCACAGCCATATTAAATATTACTTAAGTATATTATTTTCTGTGTGAATGTTAATGATGTTAATGACTACTCTGCTTTATGAGACAAGTATGTACATTATTTTGATGGAATCCATAACTATTCAAATAGTCATAGGAGCTGAAAAAGATCATAAGCTGTACCGTAAAATCTGTTTTGAAATATATTTTTTCTAATTAGTAGATTTCTCACCCAGTAGTCTATAAATGTTGTTTCATGTAAGTTCTCCATAATACACAGGCTATTGAGCTGACAGAAATAATGTATTTTTTGAAATACTGCATATTTCGGTCAATTTAACTTTCAGTTTGGGCATCAAATCATAGAATAATAGTGTTTAGAATCATAATGTATTTGGCAGTAGAAAATGCCTATTAGACCACCAAGTCCATATTCTTGCAGTCTCCCAGAAGGAGGATATATTGGATATTAAGTTGTTAGTGGAACTTATGTTAGCCAAAGGCAGAGGAGAAGTGAACTCTCAAGTTACCAGTCTTAAGAGATCTTCGTTAAACAGTGGTAGGTTCATGAACAGATAACCATGTTCCCATATTACATTTTATTATTGGCTCCAATTTTTTTCTTATTTTATTTCTAAATAAAGTTATTTTCAGTGTTTAGTTCTGTGGCAAAAACAGCAATGATAATATTCTGAATTCACATAACATCTTTTTTCCCAGTCACATCTTTAAAAGCATTCTATGGCATTTTCTTTAAAAGAAATATTAGACTTCATTTCAAACTTCATCCTGTTACCTATATTGTCAAATTTCCCAAAGTGTTTAAAGTTTTTAAATAAAAAATGGTCACTTAATCATAATTAAATGCTGTTTTTTAGAAATGATTCTCTGTTAAATTTTGTGAGTTCTATCAGAAATAGATTTAGCTTCTTGCTAAAAGATCACATGTAATGCTACATGTAATGGGATACATGTTACATGTGGCACTACCAAATTAGTGATATAAAGAAGATCCTGTTTCAAAAGGGGACCTTTTATGGTTCTGGAGATGCCCTGAATATTGCAGCCATTCATTTTTTGTAGCACTTCAAGGGCATTTGTAGTACAGAAAATAGAACATGTGCTCAAAGCCTGTGTTTCAGGTTTCCAGTTGGAAAATGGATATCATATTATTTACCTTTCATGTAAAAGGCTTTAAAATCTATCTAGGCTAAATCTGTACATGAAGTAGGAACAATGGCAATGATACTAAATCATCATCCTTGTCATTAATAGCAGGGCTGACAACCTTTAGGAGTAGAGAAATAACTCTTCTCTATTCGTGGAGGGCTAGTGCTTCCAACCTGGCCACTACAGCTACACATGTGCAAGCAAGTGAAGCCACCTACAAGCTGAATCACTGCAGAACCCCCAACTGCCAATTTGCTGCCAGAAGCCAGGTCCAGCCTTAAGACTGTCGGCTACCAACCCCTGATCTATAGGACTTGTTAACAAGGGACTGTTTTGCTCTGAACACCATGGTTGTAGTAATGTAAAAATGAGTGAAAAACTGGGGGGAAAAATGACAGGTTCATGGTGGAGTCAACCACGGTGCAATGGGATCTAATGGCATGACAGGAGGCAAGATTGTATGGCTTGTCCATTGGATCCCACCATGCCTTGTTGTGTGTGCAGGGGGAGTCTGATCCTGGGCTCCCCCAATACCAGCAAGCACCAAGCTTCCATGACTGGGAGCCCCCTGGGGCTGTGGGATTATGGTAGCTGAAGTCTTCTGGGGTAGGGGGGTCCATGAAACCCCTGGGCCCAGGGGATCATGGCTGCCATGATCCATAGGGCTCAGGAATGTACGAAACCCGCAGGCCCCGAGGATCGAGGCATTATGATCCCCAAGGCTTCATGGTACCTGAAACCCCTGGGCCTGGGGGATCACAACCGTCATGATTCCCAGTGCCCGAGGGGTTTCATACTGGGCATGGTATACCCTTGAGGCCAGAAGACCCTGCTACATGTGCAAATTAAAGCTGGATAGCAACCAGCTATAAAGTTAGTACCATTTTTGGTTCTTATATTATGCCTTAACTGAGAAAAGTTACAGTATATGACTTCTGTTAAGAATTACTATAATCTCTTTACATAACTAGCATAAACGTATTAAAGATATATGAGCTAACTTAGAGTCCACAAACAACAAAAATCAATTACTCCCATTTATTGCAATGTACTATTCATGAGAATATCATTCATTTAATAATAACATGAAGATACATATATAACCTTGTGATATTAAGTGAAATTTAGCTGTTTATCTTCTATGATTTTTAAAACATGTCCCTGTTTGTATATTTCCAATCTTGCTAAGACCCATCATCCTGTATAATCAATCAAAAAGCAAAAATTACAATTAAACTATTGAGATCAGCTAGAGGATAGATTTTGAGAATTTCTGAGTTATCAAAGGAAGGAGGGAAAGGAGGAAAAGACAAACTGGGATATTATGAATATTGTTACATGGAAATTGAAAGAAAATGTAACATATGGCTGATTGCCAAGCAATTCATTCATTGTGCAGATGTAGGATTATTTTAGCATCACATTAATGCCTGATTTTTTTCACACATCATTTAATTGTCAAACAGGGGCAGTTCTGGGAACTTTACTAAATTAGTTTTTGGAAAGAGAATGGATTTTACTGTAATTTTCGAATTCATATTGTTGTTCTTTAATGTTTCAACAAAACATTCTGCATATTTGTGAGGAAAAATATGTATCTCATCTTATCCACTGTTTTGTACTTTATTCCTTGAGAATTTATATTGTGTACAGTTTGGTCAGTCTGAAACATCTGGGGAATATGTGTAGGAGATGGTCCCTGCATAAACTATGTAACTGAATAGTCAACTCCAGCCATTAGAGTTGGGGAGTTATGGTGCATCTTAGTGAGAGCCTAAGATTTATATGTGGTAAAACCTAAAAATAAAAAAAATGTAAACTTTACAGATAAGGGGAAAATATAGTGTTCATGTACAGATTATATTCAAATTAGAATTGATGTTCAGTGTTAGAAACGCTGCAGCAGTAAAATGTTGCAAGCAATTTTTATGAGTTTCCAGTTTTTGAAAACCAAAACCCCCATATGTTGAGTTCCAGGATTTCTTCCATTTGTTGGTTTGTTTAAGCCAAAATTAGGTTTGGAACCTGTTTAAAAATCAAACCATTTCCTAAAGAAAAGGCAGTAGGAAATCAGGTTCTGGCCAAGATCACCCTCAAGTTTTTATGTAAATACCTCTCCTCTTAGGTTTGGAACCTTTGATGGGTAGCACATTAATTTGAAGGGTTTTTATAAAAATAATGTGCATGTCATTTGAAACATTTATTGCTCTGACATGCATTAGAAAACCTGAGTGAAAAGTAGAAGTAATGGTTTTAAACATGTAGTCCTCCTTTGAACTGTAGATGGCTTTCTACATTTCTCACATAAACTTTAGTAAGCAACAGCCTACTTCACCCTTCCCTGTCTTCTATCCATTGCAGGTTGAGTAAACGCATCAATATGTTTTTTTTTTTCTTCTTGACTGTAAGCTATGATTCCTATAAGGTATTGTAACTATGTTTGCATTGATAACTTACTCTTTTATAGAGAAGGATAGTTTTGTTGGTGGTTTTCGGTTTTATTTTTTTCTTTAGTGCTAGCTTTTGGCTACAAAAAGGTAGGACCATTGCTGCTCAGAGGTAATGTCAATACTTACAGTGGAATATAAAAACCTGAGGTGGTATTATCTGTTTGCAATTGTTTTCAGCTGCAGTGTGACCTTCTCATCAAACACTTTTAGAAGCAGGGACAAAGGAGGGTTTGATGAACTGAGCAGTGCTTATTTTGAGATGTCTTTTTTTTTTTCTTTTTCTTTTTTTTAATTTTTGGGCATTGATAATTGCCCAAAGGGAAAAAAAAGAAAGAGGTAGTCAATGAATATGTATGCATTTTCCATAACCAGATATAATGTATTTCCAAGGGTATTCTACTAACGTGTAGCTAGCATCAATTCAGAAATATGGAAGGGAGAGAAAGTAGGTATGGGAAAATCAAATCAATACATATACAAAAATATATATGTATACCAATAGTGCTCAACGTTTTGGCCCTGTGGGCCAGATGGCTGGCACAGGGCTGGGCCAGAGGCTGGATCAAGCCCTGCAAGGCAGGATCAGCCCCTGGGGCCCAATACCCCCACTTCCTGTCCCGTCTGTTGGCACTGGGTCCCAGGAGCCCAGTGTCACCCACTCCTACCCTGTGCCATGGGATTGGGATCTAGTGCCACCCTGTCCCAGTCCCTGCACACTGGGATTAGACCTCTGCGGCTGATCTATAGGGCCTAGAGCTCCTCATGGATCTGGAAATTTGGCTGCAGGGGAGCGATGCCACCATTCCCCTACCACTAAATTTTTGGACCTATGGGGAACCCTGCTGGCCAGATAACATGGTTCTGTGGGATGGATCTGGCTGGAGGTTGAGTGCCTCTGCTATATACTATTTATAGCTTTGCAGGGAGAATGTGGACAAAAGTAAATTAGTGCAATTCTTTTATTCTGCTGTCCTTATTCAAATTGAGCAATCCCTTGTCCTATGTATAGCCCTGTCATTTTCTTTGGGGGAAAAAGTACCACTGTCTGTAAGTAAAGGGGGACAGAACTGAGCTTCTAGAAATCAAACTGCTGTCATATCTTGTTTACTTATCAATGTGGTTTTGGAATTGATCTGAAAGTTTAGCTGCAGCAGATAAGTAACAAAAGCTAGTGCACCATATCTATGGAAGCTATCTAGAAGCCTTTCTAAAGACTGGTAAATCTATTGCTGGCAAAGAGATACAATCTCATCAGCTGTACAGCAAGTGTAGAGACAGAGTGAAGATTAAAAAAAAAAAAAAGAAAGAAACATCCCATAAGGACCAATGAAATCAGATAAATCCATGAATTATTTCACATGGAGAAGGATAGATCTTTCTGTCTGGTTGAAAGTTAACTGAAGCATTTTCAACTGCAGTGACTTTTTTCATCTTTGGTGCTGGTTATTGCTCAAGATGCCTGTCAGATATGAAATATCCTACATCATTCCCCCACTTCCTTAGGAATTTAATTTTATTTTAACCATGGCTTTCCTGCTTTGTTTTGTAAGTAGTGCATATATTGTTAGAATAATAAGAATAATTTGTTTCTCTTTGAATTGTCAAAATACAAATGTTGTCCTGGTCACAAAAACTACAGTGCCTTCATGAAGCTATAGTGAGGAATTAGGTATATTAAACATACTCAGTTTAAACACTTAAAAAAAAGATTGAAGGGAGAGTTCTAAGGTCTGTTAAAGTGCCCATCTATTTACTACTAAATCATGATATAGTAAAAACATCCCTCCAAAAAAAGAGAAAGTCCATATTCTTAGATCAGAGTGGGGTTGTGGAATGCAGGACTTAGTTCTTACAGGGGACAAGCAGTGAAACAATGGAGACTGGGATCCAGGTTCAACGTGAGGGAAGAACGTCTGTACATTAGGTGATAGTTAAGAAGAATACATGAGGTGATATTTAAGAAGGTCTAAGGACTTGGAAAATTTTAGATTGAATTGATAGAACACAGCAAACTAAAATTCTGCCTTTATTAACAGACATGGTACAGCATGCAGGGAGCGGGGGCATGCATATACTCGTACACTATACTGTAGAGTTGATTAATTAACTCTGCGGTAAAAAATCACCATCTATTAGGCTGGAGAAAACTAATTAACTACACTGTAGGATAGTGCAGCCTGATGCAAGCACTATCCTACAGCAAAGTTATTTAGTGCATTGCACTATAGATGTAAATGGTGACCAGGTATGGGTGGCACATACGGGTGCTATACTGGGGGGGGGGTGCCTGCTTGCTAGACCCACATTGTAGCACCCTCATGCCCCAGCCAACCCCTCTGCAGAACATTGATCCAGAGCAGAGTAGCCCTGGGCTGGCAGGCTGACCCCTCAGGTCTCCTGTCACGGGGGCTGTGCTGCCCCACCTCAGTGTGCTGTGGTCCCAGGCACATGTGTAAACACTGCTCCCAAGAGTAATAAATTCTGGCATAAACTGCACTGGAGTTTATTCAGCTGCCCTAATTTTACATGCAGATGTGCCCAGGTAGTTGCACCCAAACACCCTGCTATGAAATGAAACATAAATTAATTTTTAGGTGGGCATTTTTAATTGTTAAAGGTGTGCATGTAAGCAGCAATTAAAAGTAACCCTCAAAGTTCTACTGGGGCTTTTCTTAGAATTGAAACATCATGATGTTTGAGCATCCATGGACACGCATTCTAGGACATGAGACCCAAATAGTCAACATGAATACTTCTTCATAAATATTTAGCTGTGATAATTGATTTTGAGCTCCCAAATTAATACTCCTTATTTGGGTCTGATTCACAGAAAAATTGAACAGCCACACTAAAAGTTTTCGAAGGATTAAATAGCTCCTGCTTTACATATGCCAATTCCACATTTCTGCATAGAGAATAAATATGAGGTAGTTGTGCACTTATTTGCCTAGTTGAATGGATGGATGTGGGATTTCCAAATACAGTTGGCCACTTTACAACACTGCATTCTTGTCCCCTGAAGTAATGTTATTTACAGTTAAACTTGGATTTAAAAGGGATATTATTATACATTGCAAAATGAGTATTAGGATTTGTTGCCGCCTTAAAATATTCGATGAAAAAGTATTCTTAAAACAAGAAAAGAATTAGCTAGAAATGTATTTAAAAACAAAACCAAACTTATTCCCCTTATAGTACTAAATCAGCTCAATGAATCTTATTGCCAGGATAGGGCAAAGAGGAAACATGTTTTATTCATGCTGCAAGCTGCTGTTTTAGTCTGATGCAAATAAAACTACATGTGAACTAACAGCTGCTCTCAGACAGATTGCTGTGCATCACAATCTGCTAAGGGAGCGCAGCTGGAGAAACGTGCAGAACGTTTTCATCTGTAAATCAAACACAAACTAGGAAAGCATTTAGTACTGTATATGTAATACCATTGGTATTTAGAAAGGGTTTTTCCTCACTGTATGTAGTGTAAGTGACTTCTGATTTCAGTCTAGCTTTAGTAACTGATCTGGAAAGCTTGATCATTCCCAAGAAATTGATAGTCCTTTGAAGATCACCATCATTTCACAATTCAATGGAAATTCATTTCCCACAGTTGTGATGTATTACTATTTATACTTACAAATTTATGGCTAAGTGCAGACACTTGGCAGCGTTAAGGGGGGTTAAATCTAGTTAAAAATGGCCACCTGATCCAACTTAGTTTGTCCAGGTGCAGACCTTACACTTACACCTGGTCTCAGTGATAGGAAATTAATGTAAACCGGTAACAGTACAGAAGTGACGTGCACATAAACCAGGCTAAAAATGGTAGAATATATTTGTCTTGATCTACTCCCCTACCCCTTCCCACCTCACAGACTTACAGGCTGAACAGGGATGGTGGTGTTGCACAGTAGATCTTGGGTTGCTTTTAAATGTCAGAGGTGAACTCCTATTTAAAATGGTTGGAGATCACTTGTTTAAAGCATGTGGGTTTTGGTCTACTATAGTAGTCTGGAGTCCAAGTACAGGAGGCAGCTCAGCCACGGCCATTGACAGCAGTAACTAAAAATACTCAGAGTGCATACCAGCATTCACAGGAACAGGCTCAGTTTAAGCTGCCTAAACCTAAGCTGGGAGTGGTGCATGTAGATGTTCACCATTTACAGGCAGCTGTAGGTAAATCTCTAGGGAATGAGGGAGGGAGGGGTTTTGGGGGAAGCTGGCAAGTCCGCAGGAGGTTGGGAAGGGTTTCCAGGTCTTAAATCGGGGGAGGGGTTCCTCCTCCACTGAGCCAGCACAGCTGGGGAGGGGGCACATGGCAGGGAGCCTTCACTCTGCCCCCCACACCACTGCCCAGCTGGCTAACAACCACATGGCTTCCAGCCCCAGCAACTGCAAGGTTGTCAGCAGCTGGAGCTGGTGGGAGAGCTGTGCTGACTCAGTTGGCATCTGATTTCCCTGTACCACCACCACTGATTGGCTGGTTGGAGTAATGGGGGTGAAGGGGATAGCTCAGTCAATTTTTTGGGGGGGGATAAGCTTGGTCAGGGTTGGGGAGAGGATGAGGCAGGAATGAGGACAAGAGCCCCAGGGCTGTGGGCACTGGTTGGGTTTTCACAGCCGCAGGGATGTGCTATAAATGTGTGCAGGCAATTGCTAGGTCTGATTAACCCATCTTAAGCTGAGTTAACCCTTCACCAATCTAAAGCTAGTTTATCTCAGGTGAACTAAGTTTAGATCAGGTGCACCATTTTTAGGGTGACCTAAGCCCTGCACATACTTGCATGCCCAGGCTGTTTATATCATCCTAATCTTGGTTAAGATAAAAAAAATTAGGTTAGCTCTTTATAAGCCTGGAACTGCAAAGATCAAACATGCTGAGCATCCTCAAATTCCCATTGTCAACAATAGGTTATGATATAGTAACAATTTAAATATTGTTCAAATGTGGCTTGTCTACAGTTTGTGTGTGTGTGTATTTGTTAAAGTCCAACTGCTACTTGCATTAAGATAGTCTTAAATTCACTTCTTATAAAATCTACAACTCTGACAATATTCAGGCAATGCTCAGGGATTCTTCACATGCACAATGATCACTCGTAATGAAAACATATGGCTCCTCAGAGTTGCATCAAAATTTAAAACCTTGACAGACTATAAAACCCGACTATAGTTAGATTAGATCTAAAGATGTATGTTGAGTAGTAAAGTCTATACTATGCCACTGTTGCCATAAATAGGCATAAAGCCAAAGTTAAGAACAGTGCTAGGAGGGGTGGTAAGAGATGTGTGTTGAGAACGGGGTGAATGTAGATGTTCTTTTAACAGACTTCTTTACTGATTTTTTTGAGCATTGCATTAATAAAAAGCACTTGAGCATTGTGGGATCATTGTATTAATAAGGGAGAGCACCAGATGGTGTAATTCTAGGTTACCCAAGTTTTATATACAATGTCCGTGTTTATTTTTCCTTTAAATATGGGAGTAATCATATGCAGAGAAAGGTGGTGTGTCCTTAGTATTACTATGAAGATATGATGAATAGGGATTAGTAGTGGAAGATAATTGTGGCACAAAGAAGAAGGTATTGTGAGGGAGCTGTCTCCATCTGTTCCCCTCTAAGAAAGAACTTTTTCATTCCCAACTTCTTTATCCCCATGCTCAGCCCTACTTCCTTGCAGCCAGTGTCAACTGGAATCAATGAACTTGTCTTTCATGGAACAGACTGGTCAGTGGAGGGAGAGAAAGTAGTTGTACTAGGAGCAGTTTTCAGTATAGACTTAATCACGAAACAACTCTTCTTGATATTACCAACACTTTTCTCACTTTCCATGTCAGCCTCCAACTCTCACTTTAAAAACTTGATCCACATACCTTAGCAAACTGACCCCATTAAGATGGTGATAAGAGCTTAAGGTTCCCTAATGTTGGCTCAATTGGTTTGTGCTCCCTCCTTTGTTTAATTACACCAGGGTTGAAAAGAATTTTGGAAATGCTCCCAGGCATTGTATATTGCTGCGGTCAGGGAAGTTCTAGTTGATCTGCTGTCTGATGGCAAAAGGACTATGCTGCTATTCCACAGAGGTTTCTAAGCAGTTTTGATGAATACTCCATGGTCTGAAAGAATGACTCTTTCTACATCTAGTCTCTATGCTTAAAAATGAATATCAGATTTCTTCCAGGACAAAGCCTTGTTTATCCTGGAATCCTACATGCATAGAAGTTCATTGTCCCATTTTTTGAATCCAAGATGACACTTCTTCTGAGAAGAATCTTGAGCTAATTGCCATCCATTCTAAGGACAAGCTGCCTGTGTAAAGGGCTGTGCCACCCCTAGCTGGTGACTCAGATCAATCAGAACAGACTCAAACTATTTTGTTTTTACCCTAAACTGCCACCATGCCTTGTCTTCTGACTGACTTCTCACACTTCAGCACTTGTGGATCTCCTTACTGCGGCAGTGAACAAAATACAGCCCACAGACTGGATCCAGCCTGCCAAATTTGGATCTGGCCCAGGGCTGTCCCCTTCATGCGCTACATGGGGCTGAATCCTGCCTGGGACAGCCAGCACTTTGCACTCTGGCCCATGCCTGCCATCCCTGGCCCTGACCCCAGCCAGTGCACACACCTGGTGGGGCTGCTGCTGGTGTAGCTTCAGCTGCCCAGGTGCTGCTCAGCTCCCTTCACCTCCAGCCATGGCTCCTCCCCCTGCCCCTGCCTCTGCCCCTGCTGTGCTTCTAGGGCCAGGGGGAAAGCTGCAGCTGGGTGGCTCCTGCCCCAATGCACAGGCTCTGACTTCAGTTCCTGACTGCCTTCTACCTACTTTGCCTGCCCAGTGTGATTAGCTGCCGTCTGCAGGTGGACAAGTGGATGGAAGGTGGCTGGGAGCTGGAGCCACAGCCCCATGTGCTGAGGCAGGAGCCATGCACCTGAAGTCTTCTCCCAACCCAGAGCAACACAGCAAGAGCAGGGCCAGGAAGAGGAGGAGCCACTGGAGATAAGGAGAGCTGAACAGCATCTGGACAACTGCAGCTGCACTGGGAGCATCCCTACCAGTAAGCTGTGCAGGCTGGCTGGGGCCAGGCTGGCAAGTGGGTGGGAGCATGGTATGGGTTTCCCTAGGTAGGAGCAGGCAGGGCTTAACCCCATGCAGAGCACCAAGGGGACAGCTGCAGACTGCATTGCCTGGGTGAGCTCTGCTGCATGCACCCCCTGACTACCCACCCCCTCCTTCCCCTCACCCTGGTCGGCTCCCAGGACCTAGTACCCAGGCATCTCCACCCCCCCATGCACATGCCTGTCTCCAACCCCTACTTACCCCACCCTCCACAGGGCGGGGCATGGAGGGAGTGATTTGGGGTTCTGCCCTAGGCCATGGCCCTGCATGCCTTTGCTTGCAGAACCAAGGATCTTCCCTAACCCTGGCCTTGTGCTGTCTCCACCTTGCTGTCTCAGGGTCACAGGGGTATGTGGGCAGTGGATCACAGTTCCACTCTGGGCCCTGGCCCTGGCCTTGGCCCTGCACTGTCACCCCTCCACAAACCCACCCCATGATCCCAGCCTCACCTGCCCATCCTGCTCCTGAAACCCGCTTCCCACCCGCCCATGGCCCCATCCCACATAGGGAGTTTTGGTGAGTCGTTGCACATAGTGGGGAAGGGTGCTGACCCAGCCTGCAACAACTGATCAAAATTCCCTATGTGGCCCACGGGACCAAATAATTGCCTAACTTTGCTTTAGTGCTTAATTCAGTCATTCCAGTTATGCCCTGGAAGCATGATTTGCTCCTATTTCTTTGTGCTGAGTAGGAGGGAAGCTTGTTCCACACATATCCTTGGACAACATAATATCAAATGAATCAATACCACTCCTTTCCCAATGAACAGTGAATAATTGGCACCCATCAGCCTGAATTTCAGCTATAAATGAGTGTAGCTGTTTTAGATTTGCAAATGTTTTTCAATAAGCTGAGAATTCCCAGATGGGGGAGAAGAAAAGTGAGATTTACCTAAATGTGTAAACTTAACAAACCATTAGTTTCCTAGAGAAATGCGTAATTGGTGTAATGGTCCTCCATAGCTATTGCTATTATGAAAAAAAAGGTGGTCTGTTTTGCCTTTAGCAACCTCAAAGAGTGCATAACTATTTTCACCTCTTATAAATATGCAACCGTTTCTTTGAACAGGGGTCTGCATCATGTTATGCCATTGTGGCATAGGACTGATACATTTGCATGCAAGATGAGGTATAAAAGAAAGGCAAATTTGTATATATGAAAGCTGGTAAAGTATTGCACTGTTAACCAGCAAGAGTTTCATGGCAGGTAATTGATCATGCATAAATATTTAAATATTTTACAGCATTTGTTGTAGACTTTTTACTGGAAGGTAATATCTCCAAAGTGCTTTTAGTGTTTTCCCTATTGCAGTGTATATATTTTTTCATTCCATATAATAATGCTTTCTGCATTGTGCTTTTGGATGATCATGTTTTTGTTTTGTTTCATTTTTTTTTGTATATTAGTATGATTATGTTGGATTATGTATTATGATGGATTCCATTTAGGCCCTGATTCAGCATAACGCTTGAATGTGCCCATGCATGTTTTGCTAAAACACTGCCATGCTACATGGGTGTTTATTGTATGCACAACTCTTCTCCAAAGTAGCTTCTTTGTACTGCTTGTAGTAAAAATATGCCTGTATGTTTATGACAGTATGGTTTTCAGATTCAGAATGGTCTAATGATGAATTCAAATAAATTAGGCTGTGGGAATTTATAAAATATCATTCAACTTTGTACCAAGGGCTATTTTTCTAAAGTAGTGATTCTCAACCAGGTTGCTGTGGTACCATGGTGTTCCATGAGATCCTTCTGAGGGTACTGTGCACTATTAGCTCTGGTAAGTGTTCAGATACCTCCCCATAATTCACAAGATTAATCCAGACATTTCAAATAAGAATTAATTTCTGACCTCTTGTGGTCTTTCTGAGGTCTTTATACATAATTGTTCTGTTACTTTTCTGTAGTTAAAATATAGTGGAAGTTAAGAACTGACACTTTCTGAGGATTGCCATGAGTCTAACATGGTTGGGCAATATTCTAAAGCAACAGAAGGTATGATATATGATATGAAAACAAGACTGAACCGTAAAAAGTAGTGAAAAAAAATGGTTGTTCAACTCTTGAATATCAGCCCAATTTGTTACTTGCCAAATATGAGGTAAACTTTTAGTGCCATGATACTTGAAACACCACAGTTATGTCCTCTCTTACATAAAGCACATAACTGTGTTTAATGAAATACTTTAATACTTCAAATGATATGATGTGATTAAAAATTACATTTTTAAAGACTACTGTTCCAGTTGTTGTATGTGTTTTGTAGTTAGAACAAAGGATAATTCAGAAAATGCCATTTAACATGGATTATTTCTAGGAGATGCAGATAATTGCATGTTGAAAAGGTAGTGATTTGTTTGACAGGAAAAGGAAAAATAGACTTTTTTATGCAAATAGACTTCTGATTTTAAAATGACATTTATTATGAAGTGAAAAATTGAAGGCCATTACATTATAATACTGACCGGTTCATTTTGGTATTGAAAGGACAATAAACCCATGTTTTAAAAGTGTGAATTGTAGATTCACAACAGTTACTTTTTGCAGTGACTGTTAATATCTAATCCCATAAAATATAAAATAAAATATATTTGTAACAATTCTTACTACAGTTTGAATCCATTTTGTAGAATAGTTTTTTATATTTAAAAATTCATAAAATACCTTATAGTTGGTTGCAAGTCATTTTCCATGCCAGAAGTAAATAACAGATATTTTACAAGGGACAATTAAGTGAGAAATGTCTCTCTTCTCCAGTGCCACTTTGCTTCACATAAACGTTTTTCTTTTTAATCATTGCTGTGCCTGTTTCTTTCCTCACACCCAAAGAAGAATGCTTTCATTCAAAAGCTTGCTTAATTCTATCCCAATGATGCAGTTGATACAATAAAGATATCACCCACAAAAATCCTTGCATTTCCCCACCTAGGAACCTAAATGAAACAACTAGATTTTGCAAACCTGCTGAACACCCAGTAGCTGCCACTGAAAGGAATGAAGCATTTTCACTTCAGTCCTCACTTAATGTAGAAATGGTATAGTTAACTTCCCAAATACCCTTGAAAGTTTGGTCACTTCCATTTACGTGTCTGGCAGGAGTCAGACCAGGGTGTGACCTTAGAGTCTATTTGGGAGACTGTAACAGAAATCTGGGGACTCTATTATTTTAAGAAGGAGTTGGGCAAAATGGCAGATTTGGGTGGCAGTCATACTCCATTTCCCAGCAGCGCCTGCCCACATCACTGCAGCCGGTTTCCATGGAGACCCCTGGAGCCTCAACATCCTACCCAGGCACATTAGTTTTGGTAGGCCACAGCAAAGTAGCCTGTCACCTACAAAAGCTTATGCTTCTCTCAACCAGTTACTCTCTAAGGCTAAGTACGGACATTACACATAAACCAGTATAAATGATTGGAAACTGGTTTAAGCCTATAACAGAACAGAAGTCCAGTGTGCATAGACTGCTTAAAAAATGGCAGAACCCAGTCTGAGATAGACCTGGATCAATGTACAGCAAAAGGTTTGTTATCCGGCACCCATAGGGAATGGGGGGTGCCAGATAACCAAATATTCCAGTTACCTGAGAGGCCCAAACAGGTGTCTTTGCCTGTTTGGGCCACCACTCCTCCTGCTGCATCCAGCACACCGCAGCCCCTCTTGCTGTGTCAGTATGCTGGGGGATGGGGGTGGGGAGCGGGGACATTGGGGAGAGGCTGTTATGCCCCGGGCCATGGGGCCTCGGCAAAACTGGAAGTGCCATGGTGGACACTTCTGGTTTTGCTTTGCTGTGTTGACTGGCATGTTGGGTAGTAGAGCATACCACTGTGTAAGGTGCTGGAAAATGTGGCTTTTACTGTAGTATCAGAGTTAACACAGTCAATTGAACTTCTGTACCAATGCAGTGTAGACTGGTCTATCAAACTTCTGTGCCAGATCCCCTCCCAATTTAAGTTAGGTTACAGTCCCCTGACATCCCAGGTGCCTTTTTAGGCCTTGCTTAACAGGGTGGTATGCTAGTGTCATCTGGCATTTGTCTGCTCCAGCTGAGGGCTGGGCTAGCTTCACCCCATGATCACCTCTTGGCCAAATTGCCCAGTTGTGGCCTTGGCTCCACCACGATCCGCTGGCTGGGAAATTGGCT
>NW_017728948.1:71517641-71551863 GCF_001723895.1 Crocodylus porosus | reverse complement strand
CAAGACCGTTTCAGGCTGGACATAAGGAAGAATTTCTTTACTATCTGAACTCCCAAGGTCTCTGACTTCCTGCCCTTTGGGCAGGGGGCTGGACTCGATGATCTCCCGAGGTCCCTTCCAGCCCTAATGTCTATGAAATCTATGAAACCCCAGACTGGCACAGAGAGGAGACGGAAAAGCCTCTGTCCCCAGCCCCTCATCATGCTAGGTAGCAGTGGGGGGGTGGGGGGAAATCTGAGGCCCCATTCCGCACTAAGCCAGCACAGCTGGACCCCCTGCCCAGCCATCACTGACAGGTGCAAGCAGGAGCTGGAGCTGGGAGCCACATGGCTGTCAGCCAGCTGGGCAGTGATGGAGGAGGAGTGAAGGTGACCCCTGCATGGGCCATCCCCAGCTGTGCTGGCTCAGCAGGGAGGGTGCCTCTGCTTTCTCACACCCTGGCTGCTGCCCAGTTCAGCTGACAGGCATAGGCAAGAGCTGGGCCTTGGAGCCGTGCAGCTGTGCTGGCTCAGGAGGGCTGGGGCCTCTGATCCCTGGCCCCCAGATCTCAGCACTAGAGTCATCCCATCCAGACACTGCAGCCACAAGAGCATAGCTGCACCCCATGTCTCCAGGGACCAAAGCCCAACATCTGCAAGGGAAGGGGCTTCAGATGGGAATTCACCACCAGCTCTTGGGGCTGGGGGAATTTTTCGGCAAAAAGTGTCCATCCTCACGCCTCATTCCATCTGAGCCCTGGCACCATATGCTGGAGCATCCCCCCTGCCCTAGAGCCAATTCCAAGTTCCCAGATGAAGCCTCTTCCCTTGCAACCATGGACCCTGAGGAAGGGGAGAGAGTAGCCATGCCCTTACAGCTGCAGAGGAGGGGACTTAAGCTAGGAACTCAGTGCTGGTTCCAGGGGATGTAAATCCTCTGAGCCCCTCCTGGAGCCACTCCAGTGCACCATCCTGGGGCTCAGATGGAACTGGGACAGTGGAGGGACTTTCTGTGCCCCGCCAACCTGGGCTGGTAATATGGGGTGCAATGCTGGCACCACCTCCCATCTGGCAGCTCATGAATCCCATTCCCTCCCTGCCCACTTCTGTCCTGCTTCTGGCAAAACCCCATACTTCCACCCTGAACAAAGCCCAGGGACCCCCATGCCACAACGAGTTGGGGGCAAGCATGCCTCCCTCCACTGGTTGACTGCAGCTGACAGATAACTGGACAGCAGATGGGGAGATGTGTTTGGCAGCCTATCAGGGGTGGTCCACTGCTTTGCTACATTTGGCTTCCCTTTGGCAGTCTCTGGCATGGTGGGAGGCATGTAGGAGTGCCCCCAAGATGCTGGTCTTAACCAGTGCAAGCAGTCTGTATGCCCTCCCCCCTCTCCACACCATGAAAGGGTGAACTAGTGTTCTGGTCACTCCTGAGCTAATAAAATCTGCTTAGAGAAACCCATGTAAATTAGTTCAAATCTGCCTCGGGCTGGTTGAATGTATGTACCTACCCTAAGGTACCACTCTGCCCTCCTTTCTGCCCGATTTTGGTCTAACATGGGTAATTACCTGTCTCCATGCTTAGTGCCTAAATGGAAACTGTGAGGGAGGATAGTTATTCATACATCAAATAGATACAATCAGGAAGAAAACTTAATAAAAATAAATGGGAGTTAGGACCCATATTCATACCTTTGAAAATCTCTTCTCATGTGCCTATAAATGCTTTTTGAGAAAATGTTAAATTTAAAATATTTACAGTAGTATTGTAGAATTATAAGGGAAACAGGACTCTGCACATATTTTCCCTGGGTGAAAGTACCATATTTTCTCAAATATGATGTGCCCCTTCAAATTTTTTATTATTAGAATTTATTTTAGCCTATTTGAGAAATTGTTAGAATCTATAGTAAAGAATAAAATCAGCAGTCATGCAGACAAATATTATCTGCTGGGGGAGAAGCAGCATGGTTTTTTGTAAAGGGAAAATCTGCCTTACCAATCTGGTAGAGATCTTTGAGGGTCTTAACAAGCATGTGAACAAGGGGGATATGACATGACATAATAAATTTAGACTTTTAACAGCTTTTAAAGCTTTTAACAATGTCATTCACCAAAGGCTGTTGCCCTGTAAGGTCAGGCCAACTCTCAGGATCTCAATATTGCGCTGTTAGATGGGAGGGTGTGACACAATTGCACATATACAAACACACAAATCAATTAAGTGCATACACACACACACACTACCAGCTCAGGCACATATACATCCAAACCAGCCTAGGCACATGCATACCTATCACCAATTCAAGCATATATACTATACACCCCAAAAGTTAGACACAGACCACTAATTCGTATATCGCATGCACGCACGCACATACAGGGAAGTTCCTAACTTAGATGGTACAGTGTATATGTGTTTTTTGAGGTACCTGGGATACGTGGGGGAAAGTTCAGGTGAGAGAGAGAGAGTTAAAGTGTAGGGAGTGAAAGTTGCCAGAACTAAGATTAGAACCAGTGGACTACAGAGAGAAGCTGGCTGAGGAACTGGGGCTTGGGTTTACTTAAGGTAGACTGGGGCTGGAAACTGAGGCAGACAGCTGAGATATTGGGGAGGGGACAGATAAGTGGTGGCAAGGAGGAGACGGCCAGAAAAGAAACTGAGGCAGAAACCTGGTTGCTCAGGGGAAAAGGAAAAAGCAGTGGGGACAAGACAATGGCAAGGAAACAGGGGGTTTGGAGGCAGAGAGGAGCTCAGGACAGGTATTGGAGGTGGCAGTGAGCCAGAACCAGGAGAGGGAGAAATGAGACAGAAGTTAGAGGGGTAAGGAGCAGAGATTGGAGCAGGGCCAAACCATAGTAAAGCAAAACCCAACTTAGGGGTCCAAATAATAGTTTTATTAAACAGAGAACATACTACACAGCCCCATGAAGTTATTGGTTGACATGCACGCATGCATGCACACACAATGGCAACAGGAGAAAGAGACTCGGTGGAAGGGTTGGAGTCCAGGTAGGGAAGAAAAGCAGTGTCCAAGTCCTTAGTTGAAGAAGGGGTGGGGGGGTGATAGCTACCTATCCAGGCTGGAAAGGGGTCCTTGTCCAGTAGGTGTTGTCCAGAGGGGGGTCGCTGACAGGGCCTCTGGGTGGATAAGTCGTGTGGCATGGTGCTGCTCCAGATGGAGAAGGTATCCCACTGGGTCTATCTTCACTGCCCCTTTTTATAGAGGCAGACCTTGTGTGACCCTAGTGACAGGAGGCATGCCCAGGCAAGGGTCAGTCCCTGGTATACTGAGCATGTGTGCTCCATGCAGGGATGTGCAGTTTCAAGTGTCTGTAGCGGTGGGGTGCAATGATAGAGTTGCTGGTTCTGCAGGGTCTTTTGTCTTTCAAATGCTGGGTTCTTGTCTTTGTTCCTGGGTGAGGTCTGTGGTTCCTGGATGAATCAATGTGAGGTGATGGCCCAGTCATTACAGGCCATTCAGTAGAGGCTTGCTACCATTGTATTTCAGTCATTCCCAATCGCTCTCATTCATCCGTGAACCAATTTATATGGGAGGGGTACATGAATCATACAGTTGCAACGCTGGGGATGCCCAGGCAGAGGACACAAGATGGAAACTTGACATGACTTATGCTAACTTCCATATATAGACCTACAACAGTAATTACATAATATAAAAGCAGTACAAACATGATAATTATCAGTTATAAAACAGTGGGTATCGATATCAAAATAGCAGGGAACTTATTTGCAAAGAGGGGAGAGAAAAATAAAATTCACTACCTAAAATAAAATGTTAAAGCTTATCCTACATCTTAGCTTACTTATACTTATCTATAGGGAATAGAGAGGCAGAGAAGAAGTCAGAAATTGTTGGGGAAGGGGAGGGAATGCATTTTAAAATAAAAAAAGAAAAACTGGGAGTTTTGCTACAAGGGTTTTAAGAAACTGAATTGTTATAGGATTGGAGGGAATCTTCTTTCATGGACTAAGATCTAGTTAAAATGGTAAGCAAAGGGTAGGGATGTGTAATTACTTTTCCGGATAGACAGAGGTCAAAAGTGGGGTCCCACAGGGGTCTATGCTGGGCACAGTTTTGTTCAACATTTTCATCAAAGAACTGTAAATGAGGGTGCACAGTGAAATTATGCTGGGTAGTCAAATCCCAGGCTGATGGAGAGGAGCTGCAGAAAAATCTCACAAAGCTGAGTGGGAAAAAAATGTTAAATTAATTTCAAAGTTGACAAGTGAAAAGTAGTGCGCACAAGGAAAAATAACTTCAACTATACCAACACAGGGCTGGGTTCTGAACTTGCTGTTATGACCCAGGAAAGAGACCTTGAAGTCACTGTAGCTAGTTTGTTAGTTGAACATTGAAATATCAGTTCAATGTGCAGTGGCGACCAAAAAAAAAAAAGCCAGTAAAATGTTGGAGCATAAGTAAGAAGGGAATTGAGAACCAAACAGATACCTCATCATGTCACTATACAAATCCAAGGCGTACCTACATCTTGAGTACTGGGTACAGTTCTGGTTTCCACATCTCAAAAAGGATGTAGTAGAATTTGAAGACACATAGAAGGGCAACCAAAATGATCATAAATATGAACTCCTATATCAGGAGAGGCTAAAGGGGCTCGGTAACTTCAGTTTGGAAAGGAAAAGGCTGACAGAAGATATTATAGGTGTCTACAAAATCATGAATGCTGTTGACAGAAAACTAGAATGTGGTGGCATCCACTGAAATTAGGAGAGAGATTTAAAAATATCAAGACTTTTTAAAAATTGTATGAAATACTAGTTAATATGTGAAATTCACTCCACAGGAGACAGCACAGGCAGATACCATTGCCAGGTTAAAAAAGGGACTTGACAAATTTTAGCTTTTAAACAGAAAGGTTGAAGATGTTTCCTCAAGTATCTCTAGACCCATAATAGGGGATGCTAGTGAGAGTAATGAATAGATGATAGAACATTTTAGATATATCTGGTATAATGACTTCCCTCCAAAGCATCTACTTCAGCCACTATCAGAGATAGGATTCTGAACTAAATGGACCATTGGTCTGCCCCAGTATTCAATGTCTTATGTTCATATGTTCTTCAGGCTTAAAAGGAATAAAGGAAAATTATCTTATCCTGGATACAGGTAAGTGCCAGCCCCACCAGAGGCCTGGGGCTGGGGGCCAAACAGTGGAGCCTTTTGTGGTACATCAACTCTGGGGCCATGTGCAGGGCCCAATGCAGCATACCATCTCAAGAGCTGTGCACCAGATCAGACGCTGTGCTCTGGTTCCAGTTCAGTGCATCATGTCCAGTTCATGTGCTGGCTCTATAGCCATGTGCCAGTCTGGGGCTGTGTGCTGGGTCAGACCTGGCATGCCAGATCCAGCTGTGGAGTAACCCCACATGTCATCCTGGTGCACTACGGGGAAGGTAGGGTCCCCATCGATGAGGGGTGATGCATAGGGGGTGCACATGCACCCCCTGAATGTGGCAGTGCACCCCCTACAAACATTATCAGTGGTGCCTAAGGACGGTCGCCACTCGCCACCCTGCCACCAACACCACCAGTGGCGTCTACGGACAGTCCATGATCCCTGTTGGCCACTATCGCCACTGTCAGTGGTGGCTGCAGGTGGTCACCAACCCTTGGTTGGCACTTGCAACCCGGCCCCCCTGCCGCCAGCACCAGCAGTGACTACGGGAGCTTCCCCGCTTACCACCGCTGCACTTCCAACACTGCCATGCTCCCCCTGGCTGCTGGGGGCGCGCGTCGTTCATGCCATAAATTCAGAAATCTAGGAAGAGAGAAGGGAGGGAGTAGAGGGATAATTAATTGACAGGGCTCCCAGAAACCGTGTAAAATAATGCTGCTTTGCTTCACCCATTCTGCTCCCCAATCCCCCCCCTCCCACAAAAAAATGTCCAGCCTCATGGGGAACACTTTTCCTTGCACATAATGCTTACCCCAATTTTTCCCAGTTGTTTTTTGGGAGAAAGTGTGGGTTTTGTGCAAGAAAATATGGTAATTAAGGAATTTGTACACTATTTTGTGGTTGAGCAAGAGACAGCCCTTGCATGATAACTGCATTAGTACATAGTTGTTGGGTGTTAAAGCATTCTTAGTTATTAACATAATCATGCGGTCTGCATTTGCTCAGGGTGAAGAATTATCCATCAGTCTTTAAAAGAGTCTCTCTTTCAATCTATTCCCAAATGCATTTCCATTATGAGTAATCTTACTTTGGTTGACATAAGCAACTGTGTGCATCAGATAATAAAATTATATTTTCATGATGTGGGCAGGATATAACTCTCATATAATGAAAGTGTCTTCATTTATAAGTAGGCTGACCATAAGGAAATCCAGGAGATCTGGGGGACAGCCCCCCTTTCTCCTCCAGCTCTCCTGGCAGATGTTGCGGTAGGAAGGGGAGCGGGAATGGAAGCACATCACGCACCAAGGCAGGTGGGCAGGCAGTGGCGCCTGCCTGTCCACCTGTCCAGTACTCCATGCCTCCACACCATGCCTTCTCCCCATCAGACTGTACTCAGTGTGCCCCTGTGTTTCTGGGATGCTTTTTTTTAATTTTTGCAAGCCAGCCAGGACTAGCCTCTGAAATCCAGGACTGTCCCAGCTAAACCAGGATGTATGGTCACCCTATTTATAAGTGTCATATAGAAAGTGAGCAAATGCATCGCCAGTGAGGATCAGCTAACTGAAGGTTCAGATGGTTTGCTGAAGGCTGCAGGTGACAAGATTCTTTACTACAGCGCTCATTTCATGCAGGGAAACTTTCCATGCTCCCACAAGACCGGTTTCAGGGTATGTACAGCAGCAAAATGGTAAAAGACGTTGTAAAACTCAGGCATGCACTACGTGTCATGTTCACAAGACCATAAAATGTTCAGTGCTAACGGAAGCTTGCTACTAACCTGATTTAAAAATTGATACCTAGGAGAAGAAGTGAACATCTGGTTTTAGTTTTTAAAGAGTACATTAAGGAAACAGGACAATAAAAGGAGAATTAAAAAAAAAACACTAGCAAGTATCAGTTAAATATATTAGTGTAATATAAGGGTATAAATAATAAATGTATTACACACAAATCAATAAGAGAGGCAGAGAACTTGGAGTCTCGCTGGAGAACTGGACTGTCTTTTCTCTGTATGCATAGAGAGATTTGTATTAATCATTGTCTCAACAGAGACTATACTTTAGTTGGAATTAACTGCAGGGTCCCTCCAGGTGTTAACTGCCTTGTTCATCTCTGTCAATCTAGTCAATCGACTTACTACCTCTCCTAGCAGTATCACCTCCTCTTGTTTCTCTCTGTTCTATTTATATAATTTTTTTTTTGCTATTTTCTCCGTAACATCTGCCATAGTAGGTTGTTGCCTGTGAAAACTCATGCCTCTCTGAACCAGTCAGTCTTTAAGGGGGTACCTTACCCTCTGCCCTGTATGCCCAAGTACCTCATTTTTTCATGGCTCTCTTTCTGGACAGGTTTTTTTTGTTGTTGTTCTAAAAGAAAAAACAGCTTCCCCGTAGCTCACTTCAATAACAGCCTTTAAAGTATGTTGTTTTCCAGAGTGGAATATTCCTAGTTCCTTTTCTGAATGCAGATTTCAAATATAAACAGGGTTAACTATTCTGAGCTCTTTAACTTTGCTTATGAGAAAATGTGTTGATTAGAAATCCACACTTCATATAAAAGATATTTGCAATTGCAGGAACTAGTTGATTCCATAATAGTTTCACTGTAATGGAAACATTAGTGCATTCTTAACGCTAAAATGCAAAAATGAAAATAAAAATGTCTGTGCCATGTTTCTCCCCTTCTCACTGCTCCCAAGCAAAACAAAATACAAAATGACCAGTGCAGGCACTCGGTTATTATACTAGCAGTGTGTTTTGTTGATGAGAGTTCTTTGGATCTGGTTTCATTAACTCCCCATTAAATTATTACTAGCTGAAACTCTTGAGATGGAATTTTTCAAGGTTGTACAAATTGCATAACTCTAATTAGTTCCTGAGGAAGCAGAGTTGATCCAATACTCTGTATATTGGGAAAACACTCTGGCTGCATCCCCACATGCAGAGGCATGAGTTTCCAGGGGTACAAAAAGCAGCAGCCTGCATCTGTGCTGCTGCTTTGGGCCCCAGGGCATGCCCCTGCACACGAGCTGCAGTGTGTAACAAATTGTCCTGGGTGGGGTACGGGAGGCTGGGGCCAACATCTGTGATGGCCCCAGCAGCCTTACCTGGGATCCTGGTGGCCTCCTGTGGCAGCAGCAGTGCTGATCCATCTGCACACAGCCTGGCTGGCAGACAGTGTGTGGCTCTGGACGGGCAGGTTCCATTTCTGACTGTGTATGATGCTGCCATGTGTGCCATGCTGCTTTTTGTGGCGTTTGTTTGTTTGTTTGCTTGTTTGTTTTGTTTTGTTGGGGAGGGTTTATACCGGGACATCCTGATATCAGTTTTTGGCATCACGCTGCAAATTTGCAGCGTGGTGCACAGTTGCATGTTCACCACATGCAATTTGTAGTGTCACAAACGGGTTGGAGATGCAGCAAACAGCATATGCGTGCTTGTCTGGACATGCCCTCTGAGCTTACTAAAGTGGGCACCTGAGCAAAAGTCATGAACATATGGGGTAGGAAAACATAATATGTTACAGTAAATGGAATGCCATTGCAGTCACTGCAATTTCTTCCCCTTTTGTGGTCTCTGTATTTTTCATTTTGTGCCAATTTTAACTGTTCCATTACGGTATGCTATTCTTCTGTTCCTTTGTCAGGATCTCTCCTTAGCACAATGTGAACCCAATTATGTTCATCTTCAAACTGAACTTTTAACTCCCTGTGCCAGTGAGTTTTAAGAGAGCCATGTTTACCCATCTGAAATAAGACAGTCTTGTCCTTTAAGAGGGAGGAGACAACCCTGTGGTAGAAGCTCAGCTATGGGTGTAGCTAATGAGAGAATATGCCACTAACAGTTAAAACCCCAGAGGAGAGAGTAGTGAGTCAGGGGAAGGAACAGCTTGGGGCAGGAGGCAGACTGGAACCCAAATAAGTTAACTACTTGGAAGGAGCTACACCATGGTGCTGTGCCAGAGCTAAAGGGCCTCTCCTACTGACCAAAGAAGGACTCAGAGTTTTGTTTATGAGTTTGTTTGTTCATTCTGTGCAATGATTCTGTATTTGGAAGATTAGCTGAGGAGCTCCCAGGAGAGCAAAACTAGCCTGCAAGGCAGCAGTGCCACCAATCGATTTACTTCATCAATTTTTTCTTTTATCAGTATAAAACAATCAATACACGTGGCATACCCATTGTACAGAATTGGGTTAGTCTTATATAACTATTGTTTAACACTTATTTGACTTTTACAATGGCTTGACTTACAGACTTTGCCTATACTGAAGGGCTTCTCAGTAGTTAATAGAAGAAGTTAGCTCTAAAGAACACTAAACACACAAGATAAAGCCATGAGCATGTGCATTTGTATTTTCATTAGAAGTGCTAGGAAATGGGAAGATAAGAAATATTTAATTGAAGAAATGGGGAATCTTAAAAAGAAAGCAGAACCTCCCATTTTTATTTCTGTTTTTGTTTATTTTTTAAGAAAAAAAAAAGTACACATTTCTTTAAAATGTCACCCGTGCTATGGATCCTTTTGTTACTCCAGTTTTGGCTAGATATTTGATCTAGATATAGGCAACAGCATTAAACCAACTCTGTGCAATATATTTCATAGAACAAGTTTACTTGTGATGGCCACGTTATTGGGACATCTTCCATGGAATTGATACAGCCTACTGAAAGTGAATGGATATGCTGCTGCTGCTGTTGCTTGGGTTATTATTAGCCAAAATGCCACCTAATGAGCATGTATCCAGGTTGTAGCCATATTAGTCTAGATCCATGGTTCTCAACCTTTTTTGTACCATTTTTAAATATTAATGACCAGTCCTGACCCAGTGCCTGTCACTCCTGACCTGCTGCCCCCCACTATTCCCAGTCCCAGCCCCCCCATGTGTGTGGCAAGGGGTGTGTATGGTGGGTATGGGGGGCTCCAAGGAGCCCCTTGCAGGCTGAAACACCATGTTTTTCTCCTTTAAAGGAGAATCCATTATTAAAGTTTGCTGATCAATTTTTAAAGTTTATTTGTGAGCTTTATTTATTCTTGCAACCCACAGGTTGAGAAACACTGGTCTATAGGCAAAAGGAATCAAAACTCATGGAAGAGGTGATATCTTTTATTAGACTAACTAGATATTTGCAACCAAATTATTTTATTCATTTGCAAGCTTTTGACCACATACACCCTTCATCAGGCATAGAAGAGAGAAGAGATTGTAAAAGTTCTCCCAGGTAGAAATGAAAATACTTGCTGAATACATCTAATGATCATGCATTCAGCAAGTATCTAGGGATTAAAGTATGCTTAACCAGGTGTTAAATAAGCATGAAGTTCTTGGCTTTATTCTTTTTTATAAAGTTCCCAAGCACAGTTTAAAGGTAATAATGGCAGAATGCAAAAAAAAAAAAAAAAAAATCAATACTGATTCTTTTTTGCTTTTTTTGCATTTTAATTAATTTATTTGACTGTATGTTGCTCTATTTCCTCTTAGAAATATATATATTACGTCTTTAAAAAAGATACCTTTCTGTCTTAATTGGAACAATGGCTGCACACAAGGGCTCCTTAATAAAAATGAGTCTACTTGAAACAATAGGCTTTTCATTGGTTTGTTGAGTGATTTAATTAAATGTGAACAAACTAGGGTTATCTATCATTTTGCATGCCCCAGTATACTTTTTGTTATATATAGGACCTCCAAACAGTGTGAATGGGTTGCAATACCTAGAAGACAAATATAAAGTCTACACTGCTTCTTCATACAGCAGAATCACATCCTAAATACTTGTTATAATGAAACAAGTAGAGGCTGGAAAGAACCATTTATCCTACATGCCTACTTCCTCAGATTCCTCAGTGTTTTGTTGGATTACGGAAAATGGAGCCTAGCTCTGAATCATTACTGCTTTAAATTTAGAAAAGCAGCTCTTGTTTCGTCCATCTCTAGAAACAAGATGCTCTGAGTTATGTTTGACTATGAAAAAATGTGACAAGTATCTTAGAAAAACCTTTAATGGATTATTGATTATCAGTACGGAAAGGAAGGATTTTTTAAAACAACAATGATAATAGTTATGCAAGTGCTTTAAACAATAAGTATTTATTACTTGAATATATTACTATTTCTATTATTTATGTGGAGCTAATGATGTGCTTGGCACTTTAAAAATCTAAAGTAAAATATGCTAATTGCCTAGAACAGATTACATTCTAACAACAAAATGCAGTAGTGAAATAGAAAGACAGTGAATGGTGTTCCCACATACCCACATTACCTCTGAGGATTTTCTGCCAGTTTCCATACAGCACCACATAGAACTTTAGTAATCTATGAACATGAAATAGCCAGACCTTGTCAAAGGCTGTGTCTAAAGTTATCCAAAAATGAGTGCTAATGTTATAAAAAGAAAACACTTCATGGAACTTTTCATTAGTTTTATCTCATGCTCTTAGTCTGAATAATCTGGAGTTTAATCATGGTTTCATCAATAGTTAATTGACAGCTACAGATAAAATACAATAACCATTGTTATTGTAATATTGGTTTCATTCTTAGACGAGTAAGAAAGTTCCAGCTGAACTGCGTTAGAAATTAGTCCTAAAGGATTACTTTTTGTGAATTCACTTACTCTTGTCTGAAAATTTCCTGACCTTTAAGATTTTTGTTTTAGTAAGTCAATGAGACCTTTCACAAGATTTTTAATAGAAAGGCAATCCTGTCATTTTGCTAGATGTTGGCATTAAAAAGCTGAACTGCCTCTTAGGGTATTGTCAGACATTATACTTAGGTGGTGCTAACAGTGGAGTCTAGAACCTGGTTCTGGTGTGGCACCAGGGGTGAGACCAAAAATCAGCTGAATTTTGGTCTCAAGACTGAGGTTGCACTTGGGCCAGTTCAAGATTGCAGGGTGGTACTAAGTGTGTCTACACATTCACTCATTGCAAAGCGATAAGTTTATTGCTCGCGGGTGCACTGACTGAATAGGCACCTGGTATCATAGTACATCAAACCAGTTTAGAGCAGTTTCAGCTGGGAGGGGTTCTGGGGGTCAGCCTGCCAGCTGCTTCACCCCAGCTCAATATGCTGTGGATGGGCTGGCTGGGTATTTAGCATGGGGCTTGCTGGGAGGCAATTCCCACACTGAAGCACCCTCATGCCCCATGCCCCACTGTGTCAGTGTCTATATATGTGCTGCTATGGAGTAAAAAATTCCACAGCAGAATATTACTTGTATTTACAGTAACTACCCAGCTGCAGAGTTTATTAGTTTACTCCAGCCTAATAGCCCTGCACATGTAGAAGTTGAGACATTTACTGTGGAGCTAGGTAGTCAGCTAATAAATAGCTCATGTAGACATGCCCACTATGCCCTATATTTAGACTGTAAATTTAGATCACAGATCTATATGTAGATTATAGTAAGCATTAATGTGCAACTGTTCAAAATTTTTTTAGATATATTGATGCTTACTGTATCTAAATATAACACATGCTAAGCATAACATGTAAAAATACTGTTGGGGAAGTCGAGTTTCTTGTAATGATATGGGATCTTTGATTTATGGTTATTTCTATTCAAGTACAGGTTTCCCTCAATTTACACTAAATATGCGTTCCTGGAGAATGCTGCATAAAGCAAACCCACTTTACAATGTAACAAGTAGGGACAGGTTCCCATGGCAGTGAGGGAGGGAGTGAGGCTGGGACTCAGGAAAAGGCAGGGGGAGGGGTGCTGCTCCCGGGGCTGCATAAGGCAGCAAAGCAGAGGAACAGAGCGGCATTCACCCCAGCCCTGGCTGCAGTGGCCCTGGGAGTGGCCAGTGCCAGCTGCCTGCAGCTGCTGGGCTACACTATGCTCCACCTGTCCCCACTCTTCTCTGCTCCTGAACTGTACTATGCCCTGGTGTAGGCAGCTGGTGTCAGCTGCTCCCAGGGTCACTGCAGCTGGGGCTGGGATGAGTGCTGTACCCCGTGCTGCCCGGGGCTCCACTTGTCTGCACTCACCCCAGCCTGTGCTGAAGTGGCCCCAGGAGCAGGCAACACCAGCTGCCTGCATCATGGTACGGTGCAGCCCAGGAGCTGGGGTGAGCCTAGGCATGGCTCATGGTGCAGCCCAGCAGCTGCAGGCAGCTGGCACCGGCCACTCCCAGGGCTGTTGCAGCTAGGACTGGGATGAGTGGAGTCATGGCCCTTTGTCCTCCCCCCACAGAATTACCTGCTTGGGAGGAAGGGCATCTCTGCTGATCGCATAAGAGCAAATTTATTTCGCATATAATGAATTATGGGTCTAAATATGCTCTTCGCATGAGACCAAATTCGCATATAAAGAACCCGCATAAATTGAGGGAAACCTGTACCCTCTATTCTTTTATAGTTGTTATAAACAACAAGCTGTGGCAAGGGGTTCCAAACTTATCATCATCGATACTTAGTTGCAGATTATCCTATCAACTGTGTCAGTGGTTGAGTTTTTATACAAATCACTGCTCCACTGGTGCAGAGCACATGGGAAATATTTCTCAATAGGGTACACACATATTCTAAGGAAAAATATTTGTTTTGAAATGTATATGTTGCAGTGAGAAATGAGGCAAAAAAGGTTCAATTTCTTCTCTGGTCAAGGACTAACTTGAATGTTCCCATAGCAACCAAGCTCAGTACTTTCCTTAGACAGCTGCTGATTACAGTTTGAATTTTATTTGCATTCATGATTAAGGAGGAGTATAAAAGGACTGAGGTAAAGAATTAAAAAAGCAATAAGAGGATAAAAGACCTTTCAATCAGTGTTCCTCAGGAGCTTTAATTAAAAAAAAGGAGAAAATGAGAGAGGGAGAGTCTAAACTTTTAGAATTTCTTTTATGTAATGGCTGTAGCAATGATATTAGAGAATTTACTGGCATCAACTTGAGCCTCTGCAAATTACACACAGTTTTACCTCACATAGAAGGCCAGGTAGATGACAACAGTTTTGAAATGATAGCTAATGTGTTTTAAAAAAAGAATAATTACATATTTGTAGCCTGAAACTCTAGTATTAGTGTAAAGGAACTTTATTATCTTTCAAGAGTTCAAATCATGCAACATGCTTTCTGTAAGATTGCTGTTATATGATATATAGAGATATTAAATGTTGCTGTATTTTAGCTTTTAAGTCTGTAAGTGTTTGTTCTGTCATGTGTAATGCGTAGGGAGAAAAACAGCCACCCCGTGAGCTTTCTGCACTGCAAATGTACCACAGATTTATTTGAGGATCATGAACATTCAGAAACAAAGGGACACTGCATAGACCAAGTTCTTCAATTTGTAACATGAACATTTCCACTGATTTACTGGTGTTGTATGCCTAAAGCAGAGAAAAGTTCAGCCTTACAGATTGCACATTGATCTACAGCAGTCAACAATCCCCATTCTTGCTGATGAGAGGGTTGTGTATCAGAGGCAGAAGAGATGAGGTATTCTAAAAGAAAATGTCTCCAAAATGGTTCAGTTTTCTCTTGCCTACCTTCTCAAAAGGAATTTCCAGTCCTACTACTCTCTCAAGGTGGCTGGGTTTGCAGTTTGCCATGGAAATACACATACACATATGCAGCCATGGGAGCGGCCTCCATTTATGCATGTTTGTGTTAAGATTTTATTTGGGAGGATAATTATTTTTTATAACGTTCTGCAGAAGTAAAATTCATAGATTCATAGATGTTAGGGTTGGAAGGGACCTCAATACATCATTGAGTCCGACCCCCTGCATAGACAGGAAAGTGCTGGGTTCAGATGACCCCAGCCAGATGCCCATCCAACCTCCTCTTGAAGATCCCCAGCACCACGTCCCTTGGGAGCCCATTCCAGACCTTGGCCACTCTAACTGTGAAGAAGTTTCTCCTAATGTCCAGTCTAAATCTGCTCTCTGGTAGCTTATGACCATTATTTCTTGTGACCCCCAGAGGCACCTTGGTGAGTAGAGCCTCACCAATTCCCTTCTGCGCCCCCATGACGAATTTATAGGCAGCCACAAGGTTGCCTCTCAACCTTCTCTTGTGGAGGCTGAAGAGGTCCAGGTCCCCTGAGGAGGTCAGTTTCATAGTAATTTCTGGTCTTGAGGTGACACCAAGGAGTTATGGACCTGTATCTAAAACCCTTGGCTGCAAACAGACACTGACCATGTGACACCATAAAATTTATTTTATGTGAATAGATGTCTCAGGTTTTTGTTTTGCTTAAATTTTGTGGTGGCCATGACCCCAGTTATAATTTTTGCCACCTTTTGGAGTCAATGTTCCTGCCCCAAGAAGCAACTTCCCTGGTGTCACGGGGCGGGGTCCTAGGAGAGGCCGTGATCTCTCCTAGTGCCCCCTACCATGCCAAGTTGGTGTCAATGCACCCTCACCATCTTGCCCACCACGTCTTTGATGTAAGTAGTGTTAAGGGAGACTGCATTTTGTCCTCTTTGACACGGTACCCCTCATGTATCCAAGTCTGTGCTCCGTCTTAGATGATTCCGTGCACTAGAGCCTTAGGGGCTACGCGTGGCTCCTACTTCCCCTATACCATGCCCCAAGCCTTGCAGATGTACCAGACGTTGTATGGCCACTCGCTTGCCGCACCCTCATGGGTTTCCTGGCCCTGTCTCAATTGCCTGCGCCCTCCTGCGGATGCTCCCTGGTCTCTCTTGTGGCCGTGCCTACACTGGGGCCTCTCACAATTGGGGCTCAGGTGGCCATAGCTGTGCCTGGCCCCCCAAATCCCCTCCTCGGGTCTTAAAGCAAGTGCTCGCTCTGGGGTTTCTCACTTGCACCCACCCTGGGGATTCTCACAATTGGGGCTCGGGTGGCCGTAGCCGTGTCTGGCCCCTGAATCCCCTCCTCAAGTCTTAAGCGAGCGCACTCTGGGGCTTCTTGCCTGCACCCACCTGGGGCTTCTCACAATTGGGGCTCAGGTGGCCGTAGCCGTGCCTGACCCCCAAATCCCCACCTTGGGTCTACAAGTGCCTGTGGGCCTCAGGCAGCCTTGGCCTTACCTGGCCCCCAATACTCCATGCCCCTTCTCAGGGCTGGGGTCAGTGTACCCCTGAATGTTGTGCCCTCTCTGGCACTGGGGTCCCCACACTACCGTGGAGCCCCTATGAAGCCTCCTCCAACCCCTAATAGCCTCACCCAGTCCTCCCATCTTATAAAACTATGACCAGAAAACTCAAGCTCCTGGGCTACAACGTAAACTCTAAGCCATCTGGCTAACCATTATTCAGCTCCCTACCAGGGCTTCCTCCACCCAGTATCCTTGAACAGAAGCTGCTCAGGCCATCAGGCTTCCCTACTCTGCCTACTCCAGCAGAGCTCCTTCTTTCTTGGCTGCAAGTGGGGAACTCACTCCCCAGTCTCAGCCTGGATCACCTTTATATAGGTCAGGCCCTGCCCCCTTCCAGTCAGCTGACCAAACTGCAGTTGCCCTGGCAACCGGCACCTGTACCTCTTTATAGGAGCAGGGCACTTTAGTGCCCTGTGACACACCTCCCCCCTTACGTTAAAGATTCAGTAGGAGCAGGGCACGGAAGTACCATGCAACACCTGGCTTCAGGGGAAAAGGCAGCCCTGGGGCTGGGGCCAGCACCTGAGCTTTCTGTCTCACTAAGGATGCAAATTGCAATCCCTGCCTTGATGAGATGTGGCATCTCCAATCCATCTTTGACTGACCATTGCAGCTGGGATCCTACCCTCTGAAAAATCTGGTCCCTTCAAGATATTTTGGTTTGAGAACCCAAAATAACCATTTTTTGAAGATATTGATCCATACGCTTGTCCATATGACATTCATTAAAGAAAGAAGGAAATATGGCTTCAGGTTACTGAACTGAAAAAAATCTCCAATATGAATTTGTATATGTTAATGGAAAGGAACTCAATCTCAGTTTACCCAGAGAAGGATATGGGTAAGTAAGGACAAAGATTTCCATAATCCCACTTCCCACACACACAGAAAACATTTGGAGCATTATTGAATAGGCACCTCCAACCACTTTTATTTAGTTTGCAGTTTTTCTTTCCTTTATTTGATTTGATTCTATTTTACTCTCTTTTCTCCCCTCCTGTCATCTGTGAGCCTTCTGATCACTCCTTGGTTCTTTGTCTTTTCCTTTATAATTTTCACAGCTTTGACTCTTCGTATCCATTCCTGCTCTCTCCCTTTCCATTATTTTGCCCTCCCTTTAGCTGTCTCTCTACTATTGATGTATTTTTGAGAACTTCACAGCTCTTACAAGAGCTAATGCTGTCCTCCTTAAAAAATATGTTAGACTCTTCGTCCCAGATGTATTGTTCCCTCAGGAAACAACATGTTTTTTTCTAATATCTGAGAGAACTTTCTACTCCCCATAGTGACCATTTAGATCTTAATCCTCCATTAATTTGTTAACCTTAGGTATCTGAGTAGTCTCATCTTTAGTGAGACTGCTGTCAAGCTTGACCTGTTGCATGCAAGTCTCAGGAGGACTGGTGCTTTAGAAAGTAAATTTTGGAAGTGATATCAGTAAGAGTAGATATTTTCTTTCCAAAAGTTATAGCACTTTCTATCTTACTAGGAAAATTGATTCAGCTGAGAACATAGTCTTACACCAGAGATATATAAAGTGCATTATTGAGAGACTCACAGAATTGAAAATAAAGTAGAATATAAGGTAGGCCTAATTTTAATAGAGATAATGGAAACTGGGTATTGTGACAGGATTACAAGAAGTTATCTCTGAAGATACAGAATTTTGAGTCTATAATGTAAAAACACTGCAGGACTATAGTTCCCCATTGTCCTTACTGTACTAAACTCATTGTGCCCCAAAGGGGCTTCTAAAATAAATAACAGGAAACAGCTGGATTCTAACCATTTCTGACCAATGAAGAATTGTGTCTCAGTTGGTATGAAGCCAGCACATATGTGCCAGCTGTCCTACCCCAGTGTAGGGAGTATTTTATTTACTTGAATCTAAGACGACCCTGCATTTAACATGAATCCCCAATAATTGGATTCTGTACATGAAAAATGTATACATTTGTTACAGCTTTCCATGTATAGAATCTAATTATTAAAGAATGATCTTTAATTCATCCTGCCCCTGTTGCAGGGAGTAGGTAGCAAGGAGGCAGGTCATGTGGAGAGGTCAATTGCCATCTAGTCTCTGCCTGTTCTCCCCCAGCCTCTGCTTTCTGCTATGCCCCCTCCCCCCCCCACACACACAGTCTCAACTCCATGCTAGCAGACTCCAGGCCTGTTTTAGCCTGGGGCACTGAGCCTGGCCCCAGCCTGGCCCCATAGCAGCCATGCTGGGTGCTCACTGCTGCTTTGGGGCCATGCTCAGTGCCTCAGGCTGAAGCATATTTAAAAGCCTGTCTGTATAAAGCATGGGCATGGGAGAGAGGAGGAAGAGGGGCTGGCAGGGAAACATGCTGCATGGAAAGGGAGATGGAGGGATTCAATGTCTTCATCAATGACCTTGAACATGGCATAGACTGCATCCACAGCAAGTTTGTGAATGACGCCAAGCTGTGGGGAAGAGTGGATATGCTGGAAAGCAGGGTTAGGATTCAGAGTGACCTAGACAAATTCAGAATTTTAGGCCAAAAGGAATCTCATGGGGTGCGTCCAGACTAGCACGGCCATGTGGTATGTGGTGCTGCAAACATGTCTGCAGCACCACGTACTGCACAGTTGGGTGTTCTCCACACTGTGTGTAGTTTTTTCCCCCACAGTTTTTTGGACCCTGGGATAGCCAGGGGTAAAAAAAACTGAAAGAAAAAAAAACAGAGTAGTGTACGCGCCATTAGTGTGTGCTGCTGAGAAGTGGCCAGGCTACCTGGAACTATGTTGTGACTGCCAGACAGGCTCCACCCAGCGGGATCACTGCTGCTGCAGCACTAGATAAGGGGTCAGCAGAGTTCCCGAGGTAACTTGCTGTGTGCCAAAGTGTGCATGGCATGGGCATTCTCCAGGGGCGAGTAGCTGTGGTGCAAGGTGTGCTGCTGCCACTTGTCTCCGGGGAACCAAATGACTGTGTTTGTCTGGACACAGTCAGGAGGTTGAACAAGGACAAGTGCAAAGTCCTGCACTTGGGATGGAACAAGCCCATGCACCAGGACAGGCTGGGGGCTGACTGGCTGGGCAGCAGCTCTGCAGAAAAGAACCTGGGGGTTATAGTGAACAATAAGCTGAATCTGAGCCAACAGTGTGCCCTTGTGTAAAGAAGGCTAATTGTTTACTGGACTGCATTGGTAGATGTGTTGCCAGTAGGTCAAGGGACATGATTATTCCCCTCTATTCAGCACTGGTGAGGCCACATCTGTATATTCACTACTGGTCCCCTCACTACAAAAAGGATGTGCACAAATTGGAGAGAGTCCAGTGGATGGTGCCAGAAATGGTAAGGGGAGCAAATGACTTATAAGGAAAGCCCGAAGGAACTGGGTTTATTTAGTCTAGAGAAAAGGAGACTGAGAGGGGATTTAATAGCAGCCTTCAAGTACCTGAAGTGGGGTTTGATAGAGGATGGAGCTAGGCTATTCTCAGTGGTGGCAGATGACAGAACAAGAACAACAGTCCCTTCCCCAAGTTGCACCAAGGGAAGTTTTGGTTAGATTTTAGGAAGAATTTTCTCACCACAAAGATAGTAAAACACTGTAACAGGTTACCCAGAGAGGTGGTATAGTCTCCATCCTTGGAGGTTTTTAAAATCCAGCTAGACAAATCTTTGGCTGGGATGATCTAGTTAGGGCTGGTCCTGTTCTGAGCACAGGGTTAGACTAGATGACCTCCTGAGGTCCCATCCAACCCTAAGTTTCTATGATTCTATGGGGAGAAGAAGCTGCAGGAGGGAGATGGTAGGGTGCAGGGACAGGCAGAAAGCTGAAGCCTGAGTCACAGCATCTACCTTCCCCCCTGCCTCTACCTGCCCCCCTGCCCCTACTTGATTCTAAGACAAGAGGATTACTTCCACATGTTAAAAGGGGGAGGGGGGATCTTGCTATACAATTGAGTAAATGTATATTGCGAACAGGGTCATATCAAGAAATGAGCTCTGTTTATCTTCAGCTGGGATATGTTCCCTTGGGTTTTATATACTGCTAGTGTAATTTAAAACAGTTCTTATCTAGTTTATGTTACTGCCATTCCACCTCAGTTCTCTAATCAGCATAGACTAGACTGACATATATTTCAGTTCTTCAGCCTGTGAATGATAATGGTCTGTGATTATGGAGCCAAAGCATTTGGGCTTAATTTATCAAGGACTGGTAAGGATCATGAGTATCTCTATTGACAGTTGTAGACTGTGTAAAGTTTCTAGTTACTAATCTAATGAAAAGTCACCTCCTCTGTAAAGAAAAGTTGGATTATATTTCTGGAACCTGAACTGATTTTGTGTTGTGTCCTGTAAAATGCATCTCTTTAATTGCTGTGAAACTGAGTTACAACATGACATAACTATGGACTCTCACATAGCACAAAAGAAACTGTTCTTAGGATTAGGCAGATAGTACATATCGTGGATCAATTGTAGCTGATGTGTACCACAAAGTAGACTGACACTAAGGAGTATATGGGACTTTTAATGTTTTTGAATTGGTGAAAATTTGAGAAAAAGAATTCCTAATAGCATAAGGGAGGAATTGGAGAAAAAGAATTCGTAATAGCATAGTGGAGCACATCTGAATCTAAACTAGAAAGCAATCTGAATATTTTGTGGTATATCTAACATGAATTCGGACCTGGTAGGAGAGATGAAGCTTAAATGACAGCTTCCATAGAACTTTTGCTTATAGATATATCCTTTAATATACCGCATTTTCTCTCACACATTGATCCCTGGAATAAGATTTTTTGAAAGGCAGAATGAAGGAAGTATCAAGTAACTGAATAGCAATAGCTAGGGAGCCAAGCCACCTGTGGATTGCAGGCAAATTTTACTTTGTTTTCCCCAGTTGGGTGCCAAAAAATTATCTTGCCACATTTTCTCATATATATTGTGCACTCCAGTTTCCAGCAGCTGCATTTTGGGGAAAAGGTGTGCATTATGTGTGAAAAATTTGGTATTTAAAAATTACCTTGAAATCATGTTTCCACCTAAGTAACAGACATAGAGAGGAAGACTTCACAAAATCAGGAATTTGGGGGAAAAAAATGTTTCTTATTAATGAATTAGAATCTCTGTATTCATTTCCTGATATTAACATGGATTTACTATATGGCTTACCTTAAGTGTCATTGATCTGAAAAAAAATATCCATAAATATCCATAATCTTAACAGAACCAAATACAGTGCAGATGATTCAATAACAGATGCTTTAGTTATAACCCCTGGCTTTAGCATTTAGAAATGATCTCTATATACTTGAATTCAAGGGAATGTTTTAAAGTTCCTGGCTAAAATGCACTGCAGTCTAATTCAAGCTAACTAAAGATTCTAGACATACTTCAGGTAGTTGGAAAATCATAGTAATTAACTATTAATGAATTAAATATATATTGTCCTGGACTTCTAGATATTTTTCATGAAGAACATGAAGATAATGGACTGCTTTCTTTATGCTTAATTTTATATTCCTTATTTGACTTCTGCTGGAAAAGACAAAAGCCATTCCTAAAGGAATAAGATTTTCTGCTCCTAATTCTGTCTTCAATTCTATTATGTCATTTCTCTTTGTACAAAAGGGTGACATAATGCTTTGTGACATTCACTTACTTTGGAGAGCATAACTTTTTTGTTTTGCAACTATTTGTATATTTTTTTCACCTTGCTTATGAGGATCGATAATGTGGCAAACCTCAGTTTGTGGAATTCTGTCAAGTCATTTGCATAACAACCTGAATATTTCCTATGTATTCTAAATATGAGATGTTTTGACAAACAACTGTTTCTAGTTAACAGGGTTTTTTTTTAACTTTGGCGAGCCTTTGGCACACACTTATCCTGAAAATCTGTTGTTCCAACATTTTCTCCTTAAATCAGCAAGTATACTATGGTAGGAACTAATGCCTCTATCAGAACTATTAAATGTAAATTATAGTAGATTGATTGGCTTGTGCTCAAGCCAACAGTTACCCTCTGGTTATTTTTGCTTGTTTTGTCCAAATTGAATGAATAAGACTAGAGCTAATACAACTAATCATAATTAAAAATGAACTTTTTTTTCTTTCTTTTTTCTCCCAAGATCATTTTAAAGTAAAACTCATTGCAGAACATTCTGTGAAGTCCTCCCTGAAGGTTTTGAAACAGAATATTTTCATTTCAGAACTTTCATATTCCTAGAGCTGGATTCTCTTCACATCTACAACAATATAAGTGATAAACAACTGCTGAAATCAATGGAGCTATACTGGTCAAAAACTGTGCACTTGAAAGGAAATGTAGGCCTGCTATGCTTTCACTGTGGTTATTACACAGGAATTGTTGACAATCAGACATGAATCAGTATTTCTCACTGCCAGGATTTTGTATTCGAATTATACTTACAAATTTTGAGCAGTCCCTGCAAGTCCAGTGACTTTTCAAGAATGTCTGTTGTATACACATGTTCTGCAGGCAGTGGTTAACCAATGAGGAAACCTTTCTGTATCGCCTTCTTTAAAGGTTAGACAAATCCTCACAGTGACACCAAATATAACTTGGAATTGGGGTACCAGGGGCCAATTTCTTTGTTGGTTTCTGGTTAATGCTAATGCAAAGCATCTTTCATTTCAGACAAACAACTTTGGTTTGGTAACTTTGGTAGTAAGGCAGCTTGGCAAGGTACATGGTTCTTGTGTTTATTTTTATCCCTTTTGTATCTGCCTGTTATTTGACAGCTCCTTAGCACTCTGGCTAATGACTCAGCCAGCTCCTCATTTCCATGATATTTAGTCAATGTGATGCCTCCAAGGTAATTGGCAATGTGGACTGTCATTGCACTGTGACATTTTTCAAGAGGGGGCTAACAGGAATTCTGCCCGCAAAGAAGTCATTAAAGTTGGACCTTACTCTTGTCCTACATCTCATAAATATGAGTTTATTGCTTGCCCCACGGCATCTGTACAAATTGCCAGAAGGATAGTGTGAAGTAAACATTGCTCTCCCTGCTCTGTTGCTTTCTCATCTCTGGTTCCTCCAATGCATTGAAGTTATCTGAATGCATGAAATTCTTTCTTGTGTCACTTTAATCATCTTGATTTAACATTTTTTTGACAGTCCTTTGAGAGAACTTTTAATTAAGCAATAAGATGTGACAAGGTTTGTGCTTATCTAGAGAATAATCAGAATCACTCTTATTACTTATAAACCAAAGATTCAAAGTTTGCTCACTGTTTTTTTCTTTGTTTGTTTTATGCTTTTGATAAGAATATGCATGGTTTGAAGTTGCATACATGTTAGTTTAGGTCTCTAGTAGACATTAGATTTGTCACACTTTATATGTGAGCATCACACAATAATTCATAACTTTCTAGACATTAAATCAGTTTCTCCCTGGATACAATGATGAATCAGCCACAAAAGTTGCTCATTGAAAAAGGAACTTCTTTGTCACAAGGAAGTATTCTGTAATAATTTAACATTTGGCCAGTTAGCATGTTACAATTGATTGTGTGATAATTGCAAATGTAACAAGAAATATAACATATGCCAGGAGCTATAGAAACATAAATATCTCTATTAATTTTTATAATTTCTAGCAGAAAGGTGTGCTATTTTTGGACTCCTGTGCCACCTTAGCAAAGGTGAAAGAAGAATGTGACTGAAGTAATGAACCCAGACCGCTTAAACTATATAAGGTGCTTTGTGACTGGTATGATGGCTTGACTCCCACCCAATTAATCTTCAACCTAGAAATAGGTTAATTTACTGATGGCAAGTGATTAATTAAAGTATAGTGTGTTAAGGAATAGCCAGAAGTGAAGAAGCTAGAATCACAGGATATTAGGGTTGGGAGGGACCTCAGAAGGTCATTTAGTCCAACCCTGCTCAAAGCAGGAACATCCCCAAGCATATCATCCCAGCAAAGGTTTTGTGTAGCTGGGTCTTAAAAACCTCCAAGGATGGATATTCCACCACCTCTCTGGGTAGCCTGGTCTAGTGCTTTACTATGCTCCTAGTGAGAGTTTTTCTTCATATCTAACCTGAACTTTCCTTGTTGTAATTTGAAACCATTGCTCCTTGTTTTGCCATCACTGAGAACAGCCTACCTCCATCCTCTTTGGAACCCCCCTTCAGGTAGCTGCAAGCTGCTATTAACTCTCCCCTCAGTCTTCTCTTCTCCAGACTAAATAAGGCGTGTTCCCTCAGCCTCTCCTCAGAAGTCACATGCCCCAGCCCCCTAACCATTTTTCATTGCCCTCCTCTGGGCTCTCTCTGACCTGTCTACATGCTTTCTGTAGTGGTGGGCCCAAAACTGGATACAGGACTCCAGATGTGGGGTGATTGGGGTAGCAAGGCAGTGATCCAGAGGTAGAAAGGCTGATCATGAGGTGGAGGGGCACCCAGGAGCTTATACGGGCATCCAGGTGATTTAGAGGGTGGAGGCATCAATCCTACTGGCATAAGGATCCCTTTGCCCTCTCCTTCCTGGCTTATACTGTCACTAGAGAGCTGGTGAGCAGGGTAGGTATGGAGTAGGCTTGTAGCCTCTAGATATGCCCCCTGGTCACCTGCCCTCTAGCAGCAGATCCGAACAGTGCATAGTAGAGTGGGTATTAGCCCTGAATATGTGACTGACAACTAGCACTAATTAACCTTAATACAGACTAACATACCTTAGAATTAGCACCTGCTAACACTAATGTGCAATCTTACTCAAAATTGTACACAAAATGAAGATGATTAGGTTGTTTCTATTAAAGGGAGTGAAAGATATTTAAAAAAAGCAATAATTTTATTCTTTTAGGATGCTTTTTGGATGTACGTTTCTAAAAATGTGTTTGTCTGTCCACATGGCAGGCAAACTGAAAATGGTTTCCAAACATGAATAGGCCTCTAATGGCATGGCTTAACTTGTGAGGCCATATTCTTAGATGATATAACTTACCAGAGCTCCAGAGTACATTTTGAAGTACCACGATGCCAATTTACACTAGCTGAAAATACAGCTGCTATTCTAGATGGACCCTAAAAAGTGAAACTTCTCAGTTCCAAAAGGCTTCTTCTTGCCTGATTTTTAAATGCCCTTAATTCAAAAGGGTTGGTGGTGTGTGGCCAGTCATTAAATCAGGCAAAAAAAAGAGGGCCTTACTTGTTAGCAGTTTCTTCCTCCTTCCAAAGAATGTCTGCTTTCTAAAAGCCAGGCAGCCCCAGCTCAGTGAAGTGCAGCCCTGATATAGTGTGTTTGGTGTAATTTATCACCACTAGGTCAGTCTGTTTTCTTTAAATATCTAACTACTTAATCACTCCAGTTTTCAGAATGAGTATTAACCCTTTTCACATTGGGTCTTTGTCAGATTTATACCTGACTCCCAAGGACCACCCCCTGCTGCTGCTGCTGCTGCTGCCACCAGTAGTGGTGGGGGCTTTATGCCATGGGTGGGAGTGTGTGGGGAGCTTCCCACATGCTCTCACCCTCCCTTACACCCCACAAACCCCACATACTCACACCCTTCCTCCACCAGCCCCTCCAATATACACACACCCTGCAACATACCCTACATCCACCACATGCAGCCACACCCCTTCGCAAGCCCCACCCCAACCACACCCACACACTCACCCACATACAAAATACAAGAGTAAGCATTTATTTTTGACCTGTTATGCAGTTACCTCTATATACACTGCATAGATAATAATCATGACAAAAATGTTTCTGTAATAAAATTAAAATGTTATAGTATATACTTTTAGTATATTATTTGGGGAGTTTTCTGGTTCAGACGGCAACACTCCTCTCCCAAAATGAGTACTTCCAGGGAAAAGAGGAGGGACTTCCAGTGGAGAAGTTCAGGAGTTAGGGGCAAGACTTTCCAATCCCAAGGTGGTGACCAGGAGACAGAGCACCTGTCTAAGGACAGGACTACCCTTGAGGCCCTTACCAAAAATCATTAAGAGACCCTCCAACCAAAATAATTGCCCATCCCTGCTCTGGGACACCCTTATTTTTCTGGATATGGCATGAAAAGAGCTATTTGTAATATTTTCTGCTAAGCACCAATTTTTCTAAAACTTTAGGGTATGTGAAAATGATAAGCAGCAAAAGGAAATGTACACTTGGATCACAAAATCTTAAAACTATCCAAGTTTAGTTCTAAAAACACCAAAGTTTCTGGGAATGGGAATGCTTCCATTTTATCTTTTGTTTTTTTATTTTGTCAAATATCTTCAATGTCTCTACACATTTTTTAATGTTTTTTACAAATCTGGTTCATGCCTTTGACAAGACTGTTCATCCTCTTTTACACAGAGAAGTAGGAAATGGGAACAATGTTCATTCAAATGGCAGATGCAGGCAAGAAAACTCTTTTAATCTCTATCACATGGATAAAAGCTCGTAGATTTGCACTTTAAAAATAAACAGCAGCAGTAATACTCCTTGTGTTAATTTAAGATTTATAAAGACCTGACTTTAGATCTTCTGCTGCAATAGGAAGACTTAAAGGCTTAGGAAGGGAGGTGACTTCCTTCATTAGGCTGGAAAAAGCAGACCATGTTTTTAGGGCCTTTTTACACATTGATTTTAGGCAGTTCCTGGAGCTCTTAACCCCCAAATTGCCCACACATTAACACCTGAAACTAATTTTAAGAACACTTGAGGAGGCTTAAAGTTACGCCACTCCATGGAAGATTTCTCTCTAATCTGTGTTACCAAATTAATCTTCCATTAATGTTTGGCCACTTCCCACAGATGCAGTCTTCCAGCAACCCAGGATGCACTGTTCCCTTTTTCACTACCACTTTTCACTTATTAAACTGAGTTATGTCGAGGGGCTTGGAGGGAATAAGGTAGGGGCTGGATTGGGTCCCCATAACCTGGGGCTTCCTTCCCAGGGCAGAGGCAGTAGCTCTCCCAAAAGCACTTTCTCTCACCACTCTCATCTCCGAGCTACTGTAGAAAGCATGACCAGCCCTCCCTCTCACAATCCCAAATCCCAGTTTATTAAAGCTCGAGACCTTTAATTTGCTTCCTTTTCATTTTTTTTTTAATTCCCTTTTTTTGTTTTACTACTTTTTATTTTATCCGTCAGTGGCTGACCACCCGCCCCCCATGCCTATTTCCATTCCACTTCCTGTTTCATTACCGACCCCTTTCCCATTAATTCACTGCCTCCCAGCTTCATGTCTTGTCCCCCCTCCCCACCGTACATATCTCACGCCCCCCTCACCTAGAGGATGGATACAAGCCTGTCTTACATCACTAACCCTGTAATGGCAACTCACCACCATAGCTCTTAGGCTCCCTGCTCACCAGCCCTGTAGTGGCAAGTCACAACTGTGCAAGTGGAGACAGAGAAGGATTTTAGCCTTAAGGTATGACTGCTCCAAACTTGAGCAATCAGTAACACCAATCAACTTTTGTGTGTAGCTCAGAGCACAATGTATAACAAAGGCCTTAGTGATAAAGCCTGCCATTCTATTGCTGGGAGGGGAGTGGGGTTATGCCTCTGTTTTGCCTTTGTCCTATGCAGGCCATTACCCAGCATAGCTATAAGTAGAGGAAAGTATGTAAAAGGGCACTCTGGGAGTTTGTGCATGGAAGAAAATAGTTTGTGCTTCAATTAAATGTGTGCGCATGTACACAGTGCATTGATGTGCACAGTCCAAGTGGCTGCTTGGATTTAAGCACAAAAAATATCAGGTATTCTGCCAGCACTTGTATTCAATGCTGACTTACATAAAGAGCAGTGAGGTAGAGAGAATGAGAAAAAAGCCATCTTTTACATGCTATTAATATGCTTATTAGTCGGCAAAGCCATAACATGTGGTGTTCCAACATCACCTTCATGATGATCCACGATAAGAATTCTTCATGACATGGAAATTGAAAAATGGCAATGTGCAGATTAGCATGCAAGATGAATTTAAAATTCAAGCCAATGAATAATTTTACTTAAACTCTTGCAACTCACAGGTAGCCAAAGGGGTGGTTATACTAGGGCTGATATATTGCTCTGGGTGCTTTCTGTTGCATAGATTTATGGCCTGATTCTCTTCAGGCTAAGGTGTAACTTAACAACTCTTTTGAAGACTGAAAACTTTATCCCTGTGCAAAACTGGTGAAAGGGAGATCAGATTCAGGAACTTTCTCCTGTTTCTGTATATGTGCTCTGTAGAAAATGATGTATGGACAATGAATAATGCACTAGAATTATGCAAACTCATGCTTTACAATGCATTTTAAAATTATTTACTCTTGACAGCCAGCCTACTTTAATTAAATTTCTGAAAGATGACCTTTCTCTTCCCTCTTCCCTGAATCATGCTAATGAGATACAGTTGTGAAACATATGCAGTAATTGTGCCTGTTTTCTTGATCACAGCTAACCAATGGCAGAGACTGAGTGCTGGATGTTACCAATGTTCTTGCCACTGTTCATTTTATAAGCAAAGCTTTCCTATATACAAGCCTGAAGAGACATTTATGAAATGTGTAGGAAGTGCACTGATAGCAGAAAATGCAAGTAATTTTAATTTTAAATATGCACAACTACAGGCCAATCTGTGGCTTCCTACTGGAGATGCAGTGTTGCCCTGATAGGAATGGGGAAAAAACATGCTCTCTTCCAATTTTTGTCCTTACTTCATAGTGAATTTTTTGCATGAGTTGCCTAATCTATTTGTACCATTGTTTTCTCCATCTGTAAAAAGGACATAACTTATCGACTTTTACAAAACACTGTGGCTAGGGACAGAAGTTACACATAAACCAGTGTAAGTGATTGGAAACTGGTTCAAATCTGTAACACAACAGAAGTTCAGTGCACATAAACAGCCTTCAAAATGGCTGAAACCTGTTTAAGGGGCAAGCTAGCCTTTGGCTAAGTTGTCTTCCCCAGCTAAGCAGAGAGAGGTGCTTCTGGTCTGGGCCACTGCAGGCATGTGGCTGCATTTCCAGAATCAGAAGTGTATGTCCATTTGCTTGCTTATTGGCTTAATCTATGCAGTTTACATTAACCTGTGAAGATTGAATCTAGTCAAGCTTGGGCTTTTTGATTGTCTATACTTAGCCTTTGAGATCCATGGAGGAAAAAATAATATTTAATTATTTAGTGTACTTGTCACCTCCTCTAATATGTCACCTCTTGTAATCACTGAGGTTTGACATGACATTAATAAGCCTGATAAGCCCAATTCTCCTCTCACTTGTGACTATAATTGTGGAGTAATTCCACTGAAGTCAATGGAGCTATCACTATGCAAAATTAGTGTAACTGGCAAGAAAAATGGAACCTCTAGTACTGCATTACATATAGAGTACTGCTCTAGCAGTATGCTAATAAAATCCCTGCTGAAAGAAAAGCAAAACACGATATCCTGTTGGTCAATCACCACAAGAAATATTATCTGAAGAAAATTAAACTATAGCCATGCTATATAGCTGCTGACACCCAAGATTACACAGTAAGTACAGGTGCTTAGATACAAAAGTGATTGACACTGTATAAATACTTAAGATAGCAAGAAAGAAAAACATTTTCTTTCTCATAATGGAAAAACAAGTGTGTGAATTGAGGAGAAAATTGCTTCATCTGGCATGATAGTCATGCAGCTGGTGCCTCTGCCCTGTTGAAAATCCAGATATAAAGATTTATCCCAAACTTCAGGTATAGATACTTGGTCTCAGGAAAAGTGAGGCCTTAGTGGGTAATGTACCCACCTCTGAAATCTGAGAATAATTTGTGTGTATTATTTTCTGTTTCTGATGGGTGCACATTTTTCTTAATTGTCATCAGTTCTTTACAATCTCTTTGCCTTTTCACATGCTTATATATATGTGGTTTAAGACTGCACCTTTTTGTTACTGCTCACTTTATGGCAGAGTCCTTACCCAAATGCTTTGCATTGTGACTGTACATTTTATGTTTCAAAATTATGTATATTCCCCTTTTATGACATTGCAGAAAACCAAGATGGGGGTTGGGCAACTGTATTGCCTGCTTTTCCGGGTATTTGTTGCATTTATTAAGAACTAAGCAATCTTTGTAAAAGGTTGCAGCTGGCACCAAAGGAGTACTGCAGCATTTTTTACAGAGAGAGTGGAAAAGTAGATGCTTGAGTTTATTTTTGTCTCCTTTTTCTCCTTCTCCACACACATCCAGACTGTTTTAGTTACAATGTGTGTCAAATTAATTCTCCCCTTCCCCCCAATCCTTTCACCTGACATGTTGACTATGAGATATCGTGGCTATTTCACCTCTCTAGCTCCCCTCTCTTCCTTCCATAACAGCATCATAAATAATATTCCTGGATGCTTATTTGACCCCATTATAGTCCTAGCGTAAATCTTGCCACCTCCTTGACTCGTACATAAAAGGTGTAGACATATGTACTTTTGGAGCCATTTCACAAGGGGAGCAGGGAACTCTTACTGCAAACCATGCAGCAGCTGTTACGTTTTAAAAATTGTGTGGGCAGGCTGGCAATGATACTAATGTAGCAAAACAGCTGCAGCTTCAACACTGCTTTATCCAGTATTCATGGCGGAGCAGTTTTGCTCCATTTGTGTCGTTCCCCGCTTGTCCACACATAACTATTAGAATGTAATAGTTGTGTGATCCTGATTAGTGGCTCCTCTTTTGAAATGGTTCCAAAAATACGTTTCCCTAACCAAATTATATTATCCTTCTCCTTGCACTCTAAGTTCTAAATGATTCTGTCTCTATACTCTTGTTTCTTAATTTAAACTGGCGCCCACTGCCCTGTCATCATTCCTTTTATTAGTTTACTTTTCACCCTTATTTCTGACCTCTCTGTGTTCTTGGACTGACATCTGTATACAGACCACTCACCCTCAGCTCTTTTTTAACCTATCCTCCAGCATTATCACATTATGGCATTTGTCTCGTCTGTCCTAGGTTTTGAGTATGAAACACATTTCATGACAGAGTTATGAAATGATGATGATGTTTGTAAGCAACAGATAAAGAGAAGCCTGATTTCCATTTCTCTCTTGTCAATCACACAATAATAAAATAAGAGCATGCAGTACTCCAAAAAGATCAAATTATAGAAGGTGATCTTTTACATTTTCCCAGTGGGTTAATTTCTATTCATATTTTTATGTCCCTCAAATACTCCAACCTTTTCTTCTCTAGCTGCTTCCATTTGCTTTATGGACTCACTTCAGTTCCATGGAATATGCTGGCTAAAATAATTGCTTTTGCTCACTGCTTACTCTCCTATTAAATCCTGCCATTGTTTTTCTTTTGCTTTCCTCATCAGATCTACCTTCTTGCTTTGTCCTTCTGGACTCCTTCCCTTCTCCCAACCTTGTTCTTTCAACAAATCCCACCCTGCAGAACACACCTCTCTGGACCTTGCTGCAATGCCCTTTCATGTTTCACTGTCGTCTTTGTGCCTGTCCCATGCTTCCCCAGTACCTGCTAAGCTCTTTCATGCTTCTCTCACCTTTAAATCTCTCCTTAAAATCTACCCTCTAAACGAAACTTACAAGCATTAAACCCAGGTCAGCAGAAAAAGCTGTCACATATATTTACGTTTCAAAACAAAACAAAGAGTTTCAACGTATAATATCATTCTGCCCCTCCTACTGTTTCGTTTTGTTCATCTCTTCAGACAGAGAGATGGGTCATGAAAAAGAACAATGTTGGTTTGTCTGGTGACTCTAGTTAAGTTATTTTCCTTCTCTAGCTGAGATTCCACCATTGTTAAAATGGGGATGATGCTGTATTCTTTTGCTAAACACTTAGAGCTAGGGATGACAAGCACTTGGATAAAAGCTAGTTATTATTTTTATCATCATCATTATTATTATTCTGGGCCTCAGACAGCAATAAGCACAATGTGTATTCTTAACAAATAATAACAGCAATAGTCATTTTGACTCATCTGAAGTTTCCTTGAGTGGCTAGGCTGCTAATGGAGTTGATGTTCTTGAACTCCTACACAATTTTCAGGTTTTTCACACCCTTTTATTCATTGCATCTGATGTGCTTTCTTCCTGCATTCTTTTTATCTCCCTACAAAGTTCTTTTTACTAGATGTAGAGTCTGTCTGCACCCATATATTTCAATGAAAATGCAAGTTCTGGCCTTAGTATTGTTTGTAGCCTGAATTGCAGTACTTGTTCCACTTGCCTCATACAATTGCCTTCTTTGTGAAAAAAGGAATTAAACTTCCACAATCTTGGTGGAACATGGAACCTTTTTTCTTTTTACTTTACTCTCCCCTTTGTAGACACTTCTTAGGATATTTGCTGTTTGCACTTCCTTGCCTTTCTTGCGTCCTTGTGACAAGGTATTGATCAGAATTCACTGATTCAGTAGAATCTGATATGACTGTACCATAAGCACTTCTGCTGTGGCCTTGAACTTTTGGCTTCTAGCCACTTGCCCCTGCGTCCACACCACTGGAGCAAAGAGCTGTTTGCAGGAGAGAGAAGAGTCCCAGGAATATAGTTATCATAGTTATCTATGTTTTTTTCATTTTGAACATCTCATTCTGAACAGCACTGTACCACTGTACCAGTACTTGGGAAAATGCCAGTCATCCAGGGCAGCACAAGAAGATTTCTTCATTGGAGGAGTTTCAATTAGGCTAATATTAGCAACTGCATCTCCAGCTCCAGCAAATCCTACCCCAGGCTGCAAGTGCATCTCCCTCTCCTGCAGTGCAGGCTGTCTCCATATGAACGGACTGTGCCAAAAAGAAGTCTTTATAGGACTGGCAGTTAAAGCAGAAAGACTTTGAGAGACAGAGAGAACATGTGCTGTGGCAGCTCAAGCTCTACTATAGAAAAGTAAATTCTTACTGGACTGAAATAAACAGATGATGATGATGCTAATGGCAAAAAGCAGAATTTAGATTATACTTCTTGTGTAATTTGCATGTCCATACAAAGGTATGGAAATATCATTACCTCTCAGCAAAAATGGTTAAATTAAATCACAAAAGTCAAATGACTTGTCCAAAATTAGTAACTAGTACTGGCAGAGATAAGGTTAAGAAAAAAAGATGCATCACAAGCTTCTCAGTCTAGTGTATGATCTAGTGGACAATGATTCTTCCTTGTCACTGGAGGAAAGAGCCAGGATGGAAGTAGAAAGGGAAAGAGACACAGGGGAGGAAGCTTTCAGGGGAAGTTAATTTCTTAGGGCTAACTAGAAGGAATCCCAGGAGGGGTGGGAGAAGCAGTTCAGTGTGGAAGGAAAACCTGATTAAGCAAAGTGGGAGATGAAAGACAAAGTACAGGTATTAGAATGGACAGAAAGAAGTAAGACTTGCTATCTATGTGGGATATAATAAGAAAAAAGGCATCCAGATGTCATGTTGGGATGCTATGTAGAGACACACGAGATGGTTGGGAGCTACCGCATTAATAGTTTGTGAAGGAATAAATGAAAAGGTGGCTTGAATGGAAACAAAACAGCATACATGGTTGGGCAGATCATTAACTGAAGTGTAGCATTTTTTTTTTTCAAGCAGTGCCAAATGTAGTATGTCTGCTGTTTGTTTAGTTCCTCTACTTGATATAAAATGGGTCCAGTTTGAAGTAAAGTGAATGAAATAAGTATTATTAAGGCCCAAGATTCAAATGTACTTTTTTTTTTCAAATAATATCTTTATAAAAAAAACTTGCAACTAGAATAAAATAATAATATTTTAACATGGTGCTATCATGTGATAAAATTGTTTTTCATTTTATAGTAACTTGCTTTAGAACTCAGCTTTTTTTTGCTATATAATTGCTGTTGTATGGTAGGCAGTTCAGCTACTTAATGGTATATCAGACTCAAGGCACTATTTAATAACTTGTACAGAGTGGGGAAAAGAAATTAAAAGATGCAGCTACAGTGCAGGGTTGAAGTAAGGAAGAGACGCATTAGTTTAAGTGGTCGGACCCAGAGGGTTGTAATTGATGGCAGTCACTCATCGTGGTGCCCTGTGACCAGTGGGGTCCCTCAAGGCTCTGTCCTGGG
>NW_017728948.1:71481786-71517171 GCF_001723895.1 Crocodylus porosus | reverse complement strand
GACATAAGGAAGAATTTCTTTACTGTCCGAGCCCCCAAGGTCTGGAACAGTCTGCCAGCGGAGGTGGTTCAAGCGCCTACATTGAACACCTTCAAGAGTAGATTAGATGCATATCTTGCTGGGATCCTATGACCCCCTTTGGGCAGGGGGCTGGACTTGATGATCTTCCGAGGTCCCTTCTAGCCCTAATGTCTATGAAATCTATGAAATATGCTTCATTAATAACTAATCAAGTTTAATTCAATGTCAGTTTCAAATATATAATTTTAATACTTCAGAATGCCACATGTGAGCATGCAGCTGAATGGAAACTATTTACATGATAGAAGGAGGATTGTAACATCTTGTGTTTGCCAGTTAGAAACAGGTTTGACTTCAAAATCCAGATAGTGAGACACTGAATTTTAATGTTTAAATCTGAATTTGGATTTTCCCCATGTTTCCTATCCTTATGATGGGCTGAACAAAAATTTCTGATCTGTGTGCCTTTATATTTTGGGGTGTTCAAAATCCTGATTTCAATTTTGTGATGTATCTGTTAGTAAAAGGAGTGTCATTCTATGTGACTGATGCAAACGAGTCAGCCAGTAGTAGGGCTGGTAATATTTAGTGATGATCAAATATCCTAATGCTCAAAAAGAGAGTGTTGGTTTAAAAAGGAATCTCAATGTTTGGAATTTTACCTCTATGTTGTGCCTCTGTAAAAACAAGCTGTGTATTTAATGGTGTTTCTAGCCTGTGCTTCTGCCCACAAACAAAAATATGGGATGGGAGAAGTGTGCAACAATGGAAGACAATGAAAATACTTAAGCCAACTGTTTTGAACTTTATGGTTCACATCCAATTATCTGTGCAAGTCTGTTGCTGGCCCTGGACCAATACATACTGATGTCGATGGAAGACTCCCACTGTCATAAATAGATCTTGGATAAGGCCCATTGCTTGTGGAGATGAAGATTTCATGGGGTATGGACAGACCTATAATAGTCATAAATGTTCTAAGAGAAACAGGAAAAAATATCCTGCAAATGCTGAAACCCTGGTTTTAGAGAGAATTGAGAGAGATGGTTATGAAACAGCAAGATGAGATAATCAGTGGTCCAAGGCTTGGCAGAAGGGAGGGCTGATGAAGAACGAGAATCCTGTGGTCCTCCTAATCTATGTAAACAAAAGCTCCTGCAGCTCTCAGGGAGGGTCAGAGGACCAGAACTTCAGGCCATGCCAAATCAAAGAAATAACGAATCTTAATTTAACTGTAGGGGTCCAATTAACTGGAGCTAGGTAAATGTTGGCTCTGTCCAGTTGTGTGTCCAGGCAGTGCTCAAGTTTCTGTTTGCATGCTTGGACCCTGTTGTTCCCGATGGACTGTGTCCTTGCATACTATTAAAGCATTGATTACTTTGGATACTATGTGCTATCATTGTAAAATTCTAATTGTCAAAGTCATGATTTCCCCCGTTCAGCCAATTATTCCATGTTATTGTTGTCTCTTTTGTCTGCATGATCATGCAAGAGGTAAATAAATAGATTTTTTGCCTGAGGTGGCATGTGGAAAATTAGCAAACATATATATTATTATGTTCAAAACAGAAACAAATCAGAGAGACCAAAAGCAAGTTCAAATTAAAAAACAAGACCTGAACCTTGGCCAAATCATGAACTTACTTAAAGTGTGGTTTGTTTTAAAGTCCTGTAACCTTTGTAAAAAATCAACTTTCATGTTCACTTTGTTCTGCACTTTCAAGTTCCATTGATGACTGAGAGGGTTGTAATACTGTCAGAAAGTAAATCCTGTCTGCTTAGAAAATAAACACTTCCCATTGACATTTGAAGGGTCAAATAATCTATTTTCTTTGAGTGATGGATGTTACACTTCCTGAATTTTGCCTGCAGCCTGGATATGGAAAAAAAATCACAGCCACAGTTACCAAGTTCTGCTTAAAAACCCAGAAACAGTAGTTGTGCTCGCCTCATATAATGGTGTTTCAGAAATTAATGGCAACATTGTTACCCACCTATATGTCTGCAATAGAGTGAGAAAGTACATGGCAGAAGGGAACACCAATGGCAGCCTTGTTGAATTCAGCCATCATAAATTAGTTTTATTTCAAAATTACCATTACCTTCTGAAACATCCCTGAATAATAGAGGTACACTACTTTTCCTACTTACTTTATTCTTCATGGAAATCTTAACTGAGATGTTAAGGATGCATTTGACTTTGAATTATTTTCTCCAAAGAAAGAAATTTCAAATTTGAAGACAAAACTGACACACAAAAGCTAGATTCAACAGTCCCTAGTGTTAATTACAAGTTAATTTAAAATAAATGTAGCTGCCTGACTTACACATTTGACTGAGGGAAAAGGGAAGATGGCAAATGTCTACTACACACAAAAATTAACCAAGTTAGTTTCTCAGATCCATATAAAACAAAACAAAAATCCATAGAACAGGAATGGATTTGGAGGAGGCTCTATTATCTCTAGCTCAGAGAAGAACATAATCAGTCATATATACTCTTTCCCACACCCCTTTAACTAGAAATCTCACCTTTATTTCCATATGAACAGTTCTGAGTATATTAAAAAGGGTGCTGTCACTCATCTTGAAATAAATCAGTTCTAAATCCAGGATGAACCTTGCAGTATGAAGGAAGAATAATTTTGCAAGGGCAGAATTGGTTTCCAAAAATGACTGATAGATGTAGTGGGAATTTGATAACAGGATCACATAATCATATGTCTCATAATTATATTTTACCCTTACTCCCTACTTACAAGATTATGGATATAATGCAAAGACTAGTTTATCTGTTTAAGCTTTGAGTTTTTGTGATTGCTTTCCTTTTCTGAAGTCATAATCTCTCCTATAGCAAGTTCAAGCTTTACACTTATTTAAAAATGAAAGCACTGCTTCATCTTTGAATGACCACTTTATGGCTTCTGCAGCAGCCTGAGAAGGACATGAGTAGGCTCTTTGTAGGCTGGAGCAGGGTGAGATCCCCAGCCACTAGACTTTTTTCCCCTCTAATTATTTAATGGTGTGCTGCTACTTATATGCTACAGAATATTCAAAATATTCAGCCTTAACCTTAATTCTGATTTCCTTTTAACTTCAAAGGGAGCTACTCAGAATCCTACCCCAAAATTAACAGCTGTGCTCATGAGTTTATGATAGTGCAATTGTATGCATGGTTTACATTCATTGTTTTGTAGACTGCATGAACAGTTAACAAGTCCACATGGCCTTCCTCAGATTAAATCTCACTAACACTCATTTTATAGTGCAATTAGTTTTCTTTATTTATTCCTGAACATTTGCCTCTGCTTTATAAACATGTTTTAGAAATAGATTCGTGTTGCTGAGTTATGGCAGGCAGTAGTTATTCAATGAACTGTCATTGTTCCTATTATATAAAGCATAACTTTTAAGGGCTTTTGTAACTTCACCCATTTTAATACTTTTTGCTTCTTTAGCTACACAAGTTTATAACCTAGATATAAATTATTTGTTTTAAATCAATTTTATTATGCTTTTATTTTTTTTAAATCCTTACTGAACATAAAAATTAGATTTTCCACTGCAGTAAGACAAATGACAAGTTCTAACTAAACAGGATTTTAATCTAAAAGATTAGTTTTTCCTGGATTTCAGACCATTATGGGAACTTTAGTATTTTTGTATTTTGGGAAAGCAAAGATAAGTTTTGGAAGCAGATACTGAAAAAGTTCTCTTACAGTCTCAAAAATGGCCCTGAGTCACCAACCTGTATAGTTTCACCTGCAGCTTCATTCCAAAGGTCCCTCCTAGTATTTTAATTGCATTCAATCTACTTTTTTTGCTTTTATAAAAAGAAGTAATGTTGGTGTTAAGCCAACTTCTATTTCCTATTCTGTGGATTAACAGAGTGTGATGATCTTAGTACCAAGATCAGTGTAACAAGGTAATGGAGTATCTAGCAAGGAGCAAATGGGCACCTTGGAGGGTGAGTATTTAAAAAAAAGTGGCTGCTGCTAGCAGTTGTATGATCATGATCATGCAGCAGTTGGAAGTTACTGCTGTCCCTGTGTAGGTGCATCCAGCTGTATCCCTACGGTACTGCAACATGATGCAACAGGGAATTAGTTGATGTTTCTCTCTAAATGGAATTAAAATGAATGATTTACATACCATGACCTAAGTCTTCTTCTCTATCTTGGACAAATTGGAGTGGTTTGAATACACCTGAACACAAGATTTCATTCTATTGAGGTTTCCCTTGATGACAGAATAGTCATAATGTTCTAAAGGAATAAACGTAGACTACAGTCAGAGATTCCTGAATCCTTGTTCTAATGGTGATTCCCTATATGGCTCTGGACAAGTTTCTTTACCTCTCTCTCTATCCATTCCTTTCTCTGCAGTGTAGAAATTGCATTTTTTCTTAGAGGGATCTACTGTAAAGACAGAAACAGATAGCCAGAATCTGTTTTACCTGTCTAGCATTTAATTTGACTTGAACATGGTGTAAATAAATGCTTACGTCTTGAAAATCCATTAATACATTGACTTTTATAACACATCATCATTTTACCCTTCAGAAGGCAGAGAATAAAGTTGCACTTAGGCAAATAAATCAACATTTTATACCTAATTAATGGAATCATTACTGGTAGTTGCTGGAATCCTTCAATATGAGGATGAATGAAAGTCTTCCAGTAGATAGGGAGGTCATTGGTAAGTTCATAGAGGACAGGAGGCTGATCTGAGATCCCCATGTTCAACTACACATGTGGCAAGGAGTTTCAGGAGGAAGGAGTGATGTTAAGTCAGAGCTCTTTCCTGTTGTCTCTCTCAGCTATCCACCTCCATAATGAGGTGAGTTTGCTCAAAATTATCAATCTTACCTCATGGCACACTGGGGAGGATTCAGTGCTTGAGTCTTCCAAGTACTGATATTAATGTTTCATTTCTTTAGATTGGCTTTCAAGGTGTCCTTGGTTTTCTTTTGCCCATCTCTAGAGTGGTGACCATTGATGAGTTGGGCGTATACGACCTGTTTTAGAAGCCAGTTGCCAGACTTCCTTATAACATGTCTTAACCAATCAAGGTGGTGCTGTATAAACATGGCTTCAATGCTGGTGGCATTTGCTTGGTTCATAATGCTGGCATTCAGTGGAGCAACAATGCAGCTGGGTAGCCAGGACAGCTACTGCATGCAGGGATAGCAGTGACTTCTGGTTGCGGCTTCTGCCATGATCACACAGCTACGCTAAAAGCCATTTTTTCATACCCCACCATGTCAATGCCCAGGGAAGTTGTCTCTGTTGTGCTGTCTTTGTACACCATCACTGACATTTGTTCTTCTGTTCTTCCAGTTGATATGGAGGATTTTCCAAACACATTGCTATTGGTAACATTCCAAGGCTTTCTTGTGTTTCTAATATGTTCTCCATGTTTTACACCCATACAACAGGGTAGGGATGACTATAGCTTGGTAGGTGAGAAGTTTGTTTTTGGTCCTGATGTCATGATCATCAAGGACACAATTTCGGAGATATCTCAAGGCGGCAGATTTTATTCAGTGTTAAATATTGTCTTATAGATTTAATTTTTGGGGAAAGGTAGCTACCTAGGTAGAAAAAATGCTCAACATTACGCAATGATTGCTCTGTAATTATAATATGTAGAGGAGCAGCTGGTTGGTTTAGGGAGAGGGGTTCATAAAGGAACTTACTTTCTGTGATGTTGAGGGTGAGTCCAAGAATTGTATATGTTTCATCTGGAGCTCTTCAACTGAGTGAACAGAGATGACATAATTGTCAGCATATTGAAGATCAGTAATGGAGGTATTGGTTATCTTTGATTTAAATGTAAAAGGTTGATATTTAAGATGCCCCTCCATATTCCCCTCCAGTTATAATGGATATTGACTCCAGATGGAAGTTTGTCAGCAAAAAAATGCGGAAGAGCTGTGATACACATGGAAAAAGGTGTAAGTGCAATCATACATCCTTACTTGGCTCCAATCCTAATAGTGAAGTGGTCCATTTTGGTGCCATTGCTTAGGTTGGTTGCTGTCATGTCATCATAAAGTAGTCTGGTAACAGTAACAAATTTTGTCAGGCATCCAAGTCTCATCAGGATCTTCCATAGGGCCTGTTCATTGCATCAGAGGTCTTACTCAGTTCAACGAAGGCTGTGTAAAGATCTCTGTGTTGCTCATGACGCATGTCCTATAGTTGTTTAGTAACAAAGTTCATATCTATCAGGAACTTCTAAGAGATTTGAAACCACAGTGAGACTTGTGTAGAATCTTCTCAGTGAGGAAAGTGAGTCTGTTGAGTTTTGGCACCAGATACCTTGTTCTGGGCAGAGCCAAACCCTCAGACTGACCATGACCTCTCCATTCAATAATAGGCTAATTTCACTGATACACAGTGATAGCAGATACAAGTAACACAGGCAAGGCAAACAAAATACGCTTTCCTGCCCAGTTCTATATGTACCAGTTTTAGGGCTGTCAAAGAAGGAAGGTATGTTTGACAAGTGTGCAAGCTTCGCCCTTGTGGTTCTCTCTTGAATGTCAGATATCAGCAGCCTGGAGGTTGAGGGCCAAGCCCCAACCCCCCCCCCCCCCACGCCCAGTGGGGTGGATGAGATGGCTTGGTGGCGTGTCCTCTATCCATAGTGGCCTTGGGTTCCCCCCTTTGGGACCCTTTGCTCTGAAATCCCTCCCTTTTTATCTTTTCTCTCCTCTGACTCTTTATCTTTGAGTAGTGTTGATTGGTTTCCCTGTGGTTGTCATACTGTCTATATTTTGTCCAACAAACCCATCACATGCACACATCTTAATTTGGCCACTTTTCAGTGTTTTAATTTGGTCCACCATCCGAAACTGGAGATTCCCGTGGCTCTGCAGCTGGGTGCTGTGACCTAACCAATGCAGCAGAGGCCCTTATCTCATGTTATGAAATGGTGGTACGTGGTTTCAATTTCCCAGCCTGTTTATGCTCACTTGTCCCTTGGCCTCACACTTGGTGTCTGCCTTTTAGAAACCAATTAACCCTTGCCATTCCCCTGAACCTCTAAATACCATTTTTGAGCCATCATTGAGGAGCATATGGACATGGATCTTCCAGCTATGGATAGGAGTGCAATACCATGATGATTGCTGCAATCCAGTCTATCTCCTTCCCTGATTATGGGAATTCTGTCATCTCTCAAGTCCTGGGGAATCTGTTTATATTTCCAGATTTTCATAATTATTATATATAGTTAGTGAGAACTTTTTCCACCTTACTTCCAAGTTTTAGCTGGCATTCCACCAGGGCTATGTAACTTGTTTTTCTTTATATTTTTAATGGCTTTTGAGACCTCTTGATAATCTGGTGGGTTTGCAAGATAGTTCTTAATAGGGTGTTGTAGAATGGCTTTGTTGGTATTGTCTTCAACATTGGACTCTCAGGTCAGGACATCTTGAAAGTGTTCCTTCCACTCTGTGTTGATGATGGAGCTACTAACATTTCTTTCTCTAAGCTTAGAGATTCTTTGTATGCCTCATGGATGCCTTTCTTGAGGCTCCTTCAGGATCAGTAGTGTCAAGATCATCAGGGAGGTCAGAGAGTTTCCCATTGAGGCACTGCTGGAGATGATTGTTTTTAGCTGCGTCCTTCAAGCACTTGATACTGTACCTCTTCCTTGCTTGACACTATTGTCAATGTTATTTTGGGGCTATGTGACTGCCATAATGGAACATATAAAACAATGATCCATCCAGCCATCATCTGTCCTGGTCATAGCTCTGGTGATGTGGGCATTGCAGTGGTCCCAGGCATGCGCTGTGATGCAGTCAATTAGGTGACAGTGTTTTGAGTGTGTGTGGGGGGGGAGGGGTTTAGTCCATAATGTCTTCTGTTTCTTGCTTTGGTGGAGTTAAGGAGTTGATTATGATGATATTACATTCTGACATGCTTAGAAGAACTGGAATTGAATTGACTTTTAGGTGGGTAAAAGTAGATTTTAGGCTATACAGTCTTTTCACTATGCAAAGAATGGGAAATGCTGCAATATATTTAGTTTTTCTGGTTGGCAAATGTCCAGTTAACATTGCTGTCTGATTGTTAGAAGGGTGAATCTGGACAAATCCTGTGTTATTTAAACATTATTAATAATCCTGTGCCCCTCAGGACTTAAGTCTTACCTGTAATAGGATTATATACAAGTCAATTTGAATTTGACATTTCTGCTGTGCTTAAAAGAGATATAAAAGATACAGTGATATTTTTGTTTTATTGATGGTAAACTAATGCATGTTGATCATATTGGCAGTAGATTCAATAATATCAGCTTTGAAATACAGCCTCTCAAGTGGTGACAGTAAATTAAATTGCAGCATAGCCTTGAATGGAAATATTTTTTTAAAGTTCTTCTGTAATCTTGTTTTTTTTTTTCACTTAAAGGTTTATATTTGAGCATGAGCTGTATATTTTAGAGGAAAAAATGGAGAAGGTATTTCAGTTGCCATGAGCTGGGGTTTATATGAAAAGATAAACTACCATTGAAAAATGTGGATAAGCAGAAAAAGGGTTCAATTAAGCTTTTGTTTGTGAACAACTTCAAGATAATATCAAGAGCTCAGTCTTGTACTTGTTACTAGAGGAAAACTCCCATCAAAGCCAAGTGGAGTTCTGCCTGGTTCCAAAATGTGTCATGTTTAGGCAACATGCTTCCTTTTTTTTGTTGCTTTGCTTACAACTTAAATCTTGGAAATGATCTCTCAACCTAAAGAGTAATTTAATCAGATTGAGGCTCAGTCAAAGAAAATGAACTTTATGGTGATATGTTCTTTTTCTAAAAAGAACCACATCCTAAATAAAATAAAGAAGCCTTTTATTGAAGCTAACCTCCACTACATTCAGTTAAACAGAATGTATAATAATTTCAGTACGTGTAGGCATCCTTCTGGCAGGAGAACTGACTAGCTCCTTTCCTACAGTTATAAGAACATAAAACAAAAGATATGCCATACTGGTCAAATTAGTTTTCCATTCAGCTCAGTATGCTGTCTCAAAGCATGGTCCTAATCAATGCTTTAGACTGGAGGGAGGGCACTGAACCAGGTATATCTAGAGATATCTTTCCTGCTTCTTACCCACTTCAGCATCCATAACATTAGTTTAGAGATGCCAGAGGAAATAACTGATCTGCTTAACAACCTTCACCCATAAATTTGTTCAGTTCTTTTTTGAATGTGCCTGTACTATCTTCTTCCACAACCTCTTGTGGCAATAAATTCCAAAAATTAACTACACATTGGGCATGTCTACATGAGAGGGTTTACTCAAAATTAGAGCTAATGACTATGCAGTTAGTGTCACAAGCTACATGCATAGACACTTACTGGGCATGTCTACATGTGAATTTAAGTGGGTTTAAATTTAATCTGTATTAAACTAATTCAGATTAAGCAGGTTTTGGCAGTTGTCTACATGAGGTGGGACCTGGGACTAACTTTAGTCCCAGGGTGCTGCAGCCCTGCCATGTGCCCCTCTGGCCACCAGGGGAAGCTCCAGCCTCCAGATACATGCTGATGCCAGAGCCAGCTGCCAGCATCTGGCAGCCATCTTGGAAACACACCCTTCTGATCCTTAGCTAGCCCCTTCTCTGCCCAGGAGCCATGTGTTCAGCACAGGGGCAGCATGCAACATCTCCCTTCTTGTGCACCCTGTCTTCCTGCACCAGGGCTGCCCTGCCCCTACCAGCAACACCCAGCACCCCGCTGCTCAAGCCCATACCAGCAATGACCAGCACCCTGTGCTCCTGCTGGCCATGGTGCTGGCCCCAACAGGCACCCCTCTGCCCAAGCCCCAGGAGACCCAAGCACCCACCAGCAGGGGCCAGGGCTGGAAAGCCCTGGCCAACCCCCTCCTCCTGCACTCCCCATTCCAGCCTGCCTGCTCTGCTACCCACACACCCCCATCGCCACTGTCAAGACGCACAGATGGTTGAAACAAAAAAACACCCTCACAACACCCACTCCATCCCTCTCTCTTCAACAAACTGTGCCCCTCAACCATCCTCTCCACCCACCACCAATAAAACACTCGCTTACAAGTGGCAAGCTATATAGATAATAGCCCAGCCCTGGGGCAGGGCAGGACTGGGCTCTGGCTGCCCGCCTAGTGGCTGGATAGACCCAGGACCAAATTCCCTGTGTTAATGCACAGTAACACATCTACATGTGTGTTAATCCACGTTAACTAATCCCACTTAAATTTGATACTTGGTTTGGGCAGGTATCAAATTTAGGCTCACATAGACTAAAATTGCCATTTTTAAGTGACATTAAGGGTGCACATGTGTAGACACATGGCTCTAATGTGGCTTAAATTGGGCTAATCCACATTAAATAACCATGTGTATGTTAGTTGCAAAGGACCAACCCACAGGATGATAATAAATTTTAGTTTATTGGACAGGATGTGAAGTTACCAATAAAAACGTAAATGCAAACTTTAAGTTATGGGTGGTACTGATCCACCTTAGTGTGCATGCACATGCACATACACATACATGCGCACGCATGCGTGCATACACACATGCACTCAGTCATTCAAACCCATGTAGTATAGTATGCCATGATTGCTGTAGTGATTATGAGCACTGGTGTCAGTATATCTACCTATCCGAGGCCCTGGAGTCTGCTGTTCATGGTCAGCTTCCTTCAAGGAGATGTCTTCTACAGAAAGAAGTTGCCTGCTTGTCCTTCTGTCTTGGTAGGTCAGGTGCTAGATGAGAGGGCACCACTAAAGGTAATGCTTCACTACCTTTTGTCCCTTTCTGGCAGACTTGTGTGATCCCCCAGCATCATCTTGGCTACCCAGTCCAGAGGTCACTGTCCTACGTGGGTCTTGAGTAGTACAGCTGTTAGGCATAGGGGTCTCTGCTTGCTAGTACCTAAAGTTTCAGGATTCCACCCTTGACTTATTAACTTAATGGCTGTATTGTCATTGATTACAGTCCACAGGGTGAGTGTTCAATCCCAGGATTCAGTTCTTTAGCTTGATTAACTTAAAATGGAGTTCTTTTGGCTAGGCTGTGGTCTACTGATGATCATCATTCACTCGCATTCACTTAACAGATTTTATCATTTTACAGTTACAATTTCAATGCAGTTTTAACAATGGTCCAGGGTGTAACTTCATTCTACAGGGAGTACATTCCTTAAGAGTTTAAAAGTATAACATATAAAATACAAAATGCCATGGTAAAGACGAGACAGATGAAATATGAACATGCACTGTGAGAGATATATAAAAATGCAATGTGAAGTTGTGAGGATCAAAGACTACTGGGGACAGTAAGTGACTTAAGTGAGCACAGGATATATTTACAGACTTTGCAGTGGATATTTTAGTTCTTTTGTTTTCTTCTGACACTGAGCTTAAGTGATATGTAGATGTAATTTCTAGGTTTCTTCTATAGAAGGCCACTTCAGCTTTCTGGCTTGCTCTGAGTCTTGCCAGACCCATGCAATGAGTGTGCTAGGTCTCTGCCAATACTAAGAAGGAAAATAAATACCCAAAATGGGACAGGGGAGGGGTGGCAGGCAAGAAAGGGCTTCTATTGTATCCATGTCCAGAAGGGAAATGTACAAAGGGGGCTTTCTGCTACATGTAGACATGCCCACTGAGTAGCAATTGGCTGTAATCATAAGTAAATTTCCTACCTGAAAATGCAAGTAGCAAATTAACTTTCAATTTATCTACTGTGCAGCAGCACATGTGTAGACACTGGACTCAGAGCATGTTTGCTCCTGAGTAGCAGGGGACAGCACATTGCTCCCTGCCACCCAGGAGCTGCCTGGGGCGGGCTCTGCCACTGGAGCCTGGGCAGGGACAATGTCCCCCTACCCCAGTAGCAAGGAGCTCCCAGGCCCTGCTGCTCAATCACAATCACAGGGCTGAGGCTGGGAGATACTCTCTCCCAGCATCAGCTCCATGGCTGCGGGGCCTGCACTGGAAAATTCCTCTCTCCCAGTGCCAGCTCTGTGATTTCAGGATGGCCCTCTGATTTGCTTGCATGTCCCTGCATGTGTAGACACATGCCCAGGAGAGTTTACTCTTGAGTACTTTACTCTAAGAGTAAACTGCTCCCAGATTATTTGTACATGTAGACATGTCCACTGTGTAAAAAATACTTTCTCTTGTTAGTTTTAAACCTGTGTCCTACTAATATGAGTGGATGCCACCTCATTCTAATAATATGGGACTGATGGATAACATTCTCTATTAACTTTGTCAATGCCCTTCATGATTTTATAGACCTCTATCACATCTCTCCTAAGCCTTTTCTTTTCTGAACAGAAGATCCCTATCCTTTTTTAGCCTCCCTGGTATAGGAACTGCTCCCTGATCATTTTAGTTGCTCTTCTCTGTACCTTCTATAATTCTACTGCATCTTTTTTGAGATGTGGAGACCAGAACTGTACACCATATTCAAAATATGGGTGCACTATTGATTTTTATAGTGGCATGATGATGTTCTCCATTTTGTTTTCAGTTTTCTTCTTGCTGGGTGCATCTATACATGTGCTTTAATGCATTGTAGCCTATTTTACTGTACATTAAAGCATCACATAAAAACTGTGAGATTATGCTAATACACAGTAAAATAGGCTACTGCGCATTAAGTCTAACTTGAAAATCATGTTCATTCATTCCTGCACATTTAAGGCAGTGAAATTGACATAATGGAACCACTGGGGAGGATTCAGTGCTTGAGTCTCCCAAGTACCGATAGTACAATTTTGTTTAGTATCTCACATTGGAGGTACTAAATTTAATGTGCATTAGAAAAAAACACCTTAATGCACTCACTAGGTGCACTCACTGATTCCTAACATTTTATTGGCATTTTTGGTTGCCACAGCACATTGAGCTAATTTTTTTTAGAGAGCTATCTACAGAACTCAGCATTGTGTAGGTATAAAGTAATTTTTCCCCATGTGCATTACTTTGTACTTCTTGACATTGAAGTTCATTTGCCATTTTTTGCCCACTCACTTAGATGGTGAGATTTTTCTGCAGCTCCTCTCTGTCATCTTGGGATTTGAAACAGTGAGATAGACTGGAGAAGATAGTTTGCAGAATGTACTGAGGCTGTTTGTTAGGGTCAAGACTTGATTCCCTGGAGTTCAGCATACACTAAACTCATCAGGGAACTCTTTGCTTTTTTAGTTCCTTCTGGTTTGCTTTGTTAACACACTTTATAATAAAAAAAATCACCTTTTTCAGTAGTATAGTGAATATCCTGATGATTTTTAACGTTAGGGACTCCCTGGGAATGTAGAAATATTATAAATTTGTATCAGGTAAAATGTACAAGGAAAAGAGTTGCTATGTTGTTTCTGTTACATTCTTGGCTCTGATGTTTTGTACAGTCATGACTGAGAAATCATGCATTTTTCAATTAAAGGAATATCATTGACCTACATTGCAGATGCATGAAAAATCAGGTTTTGCAAGACTAACATCAATAAAAATGTTTCCAAAATTATTATATTGTTAATTACAATGGAAATGATTTATCTTTCAAGGAATATCTTGCCATCCAGGTTTTGCACCCACACTCAGTTTCCAGGCAATGAATGAGAACCACAGTAGGAAAGTGTTTAGAAACTGACTAACAAGAAATATTGAGTAGTTTATATAGCAATTGTTAAAAGTGAGTGACATGCAGAAAGCAAACAAGCAATATAAATGCTAAATAGTAATACTATTTAGAATGTTTTAACTCTAATAAGTATTAAATTTAACCTCACAGCTCTTATTTTATGCATACTGGAAACTAGCACGTGGTTCAAGAAGTAGTTTATCTTCTAGGTATATCTCCATTTTGGAGTGCCTTTATCAGAACCCTCATTAAATGAGGATTAATTTGTTCTATGTTCAGGTACTTCTATAGCACTCTGCAGCCATGCACTTCTGTCAGGGTACAACTGTAAAGCACTTTCAAGGGCCCGATCATGCAATACATATCACTACTGTCAGTGCCCACAATGTAATGCAGCTCTTCATTGCATAGCAGAGCTATCCCAGTTCATCAGCCAGAGAAATCTTGTCTGTGACATCCATGAAACTGAACTAACAGAACATCAAGAAAAAGACATAACTCTGAAATTTAAATTTAGTAATGATGGTGTTTCTTGTTTTCTTGGATGGTTTTATTTTGATATACATTGTGACTTATTCCTTTAGAAGAAATCCTAGAGGTTACTAGTGACCTTCTTTTATACCCCTGCTACAAGAAATATATTAATTTTTAAAAGAAATGCATTTCTCTGATCTTCAACACATCCTTTGCTAGCTTGGCAAGATCAGTAAGGGTCTGATTGCAATATTGTTATTCATAGTGAATAAGTCCCAATGGGATGTGTCTCAGTGGTTACCAATGGGACAACAAGCAGAGTAAGATCTGTTCCTCTGTGAATAAGGGGAGCGCAGTTTGATCAAAGAGATCTGCCAACACAATATGTTTGTGAGAAAAATTCTGAGGGCCATATTTTTCACCTCTTAATTCATTTGTGTTTTCAACTCAAACCCTATATGTAAAAATGGGTAGTTGCACAGCTACATGTGGGGTATGTACATGTAATATTTACTGTATTTTACTCTGCAATTATCTAATTTGCATGCTTAAATATAAGTTAACTTCACATGTTATTTTGCCAGTGGTCAAATCTGGTATTTTATAATTTGGTCTTAAGCATTCTCAGTCTAGGGATTTGTGCTACTAGCTTGTGTTGCTGCTTTACTCCAATTTTCAACTACATTAGAGAGCCAGCATAAGCAGCTAACTTTCTGCTTTATTTCACAAGATAATGCTTTAAAATTACAAGCCTAATCATTATTAATTCATTTGCTATTTATTGATTGCATTAACATTAATCATAATAACCACCCCTAATATTAAAGTAGATGCATTTCTATAGTACTTCAGGACTCACCCTTCATTAACTGTACCATTACTTACAAGGTGTTACTTTTTGAGTAAATAACTGCATGATTTTCCCCCTCACCCTCCCAGTACTAGGGAGGAGAAATGCACATAAATTCTGGACTAAATTTTGAAAGCAGCATCCTTTTTCCTGTAAGACTGTGCCTCTTCCCCTCTCCCAATTCTTCTGCCCCAACTCTGAACACTGAAGGGGATAAGTTCAACATATACCTTTTATAACCCAAGAGCAGTTCAGTTTTGTATTCCTTCTGGGCAAGTTTCTGTACATAACCATATTCAATTGCCTTCAAAATTTGACAGACAGTCTGAGCTGTTATTCATTCAGGTTCTCTGGGTGTAATGTAAATATTGTATTCCCAGAACTGTCATGCTGGACTTCAAGAAGCGTTTATCACCTTCAGAAGTATGGTTAATTTGATAGTTAGATTTCAACTGCAATGTTTGTAAGAGTTCTCTGAAGGCTATGTTTATAGGTTTGGTTCATGTTTTCACTGTGTCCCACTTCCAGGCAGCGTGGAAGGGGCAGTCCTCCAGCTTTCACTAGCAATAATACCTTAGACAGTTTGAAATGAATAGACAAGCCTCATGACTTCTATGGCACAACATAGATTTTAGATTGGACTCTTTTATAGGAGACAAGATTACTGAATTTATAGAATTTCAGCTTCTCTGCACTTCGCTAGAACTGTTGCATGTCAGCTCCCAGTGTTTGTTTCAGCAGAAAAATAGTCTGTATGTACTGAACTGCCCTTGTCATCTTGAATATCACTGTGCTTTCTTACAGCCTGTGACCTTATGAACCAAGGCATTCTGGCCCTTGTCAGCTCCATTGGCTGCACGTCAGCAGGATCCCTGCAGTCCTTGGCAGATGCCATGCACATCCCTCACCTCTTCATCCAGCGTTCAACAGCTGGGACTCCAAGGAGTGGATGTGGGCTTACCCGGAGCAACCGAAATGATGACTACACCCTCTCTGTCCGCCCGCCTGTCTATCTAAATGATGTCATTTTGAGGGTGGTCACAGAATATGCCTGGCAAAAATTCATTATTTTCTACGATAGTGAATATGGTAAGTATTTATTTAGCAGCTTGATTGTTATCAAATCCATCATTCTGTTGGAACTGAATTAAATCTTTAAAATCTTACAGTAGATTACATTTTGCCTATAAGCATTTATGGTTGTGCTAGCATTTCACATAAACGGAGAAAAATCTCTCTCTAAAATCCATCAACTTTTATAGCTGTGTTTGATAATTATTTTGATAAAGTTGGATTCTAAATGCAGAACTTATCTAGCCTTCTATCTTGCCAGTGTTTATGAAGTGTAAATGATTTTAATGAGTTTTGTTGTTTGCAGCATGTAGAAATAGATAATGATAATACACCTATTCAATTTTACATTTTTAGAAGTATTTATCAGATGGTGAACACTTTTTGTTTATTGACATCTTTTGTAGAATAAAACTTTTAAATAGTAGCGTGAATAAAAGAGAAATCTGAGGAATGGACAGAATTTTGTGAATACACACTTAGATAAAACTGTAGAAATATAGAAATGAATACTGTCTTCCCCCTTTTTTCAAATGTTTTGGAGTGCCTTTATTGGTACACAATTGATACTGAACTGACAGTCCTCTACCTACAGAACAAATACAGCACAAGAAATAGTGGTATAAATTAGTCCTAACTATATGATTTTGCATGTCAATCATGTTCTATAGGGGTTTCTTCTAAGGTTAGAGTAAAACCAGATGCCTTATAGTCAAATAATGTATATGCTAATTTTATCCTTCTTCAGTCAAAAATTGTTTTAAAAAAATCTAATTTCTACAGATGTAGTTGTTATTCATGACTGTCCATGAATAGTTTGCATGGACATTTTTAAAGTTATTTTCAATTTTAAATTGTGTGTGAACTGTTTATTTAAGCAGACTGTTCCTTTTTAGTAGTGTATGATTGGTAAACCAAGCCATGTGTTATTGATTTGGCTTTTTTAGTAGATGGTCAATTCTTATATTAAAACAATAGAAATAATGAATAGCTAATGATTCTTGCTATTTATAATAATATAGCACCTAGAAGCCCCATCAATACCAGGGTCCTATTGTAATAACTACTGGATATACACATATATGTGCACAGTCTTTGGTCTAACGTGCTTATAGTAGTAAATATTGCTGTCCATTAAATGAACATGTTTATGCATCTAAACATAAGTATTATATGAAAAAGCCACTGCAAAAATATTGATGCTCACAAAATAGCCTTTTGCATTTGTTTTCATGAACAAGAAAGGAAAAAGTATCACAGTAAATCAACTATTCAGAATAAAAATGTTCTTTTAGTACTGATTTTCTAATATTCAATAAGTTCTGACGGAGATAGTAATTCAGACCCCCTGGCTCCTACGTTCTTTATCTCTCCTCAAAGATGTCTATCCATTAGGAATACGTGTGAGACCATGTGATGTCTGTAGGTATTATAGGGCTTGCTAGTACTGCCCTGCACTCGTCTGCCTGCAGGTGGAGACAGGGTAGACCTTGGCTCTGGATCATGAGGTCTGCCAGGAAGTGGATCTGACGTTTTCTTGTCTGCCATGACTTTGATGACCTATATATTCCCAGGAGGCAATGCCCATGGTGATCCTGCCTGGTCTTGAACCCTGTGTCTTCTGTGGGGCTCCAAACCTTCCCTTTACCCCAGCTTAGACTCTCCAGATGGTGTTTTACGATATTCTTCTGCAGCTAGGTTGCAGTGCTGCCTGCTGTAACCTTATTTGCCCCTACCCCAGGGTGTCCTAGTGCCTCTTTTGGGTACACCCTTCCAGGGGCCAGTCTTGGCCTGTGCTCAAAAAAATAAAATAAACCACAAAAAGAAATCACAGAAAACCCTGGCTGTTTCTCAGCCTTCTTGTCAGGCTCTGGAAATGTCCCCTTTTCTCGTGATCAGGTGCTCAACCTCCCAATCACCATAATTCAGGCAAACAATCCCTTAGTCCATTCTTTTCCATGTGCTAGCTGACCCTGCGCCCCTATGAATGTTCACAGTCTATCTGGGGTCTCCCTGATGTGCAGGAAGGCTCTACCTGTGACTGCAGATTTTTTCCTTCAGGCCCTCCTCCAGATCCTCTGTTGGAAAAACTTCAGTTCAGAGATTCTCTCAGGCTTTATGGACTCCCTCACTCTGGATCCTCAGCTGCAGCTCTGCTCCAGAGATTACCACTAGCCACTTGTTTGCAGGTACCCGCCTGCCTCAGGGTCCTCTCATAGCACTCCTCAGGCATGTTCTCTAGTTTCTGCCTACCAAGATGCTCAGCTGCTCCTCTCTCCCTGTGGCCTGCAGGGAACTGACCCCTCTCTGCCCCGCTTCAGGGCCAGAAATACCTTTGGGCAGCCTCCCTCTGCCACTCCTGAGTGAGATCCTGCTCCGGAAATTGGGTGGGTATTTTCCTTCCTTTCCGGGCTACAGCTGCAGCCCTGCTGGCCCTCTATGCTGTAAGTTCTGTCTCACTCCTTCACAGACTATTAATTAAATTAGTGTCCCACAAGCTTAAGCATGATATTCTACAGGAGACTCCTTCCCAAAAGCAGACTCAGCCACTAAAAGCACAGCGACTGAGCCTGTCATTGTCATAATAACTAGTAGGCAATATTCTTTTGGTGTTTTCAAAGATACTTTTGGGGGGTTTCTGTACAAACACAAGAAATACCATACTGGAGCAGACAACTCAGTATCTGTTTTTTCAGTCAGTCAAATACTTCAGAAAAAGGTGCAAGTTCCTGTGGTAGGAAGATGGAAGGTCTGCCACCAACCAATGTCTCATTCTAAACCTGTATAGTTACAGACTGACTTAAACCCTGTTTTGAAATAACTCTGAATAATCTCATTAGCCATATAACTTTACAATCCCTCTTTCAGTTGCCACCTATGTCAGCAGGTTGCAGTTTAATTGTGGATATTAAGAAACAGCTTTTCTTTTAATAAATTTTGTATGTGCCAGTTTCGTTGGATGTCCTCTTGTTTTTATGATATGAAACAGAGAATACAAATTCCAGATCTACCATCCCAACAGCATTGGTTATTTTGTATATTTTATCCCATCCCCTTTTATTTGTGTCCTTATGTAAGAAAACAATCCCAGTCTTTAAATTTTTCTTCTTGTGAGTATTCTTCCATGCCCCTAATCATTCTTGTTACCTATACCTAAACTCCCTTGTAGAGGGAATGATCAGTATCGAGCATCATATTTCAAATGTCATTATTGATTTTTACAATATACAGTATTATCACATTGTCCATATTATTCTCTATCCTATTCTTTAAACATTGTATTTTTCTGTAACACAGCCACATGTTAAAAAGGGCCTCACATTGTGCTGTCAAAAGTGTCATTCAGATTTTTTTCCCTCCAAATAACTTAGCATTTATACACTTTAAATTTAATCTGTTCCTGTGTTGCCCGTTCACCTAATTTTCTTAGACTCTTCCAAAATTATTTGAAGTGCTCTCTAAATTTGGCTAAAGTAAATAGCTTTGTATCATCTGAAGATTTTACCACTTTACTGTTCATCCCCCTTTTCCAGAAACTGTTGTGAACAAAAGCAGTTTTTGCAGAAATTCCCTGATGAATCAGGATCATGAAGCAAACTTTTGGTCACTTTAATTTCACAAATAGCTCCTTTGAAGACAGTATTGAGTTCACAGTGGCCATTTCTCACAACATTTTTAATAAATATAATACTTTGTAAATTATGGTATTGATCTCATTTGCTTCTCATTTGCACTGGGCACATGTTTCATATATTATTAATGTTGTAAAGGACTTTGAATGTGAAAAAGTCTCCTGTGAGTGCTATATATTATTATTCGATTTAATCCTACCTCTTCCAAGGTGCGGGGCGGTGGGGGGATCCCCAAATCAAGTTTTTAAAATATTTTCACATCATGAAAATACATTGTTTTGTGTTGCCATAGTTTTATGGTGATAATTTTTAAATGTTTTTAAGTGGTGAAGGAAATCTTTGAAATTGAAACCTTTAATTCCCTTCAGTTATTTAAAGGCACTAGGTCAGGTATTCAACTTGTCATTCTAACCAAGGTTGGATCAATGCTGCTCTCTGGAACGTGCTCCCCGTATTTGCAGAGAGACTATCACTGTAGAATTGTTTCTGCTCCCTGCCCATACTGACCAGAGACCCAATTCTGCTAAGATTCAATACACATCTAACATTAAACAACCTAAGTATTCACATAAGAGTTAATGAGACTTAAGCACCTGCATGAAGTTTAACAAGTGTGTTTATATGCTTTGCTAAATAGAGACAGTACTGGCATTATTACTTAACATTAAGAATAAACTTTAGTGTTTTGCAGAATTAAGGTCTATGCACAACGCCAGATACCTATCTTCATTCTACCTTTATATAAAAATATATATGCCATAGTCATTATTTCTGTGGATACTAATACATATCTCCACAGTATAGATTATGTAATATGGATCTCTAGAGTTTTTTCTTCCTTTGTGTCCAGTTATTCTTTGAAAATGAGGAAATGAAAATGTACTGGAATGGAACGAAGGGGCACCTCAGCCTCCTGCCCTTGTGTTCACACACACCTCCACGCACCCACTGACACGCACATGCACAGGCACATGCACATACACACGAATAGCTATCCAGCCAGGCTAGACTTCAAAGTAAATACTTTGTACCTTGAAGAGGGGCTGCATCCATTCACATATATAGTTATCAGTGTCATTGGTTTTAAGTTCAATGCATTGAAATGGCTTTTGACTTTTATCTTGCCTATTAGCGATTGCCTTTCATTAGTAGAGTGAGAAAGCATAATTTATATTTGGAATGATATCCTTCTGCAAAGCAGAATGTTGTTTGTGGTGTATTTTTTTCATCAAATATCCCAAATCCTTTCTGGATATAATTGGATCAATGCATTCAGCTTTTAACTAAACAGAAAAAAGAGTCCATTTTTCTAAAGCTTTTATATCCGGCTAATAAAAGATGCGATTCTACTTAAAACTTTTTTTCCAACAAAGAAAGTTGAAGTCCTAGATGAAATATTCATTTCCTTCAAAGTCCTAATTAACTGTGTGAATAGGAAGTGATTCAGAAGCCTCACTTTGAAACCATTGACAATTAAATTTTGCATTGATAGTGGGGGGTTTTTTTTCAGAATTAAATTTACAGGATATTGACTTTAAAAGTTACCTACCTGTAATTAAAATCAAGTCTCATTGTAGTCTAGTTGGCATATCTGAATTGAGCTATTTGTAGGAAAGATTTCAATAAATAATGACAAGTCTTAACCCTATGTTCAGTGTCACTACTGTTTTCCCTGTAAGTAATGAGGAATGATGACACAATGTGCATGGACACACATTTCATACGGGAAGCAGGCAGGCAGGAGAACTTCCAAACTGAAATCCTTACTTGTTTGGTCTTTTAAGTTAATTTAATTTGTTGTGGTAATAATATTTCACATGCATTTAGTGCCCAGAAAATAGTGATAGCAGATATGCTTTAAGGCCTCAGGTACTGAACTAATTTGATAGTAAAATGAGAGAGTTTCTCCCCCCCCACCCTCCTATTTTATGACCCTGCTTCTACTAGAAAAACTTACAGTTCATCCCTTTGCTGCACAATTCCTGCTTTCTTTGCCTGCATTATAGCTCTGTGTAAAAAGGGCAGCTTTCTGATATTAAAGGAACATTAGTATTGAACAAGCCTTTGTTGAAGGACAGGAAGTGGTAAATATTGGGTCAACCTGATACACTCTAAGAAAAGGGTGTTTTGTAAATGTCTGGTGTGATTCTGCTTGCACTGACTGTAAATCTACAGTAACTCAGTTGGCTTGAAGGAAATGAAAATTATGACCTTGTAAACCTGAGTATGGGTAGAATCAATCCCCTGTCTCCTTTAAGTCACTATCTTTTGTAATTTGTAGCATCACAGATTTTGGATTGTGTCTAGATTCAACTCCCATTGAAATGAGTGGAAATGATCTTTTTTCAATTCAGGTGTAAGTTCTTTCAATGAAAGACAAAACTGGATTTTATGGGCTATATCTTACAGGGAAATGACTACGACCTCACAAAAGATTCTAATCTGGCCAAATTCAGATCTTTGAAGTGTTATATTTGTGCACGACTGGGGATATGCCCAGGATGAATAGTGAATCCCCAAATATTAGTGTGAAGAAAACCCCCCTTTCATATGAATGTTTCAAAAAGTGAGATAAAGAAGGAGAATTAAATACTCATTCTAAGCCTGAATATATATAGATCCACCAGCTCTGATCATTAGATTAGTAGGCTACAGCAACGGGGCCTGTGACTAGTTGTGAGGGGTGCTAGGCTCAGCATGGTGCTCAGGTTCCTCCTTCAGATTCCTACACCCTGCCTGTCCTTCCCCTGTAGGTGTCCACAACTGGTTGAAATGGTGGGGAACAGGCGCTGGAAGGAGGAACCTTCACGTTGCTAGTGCTGTCCCCAGCTGATGCAGGAACAGGGGAGCCATGAGTTGCTCCTGGTCCACTCTCATAGGCTGCATGAGCCAGTGGTGGCATGCAGGTTCCTCCTTCCAGCACCTGTTCCTGGCCAGCAGAAGACAGGGAGCAGAGGTTGGAAAGTGGAAACTGTAAACCACTGGTGCTGTTGTTTCTGGCCGAGCCTGGAACCTCAAACAACCACTCCCCATAGCCTCTGGCTGGAGTGGCTGTCAGTGGGGGGCAGTGTTGGTCCCCCACTCTTTTATGCATCTTCTCTCTACCCAGCTCCCTGATGACCCCCACTGACCTGGGATTTCCAGCCACACCTTACCCTCATCCCTTCCTGGTCTGAATGGTGGCATGCCATACTCTTTAGTACATCATGGATACACCAATTGGAACAGATATGTTTTTAAACTGTGCTAACTGTTTTACATGCAGCTATGTGCATTGTGTTGCTGAAGAGAACATTTACATTTTGATGTTTTTCTTGTGGTAGTAAATTCTGTAAAGAACCCAATCAGTCATTTCTAAAGAATAACTGAGAAATTTCTGCCATTTTCCAATATAGACCTCTGTACAGGTCTAGAATGCAAAAAGAGCAATTTCTGCTGTTTGTAAGCATTTATTTTTTATTCTTTGTTGGTGTCAAGGCATCTAGAAAGATTCTCTGCTTCTTTAAGGAAATGAAGAGAACGGATGGTTTCCAAAGGAATTAATATGATCTTATTTCATATTCTTTTTTCTGTTGTCTTTAAAAAGCATCCTGCATTTTGTATACAATAAAAAGAGGTGCAAGGGTGCTCTTGTATATAGGACATTCAAATCCACCCCTTTGTTTTTTAACTCAGCTGGTCTGTGTAAAAGATGATGCAGGCACTCATTCATATACATAGCATTTATTTTTCTAAAGGATAATGCATCTGTGCTTGCTTATTCTGTGGCCTTCTGCAAAGACCACATGTTTTTGAGAATTGATTTGTATTGGTCCCCAAGAGTCTGACTTAAATTTTTAGGATGAGATACACAAGCAAAACGCAGGTGTGATGATATGAAGTGTTTAATGCCTAAATGTTCTGGTACTGGCTCTAGAAGTTTGATCAATCTATGAACTGAAGTCGGGTGCTTAACTTCCCTATTCATTACATTACAAGAGTTAACTATTTAGGGTTCACAACACTCAGCACATTGGATATGGGTTGGGAAGTGGAACAAAGGACAGGAAGATGAGGTATAAGATAGCCAGCCCAAAACACTGGAAAGAGGGATGTGTCTGAACTCATAACAGCTCCTGAGCACCTACTTCAAATCTACAGGTCAGTGCCTAAGAAAGACTGGAATTCAAAACATGGAACCCATGCTTAGACTTAGATCCTTAAGTCATTCTTTCAAGAATAAGTGACTTTCTCACTGTTACCTAGACAGTGGTGGTGCTGCCCACACTTTGTATAATAATCTGATGGTTAAAGCACTTGCCAAGGAAGTTGGGAAAGCCCGGGGGAGGGTGGTTCAAACTTACTTCTTATATCTCCTATGGAAGTACCCTAACAACCAAGCCAGAGGCTGGGTAGGGCTGTCCTGGGGATACTCTCTGCTCCTCCTGTTGAAACTATGAGAATGTGCAGAAAAGAAATCAATATTCAGTGGGAAGGGAAAACTAAGCCAAAGGACATGATTCTATCCCAGAAAAACGATCACTACTGTAGGGAGATGGATGAGTCCTATGTCTAGGTCTGCTTATACATTTTTCATTAAAGAGGCATTGGATGAAATGTACATTCAGTGTTAGAAGCACAGGCCAGAACCTGGGTTTCTCCACTTCCCAGGGGAGTGCTTTCCTTTACTGGGAATGAAGCATAAAAAGCTATGCTGCTTCTTGCTTCATATTTTTCTTTCTTTATGAATCTTCATTTCCTTTCTGTACTGTAACACAGCTTCATCAGGGAAGGGGGAAAGGAGCAGTAGGGTAGGTTGGAAGTGGGGTAGAGAGTGATTCGACTCCAGGTGTGGCTCTGGCCAGGTCTCGCTCTGGCCTTTTTCTGAGGAGTGGGAGATGTGAGTTTGAACTCATATACATATAGAGGACCTAGGACCAGATCTTCTATTTCCTGGATAAGAGCTCTAACCACTTCACTATTTTATAAAAGGTGTGTGACTCCACACCATTACCCTGGCATCCCTTGCTGGGCATGTTTGTAAAAGGAAAGTGGCCCTGGGCCGTCATTCATTGCCATCAGAGAGGAACAGGCATGCTTGGAGTACCTTTGTTAGATCAGGTCCCACAGTGACAGGGGCTTCTAAGTTTGTGATTCTTAGAAATTTAAACAGAAGATAGGCATTTACACGTTCAGCTCAGCTAGGATGGCAGCTTCTCTGGGAACACAGTGTGGCTGAACTTCAGGTACCTAAGCAAGCTATGTGGTGAAAATATCAGCACTTTTGGTACTTAAAGGTTTTTCTTAAAGGTTGTTAGATGAAGTTTTTGTGGATCTCTACCTTGACCTTTCTTTCTTGTTTTTTACTAATAATCTGTAGGATTTTTTTAAAACTATAGTCGGTGTTAAATCCTTACATTTGAATCCAGTCCTCATTACTGCTGTCCAGGGCCAGGCATAAGGGTTAAATTTAAATTATGTAAAATATACATCAGTAAAAAAAGTTTTCAGATTGTCAGTAAAAAAAAAAGTTTTCTTGAGTTAGCGACCCCGTGGTTGATTTACAAGGAAACTTCAAGCTGGGCATGAAGGGCTGCAGAGACTCAGAATGTGAGGGGAGTGTTTACAGACTATGGAAACTAGGCCTAGAACCACCCTTGTCTGAAAAGTAGGCTTGTGAAACTCTGACTCAAAAGCAGAGCTCTTTGCAAAGGGCAGGCTTAGTGAATGTAATCTGAATGAGGAATATGAGTGTTTTCTGGGCACAGGGTGTAAAGAGATTTATTGCTGGAACTCAGAGGGAAATTGAGGCAACCAGTCCAAAGGGCACATTGGATGAGAAGAGGAGCGTTTTAGGATAGGAGCTATTTCTTGACCATATATTCCTGAAAGCCTCTTTTTTAAATGTCAAAAAATATTCTGTAGAAAATTCTACTGTACTTCTTTCTTGCATAACCACTTTTCAAAAATAAACAGTGAATGACCATTCATGGAGAGGGACACTTGGAACCATAACATTTTCAAATCATTTGAAGTTTTAATGCAAGTTTAATAAAGGCCCATAAAATGATCACATTCTCCTTAATCGATTGCAAATGCTCATAATTACCCGGAGGCTGTTTTCAGCTGCCTGATGACTATAATATTCTCAAGTCTGTCTCCAGACAGTCTTAAAACTGTTTATTACTCATTTGGCTACTTGCCAGCTTCCTGCACTCTCATTTACTTCACTGTGCCTCAATAAACATATAATTAATTCAAGCTTATTATTGAACTATTTTCTTTGCATTAGTACATATTTTGTCATCCAGATAAGAAAAGAAACATATATTCATCACTTCTGCAGCTTGGAATAAACTGAAGTGATAAACTAAGTTGGATTTTGTTTGTAAGAACTTCTTTAACAACTTTTCCACTTGACGCACCATTGAATCCTGAAATGTGCATTGGTTCATTCTCAATTTACTTGAGTAGAGAGTTACTGAAGTAACTAAAACACTGTGGTTTATGTCCCCTGAAGAAAAATTACTGTAGTTTTGTTTTCTAGATGAAAAAGAAATTGGAGAATACTTTGAAAAAGTCCTTCAAGTCCATAGGTACATTTATAGGAAACATGTTATACATCAATATGTAATGTGAACTTTGAATTGTATAGGTAAATTAAAGCCTGAACAAGCAAAGCACTGGGAGGTTTTCTACTAGAAATGTTGCTGCTATGATAAGGGAGAAATATCAAGCAGATTTTTTTAAATCCTCAAGCTTTATGCTGGTAGACCAAGCTGCATGTGTTTTCACAATATCTGCATAGACTAGTACAAAAATACGAAAAGTATACCTGTAATGGGATAATTAAATCTAGAATTAATACCCAAGGAGATTTTACACACATATGAAATACTGCTGATGCTTGTAAAATTTACAGTTAATTCACAATGAGTACATCTACACAAGACATTTATTAAACAGTTGACTAATTAACTGCGCAGTAAGCATCTTAACGTCTACATGTGCACTCCTGTTAGGGCGCACAAAATTAATAAACTCTGCAGCAGGGTTGTACTTGTAAGTACTTGCCAATATTTACTGCCTGCTGTGGAGTTTTTCATGTGCAACAGCACGTGTAGATGCCAACCAGCTGGGTAGGGCATGAGGGTGCTTCACTGTTGGGGCTGCCTGCTTACCAGCCCCACACTGAAACACGCTTGTGCCCCAGGCAGCTCCTCCCCAACACACTGAGTCTAGTTGGAGCAGCCCCAAGCTACCTGCTAGCTGGGACTGTTGCAGCCCAGCTCTATGTACTGTGGTGGGGGCATGTGTGCAGACATATGCTCAGGGCAATAAACTTGGGACCAATAAGCTCTGCAGTTTATTGCTGCCCCCGAATGACAGGTGCAGATGTGCCCAGTGAGGCCAATATTTTCAAACCTGCTTGCAAGTAAGAAAGTTTGAGCACCTGTAGTTTCTGCTAGATTCAATAGGAGCTTCTGAGTGCTCAGTGATCTTAAAAGGCAGATCAACACTTAAGGAGCTTCAAGTGCACGCATAGAAGTGTAAAATTTAGGTATTTGCCCTTTTTAAAATATTCACTGGGTATCTAAAGTTAGGTTCTTACATAATAAATATTGAATTGCTCACTGGTGCCTCAGTTTAATGAGATTGTCAACACAAAAATTTGGCTTGTTGAATTAAAATTGCCATGGTTCAGTTTTAAGGCAGGATATGGTGTATATAAGCATCAGAAAAGTGAAATGTTTTGAAGAAAAAGTGACAAAACATTTGGATTAAATCCCAAGAAAGGAGAGGAGAAAAGGAAAGGATTTTATTTTTAAGAAAATGCTGGTGATTAAAATTTTATAATGTGAGCATTAGAAAATGTCATAAGCTGATTGGTGGCATTACAGATATTTGCTACAAAGGCTTTGGGGATAAGCTAACTACACTTTAGGCAGTACTATAACAAATAACCTTATCATTTAGGGCAGTGGTGTCCATGTCATCTGGTCCCCTGGCCTAGATATAGACTGCAGTAGTCCTCATAGGCCAGATCTGGACAGCAGTGGAGCAAGTAGCATCAGGAAGCCACGGGGTTTACCTCAGCCACAGCATATACCCCAGTGGGTCTCTATGCTGCAGATTTCAGTAGTGAGCTCTGCCCTACCAGGCATCTTGCGGGCTGTACCTTTTATGCCACTGGCTTATGGAAATCTTGACTAGCAAGATCACTTCTTTGGCCATAAGTGTCTCTACTGAAGTAAAAAATAAATAACCATCCAAATTTGTTTTAAATTATTTTAATAATGGTTAGGGGTTGAGCTCAACCAGTGATTCATAATAGGTAATTACTCAGTTTGAAGATAGGTTTGATCAGGTTAGTAAAGAATACAATCCAGAATGAAAGATATACTTACTCTGAGATTTCCAGATGGGAAAACCTTTCCATATCATTTAACAGGTTTACCTGGGTAAGACTTCCTTCTGTAACAGACTACTTTTTAGCTTCTCCAAAATAGGTTTCTCTTGTAGGGATTAATTTAGTTAATACCACTGGGTATTACCACACATGCACTTTACAGTGGAGTTGACTAATTAGCTCTTCAGTAAAGCATCACAGTCTACATGTGTGTCTATATTAGGGAGCGGTAAACTAATTAACGCTTCTGTAACAGTCTTGGACAAATGTTATCCTATATCAGAGTAATTGTATGCGCTCAAACTCGTGTGTACCTGTGACCAGGGCTGGTTGGGGCGTGAAAGGGTACAGTGGGGGGACTGCCTGCCACCTAGCCCTGCAGTGTAGCACCCTGTCTTCCAGCAAGCCCTTCCACTTATTGATGCCACCACTCAGAGCCCAGAGTTGACCCCTGGGCCCCCTGCCATCCCATGGTTGCTCTGCCCTAATTCAGATTTCTGTGCTACCAGGCACACATGAAGTTGCTGTGCCCAAGGCACATTAATACCATGTGTAGGTGCGCCCACTAATGACCGCTTTACTGCTACTGTATTCCTAACTGAGCAAAAATGGGATCACTGGGTGCTTCAAAAACATCCTGTACAAAAGACTGTAGAATCCATAGAATACAACTGCACTGGACAAAAAAGGGGGAGACAGAGAGAATCTGCCTCTCCTCACATCTCCCTTAAAGTAAAAAATAACCTAGTCATACCAGCAATTTATGGAGTGTCTTAGCCTGTTGGACACCATTTGGCTGGTAGGAGCATAGCCTTAATATCATCCTTACATATTCCTAGCATAAGTATCCTTGCCACAAAGTCAAGGAAAATGTGCATGAATTTGCTCAAGCTGACCTCAGAATTGTCATAGTGTCTTACAACAGCTAGTGTCAACAACAAATGAGTGTATAGATCCTAGGCAACTTCCATCATTTCCAGCACTCTTAGGCAAGATGCTCAAATTGGAGAACCTTAATAAATAAAGGGAAACTGTTCAATGCTCTGTATCTCTGATGATCATAGTAGTTATTTGCCTGAACAAAGACCTAGGAGCTGAATTATAAGCACCTGAGGGGGAGTTGTTGTAGGGGGGGGGTTGTTTGTTTTTTTTAATGTCTCCTACTTATAATTTTGGAATATTAGGAAATAGACCTTCAAACAGTCCCTGGTCTAGGACTAAGCAGTGCTAGTTCTGTTCCTGAACCAATGTAATCTGGAGAGAAGACTTTCACCTTCTGGATGCAAGAAAAAAAAAGACATAAGAATACTTTCTAGGAAGAGAAAGATATATTTCTTACTAGCAATACTTAAAGCTTCTAAGAATTCTATAATGTGAAATTTATATATGAAAAAATAGTTGAATATTTTAATGGTGGCCTGTCTTTGCTAGGGACAGCTAAGTGTGAGGAGTGTTTGCTGTGTGAGACATGCCTCTTGGTGAATGCTCTCAGAAATCAAGTAAGGACACTGAACAAGAAGTTGGACAGGCTTAGTATCACCCACAAGCATGAGGCCTTCACTGACTTGATGCACAAGAAGACCATCAACATAATGAAAGATGGATGTCAGAGAAGGCATTGGAAGGTGCAAGACTCTGGAAGGTGGAACCTGGCACCTTGTCACCTCTGGCAGCACAAAACACTCCCCTCCTGAACTGGTAGCTGTCCAGCTGGAAAGCATGTACAAAGCCCTCATGCTGGATAAAAAGAGGCCTACTCCAGTGGCAGGGGAGGTCAAGCCATGCACACCTTGCAGGAGTTAGGATTAAGACCACTGCTGCCAAGAAGAAGTCATAAGTGGTGGTGGTTGGTGACTCCTTGAAGGACACAGAAGCATCCATCTCCCAGCCTGACTTGTGGCCTAGGAAGGCCTCCAGCCTCCCAGGATCCCGTATCTGAGAAGTCACAGAAAGGTTGCCAAGACTCATTTGGTCCTCTAACTACTTGTCTGTGCTGTTCATCTATATAGGCTGTATTCTTAGTGCCAGGTGCAACCGCGAGCAGATCAAGAGTGACTACATAGTTTCATAGTTTCTAGGGTCGGAAGGGACCTGAGCAGATCATCTAGTCCAACCCCATGCCATGGCAGGAAAGAATACTGGGGTCAAATGACTGGACCCAAAGCTGAAGAGGACAGGGCCCCAGGTGATGTTCTCACTGATCCTTCCAGTCAAAGTAAAAGTCTGTTTAGGAGATAAACACATGCTGGGTAGAGGTATCCCCAGCAGAACTTTGGCTTCTTCAGCTGTTGCGTGCTGTTCCAGGAAGATGGACTGCCTGGAAATGATAGCAGAGGCAGACAAAGAGAAGGAAGGGTGTCTTTGCATGCAGGCTTGTTAACCTAGTGAGAAGCACAGTAAACTAGGTTTCCTGGAGGATGAAGAAAAAAGCCTGTAGATATGGACAATGTTGTAAAGAGAAGCAGCAATGGAAGCCTTAGCAAAGCTTTCAGAGGATAGGACAGTCACTAAAATACCTGAAATATCTGTATACTAAGGCAATAATTACAGGGAACAAATTAGAAAAATTGTATGTCCTAGTACAAACAGAATTATGATGCAGTTGGAATTATGGAAGCATAGTAAGATAGGTGGTCACGGACAAGTATAGCTTGTCTAGGAAGGATAGGCAGGGGAAAAAAGAGAAGGTGTTGTTCTATATATAAAAATAATGTACACATGTTCAGTTGCAGTACAAAATGGAAGGTAGGCCTGCTGAAAGCCTTGTGATAAAGGTTAGAGGGGAAAGCAGTAGGGAGGATGTCATAGTGGGCATCTACTACCGGCCTCCAAAGCAGAAGGAGGAAGTGGATGAGATCTTCTTTAAACAACTGATGGAAGCTTCCAAATCTCAGGAGATGGTGCTCATGGGGGACTTCAGTTATCAGGCTATCTAGTGGGAGGGAAACACAGCAGTGCACAAGTGATCCAGCAAATTCCAAGAGTGTGTTGAGGATAATTTTTTCATACAGCTGATAGAAGGCCAACTAGGGAGGAAGCTCTTTTTGATATGCTGCTCACAAACAGGAAAAAATTGGTTGAGTGTGTGAAAACCGAAGGTAACTTGGATGATAGTAGCCTAGCCATGTTTACGCAAGACACCGACTGTGCAGTTGTTACTGTGCAATCATTTAGTACTTGAATACACAAAGTCCCCAACTGGCTTACATGAGACACTGACTGTATAGTAGCTCATTACTACTGTGCAGTAGCGTCACATCATGCTTTGTGCCATACAATGCTACTGCACAATGGTAACAAACTGCTACTCAGTCAGCATCTCATGTAGAAGTGGCCAGTGACCATGAACTGATAGAGTTCAGGATACTAAGGGAAGGCAGGCAGGAGAGCAGCAAAAAAAGAACACTCTGTTTCTGAAAGGCAGACATTAACAAACTCAGGAAATTCATGGGTAGTATCCTATGGGAAGCAAGCCTGAGAGAAAAGAGTCCAGGAGAGCAGGCTGTACTTTAAGAAGGTCCTCTTTAAGGGTACAGGGCAGGGTGGTACCTTAGAGACAAACTGATTCAGAAAATCATAAGCTTTCATAGGCGACAGCCGACTTTTCTGCTTTTGAAATATTTCCTCACCAAACTTGCATGTTCTTTTTTTACATTTTACACACAATTCTATTATTATTTACATGTAATACCATGCATGTGACTGTACCAATTTTGAAAGAGGACCCTGTTCCAAAAAAAAATCTATATTTGTGATGAATAATCTAAATAGATAATAAGTTTCTTGGGTGGAAGGAAGATGACACTACCTGATGATGATGATGATAATAAAGTAAATCCTATTCTCTGCCATTGTTGCCACCTAAAGGAATATTATAAGGTGTTCACTATCACTAATCGAACATTTGGTTCTCAAGTCTTATATAAAGTCATTAATTCATCCTTCAATAATATCACTGTAGATTTGAAAATATTTCCCTCATATTCTGCCTGGATTGTTCGCTCGGAAGGGTTATCTTCTGTTGCACTTGCATTCTTCCTTCAGATCAGATGAGCTTGCTTGAGGTATTACAGGCAAACTTTCACATAAGCATCCGAGTTTAAATTTATCTTTAATAACTTAACCTGACCCAGTGTTATATGCTTTAAATTCGGACTATCTAAACATATTCTTCAGTTACACAATGCTCCTTTTAAGCTCCTTAACACTGCTAAAAATTAAAATGAGATAGTCCTAAAGCTTTGTTGGTTGAAGGTACTTTACATTATATGCAACTTGACTAGTAGAAGGGAACTCCATTTCTCTGTAAATAAGATGAAAAATTGTTATTGAATCATCATGATAAATCATTGCTGCCCTTAGCTTAAATCCAAACCATGTAATAAATATCAACATTCTTGTAGGAATATGGATATTTAACTCATGCTTTAAATAGAAATGAAATTTTCCTGAGTCCTGTGTTAGCTGCAGCTCCCTGGTGTACAGTAGATCTCTATAATTAATAGTTTCTGTCATTTTAGTCATTACTGTGTGAGGAAGGATCATTGCAGTCAACTTATAAACCTTTCTGGATAAGAATTTGAACAGCACCATTTGTTATACAAAGGCTTTCCTCATCAACAGTACAAATAAAGTAGTCTTTTGTATAAATCAGCCAGTGAATATTTATGACAAGTACATTCACCTTTTCTGCCACAACTGAATCAGGTGATATTCATCATCTGAGCAGAATGCGAGGAAAATATTTTCAAATCTAGAGTGAGATTATTGAAGGATGAGTTAATGTCTTTATACAAGACTTGAGAAAACCAATTGTTCCATTAGTGATAGTGAGCACCTTATAATACTTCTTTATGTGTAGACAATGGCAGAGAATAGGATTGGCTTTATTATTATTATCATCATCATCAGATAGTGCCATCTTTCTTCCACCAAATAAACTTATTCCCTATTCAGGTTATTCATTGTGATTTTAGATTTTTTTTTACCTTCCTGGGAATTATTTTTTAATATAAACATTTTTTTTCAGTGATAAAACATTTTCAGCACCTGTGCTGTTTGTTTCATGTTTGGTATTCACTTTGTAGGTGTAATTGATCATCTGCTTAATAGGATAACTGAAACCTGTTGGATTCTAAGTGACTAATGATTGGTATCTAAGCTAAGAAAGTAACTTCTGCTGTGGATTTTCAAACAATTGTTTATGGTAAAAAAAAATCTTGGGATCTGTGATTTTCCTCTAGGATTTTGTGGTTGGCTAAGTATAAGGGAATATGTTAAAAAATAGCAGTAAAAAACTTACTGTAGGTAGGGCTTGGTGATTGCCACCATGTGTCATTTAATCTGTTCTAAGCATTGAAGGCTAGATCTAGTCGAGTCAAAGGACTCTTTTGTTAGACCCAGATTTCATGCAGCGCCCAATGACTAGGGAGACAACAATTCAATTGCTCATGGATCCTGTTACTCATTAGCCAGAGCAAGTGGGGAGCAAATACTAGCACACATTGCTCTCAATAGCTTTATTCAAAATAGAGACAACTTCAGGCAAAGGTTCCAAAAAAACAGCAAACTGTGGACCTGCAGTGAACATTAGTTAGTTCTTTTCACATTTTATACACCTTGGTTCATGCTCATTACCATTTACTCCACCTTTGCCCCTCCTTTGGTTCCACCCGTATCTCCTCCTCCTCTCTCAAGCTCTGGCTCTGTTTACTGTTTGCTTCATTAGCATGGAATTGCCTATGCATTTCATTCATTTACATGTCTTTTTGCCATGAGCGCATGTCTAAGACCTTGACTCCTGCTTCTTTCAGTCACTTGGACTTTGACCAAAGCCTGGAAGCTTCTGGAGGCTTCTTCACCAATCACCATTCACCTTTTTGTATATGTTTATTTTGGATTCTGTTACCAGTTGTGTTGTCTTTCACATTCCAGGCTGTTTTTCAGTCCCATGTTATACCATCTTCCACATTCCTAAGGCTACCTCATTCACAGCACACAGACTTACACAGATTCACTTGAAAATGGTTGACACAGTTAAGATGGTTACTTAGCATAAGCAAATGGCTGACTTAACATAAACATTCATAAGCAAAATCTTATAAGCTACATATCTTACAGCACTACTATAAGGTTAGAAAAAATACTTGCCTAAGCATCTTGCAGTATTACTTTTAATATATATCATTCTGCCTTGTGGTTAGCAGCTCTGCTGGGCCACAGGTTACAGCCTTTTATTCAGCTGCTAATCCGGTGCTCCCCAAGATTCAAATATAGTCACCCTAATATTTCTTTCTTGTAGCTTTCTTGTAGCATATTTATTTAGTGGTGATAGCCACTGAGAACATATTTTACCAGTGCTCACTGTATAGATACCTGGAAGTGAGAATGGAGTGCATTTGAAAGTTGATTTTTCAAACTGAACATGCTTAGTTCCTCAACTAACCATAAGTCTAACCCTTATCAACATACTTTTAATTACTGTTAATTATAATAATGCCTGGAAGCTATAACCAAATACAGGACCCCTTGAAGTATAAGTAAACTCTAACTGAGAATTCCTGCATCAAACAACTTAGTTTTAAATCATCAAGTCAGAAGAAAAGTGGGAGAAACAAAGTGTTTCTATTTGTACTTTTACAGAAGAGGAATTGAGGCATGAATAACCACTTACAATATCACTCTAAAACTACTAGATACAAAAAGGTATTTAGGTGCCTAAATGTCTCATTTGACCTTGCCCCTGACTTACCCATAGTTCCTGCCTGCGGCAGAGCTGGGGTCTGCACCCTTTTCTCCTGAATTAGAATCACGTACCTCTTTTACCACAGAAATTGAGATCAGCTAATAATAACTAGATTTAAAGTTCTTGGTACACGGGAAAATGAATTTTCTGGGAGAGCATTTGATATACTTTCCCTACTGTTTCAATAAAGCCTGGTTTTATTGACTTTCAGAGCAAGGTATGCAGCCCATTGGAGTAGTTAGGATTTTTCTTGTGAGTGTTATGCTTATTTATTCATAGCTAGTCTTGCTGTTCTCACCTACCACTGAGACCCAGCATTATTTCTTATTTGCGTACAGATTTGTATCTAGAGTCAAATGTGATGGCAGTATATTAAGACATCAAATGCTAAACATTAGTGACCCAGAGATGATGAAAACACTATAACTCTGGCTCTTAGCATTAAGATTGTAATGAGGCTGATTATTAATATGGATGTCAATGGACAGTTCTCATTTTGAAATGGTCGTGGTTACTCTGAATTAAAAAAAGGCAACCCCTTTCCCCCTGACTGCCCCCCACCCCC
>NW_017728948.1:71470285-71481686 GCF_001723895.1 Crocodylus porosus | reverse complement strand
CCTTTCCCCCTGACTGCCCCCCACCCCCCACCTCCCCAAATATCTGACTATAATATGTCTGACAAGGTCACTTTCCAGGCCTGATTCTAGTATGGCCACAGCCTTATCTCTGGGCAAACCACCTGCCTTGCTCTCCTGCCACACCTTGTTGGTAAATGATTATGATGTCAAATAGATGGGAGGCTGCCCTTTGTGCACCCAAATGACTGTGGGTGATCAGTACACACTCCTGCCATCCCTACATGTGTCCCATGCCTTGCTGATGTCATGCTGTAAGCATAAACAGCTCTGGTTTACAGCTGGGTCAAATATAGCCCTTTGTAAGGCTGATCACATACCACCCTACTTGGGCCTCTCTCTTACTGCCCCCTCCTACAAGAGCCTCTCATACTCTGCCTATCCCAGCCACACTCCCACCACACTACTCTGGAGAGATCCTCAGTTTTGTCCGCTCATACTTTGGACAGCCCTGGCCCAACCTTTTGGGCCTCTCTCGTCACCTTCATCTGGACAGTGACTGCTGATTCTACTCTCTTCAGCCAGCCCTGCCCCAGCCTGTTGGGTCCACTTTGACCCTCATCTGGGTGGTGACCACTGATTCACCCCACTCCGGGCTCTCTCAGCCCTAGCTCCTCACCAGGCTACAACTCCACCCCTTTACACTAGGGCCTGGGGTCTTCCATTCCTTAGGGCTCAGCTGCTACTCCCTGAACTTAACTGGCCCCACAACTCCACCCTGTAACTCTCTTACATCCCCTTAGGCACAGGTGCTGCTTCTTCAGCGTGCTTGGCCCCCCACTGCAGGGTCACCCCATAGGATTCAATAAGCTTACCTGGCCCCCCCCTCTCCTGATAACCAACCCAAAGGTGGGGACAGGTGTTTAGGTTCCCCAGCCTGTCAAGTTTCTCAGTCTTGGTATTTGAGTGGCCATGTCCCACCACAGGCAGAACCACAAGGCCTCCCTATCCTGGCAGGGTGCAGTTTTTGGTCCTGCCCAGGGCCACTGAGGGCTCCTCCTTCCCCATAGCCTCACCCTTACCTCCAAAACATTCCTGGGGCAGGAGCTCTATCAGGCAATGATATTCCCAGTTCTCAAAATGCTTTGCTCTCATAACAGAGCTATCCCAAAATAGCCACTCTCATTAGCCACTTGGCAGCTCCCTGTCCCAGCCTTTAAATTGACAGATAACCTAAAGGGTGTTCTGTCATACTATGTTTACACAACACAGTGTGACAGTCCCATGCAACAATATCCCAAGCTACTGGTAAAGGTGTAAAGTGTTAGCTCACAGACCATATTCAATATGGTGCAAGGAAGTACTATACAGAGATGCTTGACCTAGTTTTCCACATTAGCTTCAGAGCAGAAGCCAAAAACTTGTGTTAACATGGTGCTTCCTTTGGGCTAATGAGTCTTGCTTCTCAGTGGAGTTAATTAGTCTAGGAAAATGTAGCAGGGATGTGGCTATATTGCTGCTAGTTCCAGTACTAGCATATGCAAAATTAGCTCAGGTATCTCTGCAAAGTGCTGCCTTGTGCCATATCAACATAACCTGAGAAACATGGTAAACATGCAAAGCTTTAGAACTTGGGGGGTTAAAGAGACAGTAATTTTACCATTTGCATAAAACTAGACATGTTTGCAACAGTACAAATAATCTTGTTACAGTTTAAATTGGCACTGAAGTGCCAAAAAAATCTAACATCTCTGATTAGATTCAATTTAATTTTCCTGATTTAGACATTAAATAGAAGCTGTAATTAGCATCTGTCTCATGAAACTTTATTTTTAGGATAAGCTTGTACTTTATCAGTGTTAAAATTATTCTCCAAATGTTTAGACATATTTCTAACTTTGCTGAAGTATATCTCAATAGATTAACTGCAGCCCTGGGTTCCTCTCTTTGTCTGCCATCCCCTGCATTTTATTCATAAAGGCCCAGCTTAAAGAACAGTAATGTTACAATAGATAGGCCTGCTTCCAAGACTGGCAGTGTTAAATGACTTGTGGCATACTTAGTTATGAACAGTTACATTACTTGTTCTTTTAATTACATTTTAATATATCTAAGAAATATATTTTCTGGGGACTGGTAGCCATCATGTTCTCAAGTTAGTATAACTTCATAAGAGGAAAAAGATATGTTCTCTCATAAAGACTGTACTTCTGTTCTTCAGTGTTCTGTTGCTTACAATGGAAAGCAAGCTGTTTTGGCTCCCTGTACCTTTTAATTTATTATTAGGCCCTCCTCTATAGGATCCTTGACCTGCTGTGATACCCCAATCTATAGCATACTGATCACATCTTGACCTAAAGGCAGATAGTGAACACCCTTTAAATTTAAGCCCATGCAGTGTTCTCACTGGGTACTGATCTGCACAGTTATCCTTCACCGGGCAGTCAGGAAGTCATCCAAGAGGACTACTGACCTGACCTTAATCCAATAGCGGTCCTTTCCAATATATCTTGTTTGGCTCAGCAGGACTGATATTCAGTAACTGCAGTTTTGTTTTCTTTTAGGCAATGACAGAGATATCCTGTGGCCAGGCAGCAATTGGGAATGCCATGGTAAACATTCAAAAAAGTCTTCCTCTCTACTTCGTTAAGTATTAGGGATTTGCATGAATTTCCCCCATGAATTTTAATTCCTGTAGAAATTATCCTTCCTCTTATCTGTGTAGGCTTGCAACAACTGCTTAATAAGCCCATGCATCAAACATTTATAAAATTATTAGGCTTTGGATATTCCTAACATCCATTACAGGGCCCCACTGCATTGTCAACACAACATCTGGATATAAGCTAACCGAATGCCTCCTACTGGCTGCTGCTTACATCCTGCTGCCTCTCAGGAAGCAACAAGCTAATTCCCCAGATAGCTTTCCGTTCAGCCTCTGTCCCAGCTATTAGACTATATTCTGCTTGTCCATTGCCATCTGGCTCTTTCCAGCTTCCACAGTACTTCCAGCTCTTAACTCAAACCTGATTTCTGTCTTTGGAATGTCAATTGCTTTTCTTGTTCAAGAGGAGGGATGGAGAGGATATAGACTGCCTAGCCCACATTTTGGGAGATTTCAAAAATGTTCTCCTCGTATATTAGGAGGCTACCAAGATCTTTGAATTCTTTTAATAAAAAATGAAAGACAAGGAAAACTGGAAAAGAACCATTATTCTAGCCAAGTAGCAAGCTTCAGTAAAACATGTTTTGGGGGAAGCTTTTTCAGTCCAGAATGGTATTTGACAAAGAAAGAGCCACTCCAGGTCAGCCAGTGGTCAGGATGATTGCCTGGCATGTGGGACCAGGTTTAAGCTTGTGCTCCAAAGCCAAATCTTGTGATCTCTGGCCCAGTTAATCTAAATGTATACAATGTGGAATGCTTCCAACTGAAGACTTCCAGAGAGACCTATGCCAAAACAGCCAGTAGTCCATGGATGAGCGTCACCTTCACCTCCATGCACCGATGAATATTTATTTATGCAAAGTGGAACAGTTCCAGCAAGAGGGAAACTTGCATTAGAATAGTTGATAGGCCAGTGGTCAGAGCAGTCTCCCAGTATGGGAGAATGGCAGAGCAGGGACTTGAACAATATTTCTGTCTGCCAGCTAGTGCTTGGGATTATGGGACTTCTCTGTAGTTTTGACTGTAAACTTCATCCTGGACCCGAGAAATGTTTTCCATCAAAACTCATATGTTTCTTCAAATAGCATTGGTTTTGATAAACTGTCATCCTTCCTCCTAAGCTCCACCCCCAGAAAAATAACCCTCCCACTCAGCCAACTAAACAATAAATGCTCAATCAGCGATATTTAAGGGAGGTCATGGAAAACTGTACTGGATGATGAACTGAGTACCTGCTTTTGTCTTCCTTTTCTTCTTTCCTACCTGTTTTTAGGAAGAGTGTACTCAGAATGAGCCAGCAGTCTCCATTACAGCACTTTCTGTGTGAAAACACATAATGCCTGTTTTTGTTCTCTTTTTTTTTTTAACATTAAATTCAGCCAGCAGCTATTGTATCTATTGAGGAAGGTACTGTAGAATTACAAGCACATGTTATGGTTGTGTCTAGGGAAAAAAGGAGGGGAAAAAGGAAGCAAAATGTTTATACAACTTAGACTCAATCCTCAAGCTTTTTTGGCAAATGGCTAGCACAGGCTGCATAGCAACTAAATTTAGTCATTCAAAAGGTCCGTGCTGTTCCAGTAGCAGTTGTACTGCTATGATAACACTTTTTTTAGTCCCCCACCACCTGAAAAACAGGGGGAAAAAAGAAAGAATAGTGTGGTGTGGTTCAGTCTGATAGCTTAGCCTTTCTTCTCCCTTTCTCCACATGTGTTCAGTGTAAAACTGCTCAGAGATTTATAGGGCTAGTAAGTATAGAAATAATATGAATAAGTGAACAAGAACAGCAACTACAAATATTGTTAAGTGGTTCTAATGGCCTTTATCTGAACAAAAATCAGTGCATAAAAGTTCTTTTCCATATTTTTACACTTTTAAGAAATGTCATAAGCATAGCTGGGGAACAGTTCCAATGAATATTAAGTTAAGGTGGCCTTTGGGGTTTACCTGACATAGAATAAAATGCTGCTTCAAGATAAGCCAAATACTTTTTGTCTCCTTTCTATACGCTAATTTGCATTTTGATGGGCTTTTGGTGTTTCTAGATATCCGTGGAATACAAGAGTTTTTGGACAAAGTGTCTCAGCAGGGAATGGATGTAGCACTGCAGAAAGTAGAGAACAACATCAATAAAATGATCACGGGGCTGTTTTCCACCATGAGAATAGAAGAACTAAATCGCTACCGGGACACTCTGAGGAGGGCCATTCTTGTAATGAAACCATCAACAGCCAAGTCCTTCATTACAGAGGTAAGTGATTTGAAATGGTAATTTCCCCTCCTACATCTGTTTGCTAACATTTAGAAGCCTTGGTCAAAAGATCTATTTTACATGACTTTTAGTATAAAAAATATGTACATGCATAATAAGCTAAGCTGTCTCTTCAAAGCCAAACCTAGAATTAATTTTTAGGTTCAGGCTGAGAGTTTGTGTCTTCCATGAGAAAAATAATTCAGAAGCACATAGAAAAAAACTAAACTTCTAAGCTTCTTAACATTTATGGATATTGCTTTGCTATTTTCCTCTGATACATTCACTCATGAGTATCCACTTTAATCCTGAAAATAATTATTTTTTTAATCACACTTATGGAGATGACTGTTTTACCTGACTGTTATATTGAAATGTGTAGGCCTTTTTATTAAATTAAGCTTAGCTATGATCTATTTGATTTTCATGGGCAAATAGTTTTAAGTCAAATAAAAATACATGTCCGAAGAATTGTAAAATAATGGAATGCAGTGGTATTGACATATTTAAGCAAACTGGATTATTGGTTGAAATGTAATTTGCTAAAGTTTTTTGTTTTGGTTGGATGGATGTTGATTTTTGGTTTGAGATTCCCCCTCCCCCTTCTTTTATTCTAGTAAAACAATATATATTTTAATTGGGGAGCCAGGATGGGTTGGGGTTTTGTCACTGAAAAGTAGGAGGGAAATATTAATAAAATACATATCTGCTAGAAATTACAGAATTATCATGAAATTATTCCAGAGGAACAGGCTCTGTGGCCTACTTTTTGCAGTCATCAACATGTAACAACTGAAGGCTTTGTTTAAATGGCATATGTCAGGCGTCAACACCCTACAGCCAGCAGGCTGGATACAGCCCATGAAGCTATTGGACCCAGCCCACAGAGCTTTGGCAATGTTCATCTGGGAATTTCCCTGTGTTGTGCTGCATCCAGGTGGTAGGGAAAAGCAGCGTCATTGACAGCAGCAGCCAGGTCTTATTGCCTGCTGGCATAGGATATGAGCTGGGCCATTCTGGCCCACCGCCCCAAATGTTGCTGACCCCTGACATATGGAATGGGTAGGATTTTCAGAAGCCTCTAAGGGCATACCTATGCTATTGAAGGAACATGTTAAGGAACGCTGCAGTGAAGCATGAAATTCCACTCCGTATGCTATACTCTATAGCACAGAGAGCTCTCCAACAAGCATACAGTGGAATGTATTGGTGTACACATAATACAGTATTTAAGAGTGGCTACACTGCATCTTTTGATGTAGCACCTGTGAAGCAGGGATGGCACATGTCACTGTAGCTGTCTATAGTTCAGTCCTATAGCAGTGTAGACATAACTGAGTCTCATTAGCTTTCAGTCTTTTAGTACAAGGTTTATCCCAAATTATTCAGGCATTTTGGGGAATTCAACCATATCCCCATAAGTTCATGATTCAGAATGTCATGTTCTCATTTCCAAAATAAACCCTGTTTTCTTAGATTTAACAGTAATCTCTTTCAGGTTGGATTTATTTTTCAGCAATATCATTGATACAAAAATATTAAATATATATTTTAAGTAACCTTAGTTCTGTCTGCGTGCTGCCATTGATTCAGGCATCCTCGTTTCTAAGATTAGACAAAAAAAGACCTACTTTTGGGTGTAGCATTTTAGTGCCTTGCACAATGAGATGTCCATATTAAAACATAAACATAAATTAGGCACACAAAATTGCATGCCTATAAGGATACTTACACACAACATTTGTATAACTATATGTAAAAATTCTCATTTAGAAAAGTATTTATCCAAACTACTTGAATTATTGCCCATTTAGACATGCGACCACGAAAAATTATATAGAAGTCACATTAAATAACCCATTTCATGGGGCTTTGAAAATTTGACACGTAAAGGTCTAAGATACTCTGTTGATGTGTATTCCAACACATGGCTTTGACTGGCACTGTCCAGTTTTTTGGTCAGATATTATGGTATCATCTTACATGTTCAAAACTCTGCTGCCTGTGACTAATATGAATGTTGCAATATCTTTTTTTATTATATTCTACCCATCATTGCAGAATCAGAGTGTTTTAGAAAGTATAAGAGTTAAAATGGATGAGATACAGTAACCCTTCCATACTTTTTTCCCTTATGCAGGCAAGAGGTGTCTTTATTGTTTTTTAATAACTTGCTCTGCAGAAAAGCCAAGTTTAAAAAGTGAGCTTTGATTTAGATCTGAAAGCAGCAAAGGTGATATTTGTAGGTATTGCAACTCAATGAGAACATGTTTGAAAGGCATATGTTATTTATCCAAAAAACATGCATTCTTTCTGTCACCCTTTACCTTGCCATGTTTGGATGTGATGGCATACTCTAGTAAAGTCATGGTCCCATTCTTGGAGGTAAAGTCACTAAGATTTTAAAGCTATTTTAGAAAAAAAAAAGCTAACCAAAAACACCAACCCCCTCCCCTTCCCCTCACCCCCCGATCCTCCATTGAGAAACATGCCTCAGTGGGGGGAGAAGGGGGCTCCTTCCATTTAATATGGGGGTAAAGCCCCTCATCTTGGATTCAAGTACAAGGAGGCAGGTGCCAGGGAGTTGTTGCGCCTCTGGCCTCAAGTCAGGATTCAGGCTGGAGCTGCAGCTGCTGTCTGCCCCCTTCCCACCTCTGCTTTCCTTTCTTTCCTACTACAGCCACTTCCCCCTGCCTGCCCTCCACCCTCTAACCACTTCACACCCTTCTTTCCCCCTATCTCCCATAGCCTCTGCACCACCACCTATTTCTCCTGTCCCCCCATCTCTTACTCTTCCACTAGCTGTGCTGCAGTCTGGGGCATGGAGCACATGCTTGCTCAAACCTCAGCAAGGCCTGATAGCAGTGCTGACAGCTCTCGCCAGGCCCTGGAGCCTGCTGGAGCAAGGGCAAATGGTAGGGGGGAGTGAGGTTGTCAGGGGACATACAGGGGAGAAGGAATCCCATGGCTGTGGAGAGATAGAAGCATCATGGGGGTAGGAAGCAGGGGAGGCAAGTAGTAGGGGAGAAGTAGGGGTGTGCGAAGCTTCAGTTGCTGATTCAATTTGGAGAAGATTTGGTCCAATTCAGCAGCTAAATAATCAAATCTGAATCAAATTGGGAGACCCATTAAAAGCTCCAAATCAATTTGAAGCATCCAAATCAATTTGAAAAAAGATTTGGTGATTTGGAAGGTAATCTTGCAGGAAAACAGAAACTGAGAAAAGGTGAGGAGGGGGAGAAAAATTGCTCTGATATTGACATCTGTAGCTGGCCTGTGACTGATCTTTCCCTGAGTGCTCTTTCCAGTCACAGTGCTCTAGGGGAGGGATGTAGAAACAGCATATAAGGCTCTGAGTGAAGCCTTTCTCTGCCTTTTGAGAGCTGTCTGTCTGGAAGCAACAGCGTGTCAAAGGTACTGGCTTCCCAGTCAGTCTCTTGCTAGTCTCTCTTCTTGGAAAGGATTGGATACACCTTACTAACTACCCTTGCCTAGAATCTCTCTACTTATCCCTATCCAATCCATTCTTTTCAACTTATTCTTTCCCCAAAATCCTCTTGTGTGTTCTTGTTATTTTTTTTCCCTACACTTTTTAAAAAGAAAGCTGTGTTTTCCCTGGCAGTGTGTCATCCATCTCTGTGCAGGAAAGCACATATATTTTACACACACACACACACACACACACACACACACACAAAACAGATACAGGATATATTACACACACATATTAAACACATGCAAGATATTTTTCCTGCACACACACACTAAACACATACAAGATATAATACAAACACACACACACACATGCATATTAAGTACATACAAGTTATATCACACACACACACATATCATTCAGCACAGCAAACATTATGAAGCATGCTGGAAAGGTAGGTGCCAGGTCTTCTGACAGGGGAGGGACGGGGCTAGAGGGAGTAGGGGGAGAGCTGCAAATCTGCCCCCCCACAAACATAGACACACCCTTTTTCCTGGTAACGATGAGTCTTCTGCTGCCGGTGGGAGCAGTACCTGATCCTGCACCACCTCCACTAACACCAGAAATAGCCACCAGCACCATTATGACAGTCTCCTCCATCCCAATTTCATGCTCCTAGTGCCAGAGGAGGAGCTGGATCTGGAAACAGGGGAGCTGAGTGCCATAGCCAGGGAAATTCTTGGGAAGGAGGCGGAATCTGAGTTTGTGCTCCACATTCCTCAGAGTTCCCCTAGAAGCAAGTCTCCTTCTCCAGAAGGCACCTTGGAGAAAGGTGTGGGGGCAGGTGGCTCAGCTTCCCCTGTTGTTGTGTTTCTGCCTGGTGAGGAGGGGGATAAGGCAGGATCCCCACCCTCAACACAGAAATGGGGGAGGGGGAATAGTGTAGTATAGGATCATTTTGAGTTGGCAGATGATCCCAGGTATGCTGGCTGCAAGCATTGCTGGAGGCAGATCAGCCAGGGCAAGGAGTTTCATTCATTGTGGTCCAGTACAGTCCGTGTGCTGGCAGGCATGTGCAACCCGGAGGTGAAGGGAAGGCAATCCGCAACCAGATGTGGCAGGATCTGGCCGTGGTTGCCTGGGAACACTTGTCCACTGACCAGTGTTCCAAGTGAGAGGGTGTTCAGCATTGCTGGGGATGTTGTGACACCCCACCTCACCTCCTTGGATCCTGGTTTGGTGGAGCAGTTGGTGTTCCTGAAAGTGAACCTTCCACTGCTGGGGTTCCCCAAGCTCCACATGCAGACAAAGTGAGTCCCAACCTCCTCACTGTGTACCTATTTCCTTTCTTTAGTTGCTTTCACAACCATTTAATGCCCCACTTTCAAAGCTGGAGGTGGCACTCATTGCATCACCATCCAGCAGAGGAAAAACATCTCCCTGCTGAGCTCCTGTGCCAAGACAAACTTGGGCTGGGGCTATGGGGAAGGAGGAGGCCCCAGGTCCTAGGCATGACCTAAAACTGCACCCTGCCAGGGTAGCGAGGCCTGGTGGGACTGCTGGTGGTGCAGCAGCCTCCAGAAATGCTAGGACGAGGTTACCTGATAACCTCCAGCCACCACTCACTCACTCACTCACTCACTCCCTCCTGGCTGGAGAAAGCCATCTGCAAGGCATGGGCCACAGTGTAGGGAAGGTACAAAGCTGTGGAATGGATGTCACCCTTAGACATCAGGGGCCTAAATGGGCAGCCTCCAGCCTAGCTAACACCTAAATCAGTTTTCCATCAAGGTGTGGCAGGAGAAAGAGGGGTGGGTGGTTGGTCCAGAAATATATGTCTATATTGAGTCCATGCTTTTATATATCTAGTAAATTTATGAAGTGAAGTTTGTAGGCTTGTCTATAAATGATGTTTTGTAAATTCCCTTTGAGGATCAGGGCTGAGAGATTGGAGAGAGAGTAGTTTTCTTGTGAGAAATGTGCCCCCTTGTGAAGGGGTCAAGGACTTGGGGGGGCCGGAGCAACGCGAAGGGCGGCGAGACCCGGAAGCTGCCCCTGAGGTCTTCCCCTTCCAGGAACCCGGACAGATCTGGGTCGGGACCTACGCGAAGCAATAAAAGGAGCACCCCAGCTCCAGTCGAGAGGCGAGAGAGGCCCCAGCAGCAGCCAAGACGGGAGGCGGCGGAGCCGGCGGCAGCGGAGCTGGCGATGGCGGAGGCAGAGGTAAGCAGTAAAGGAGTCGGCGGCGGAGAGCCCCTCCTAAGGCGGCTGCAAGCTGTCTGGCCACGTGGAAGGACCTTCTTGGGCGGAGGTAAGCCCCAACGCAACCAGGGGGCATGAGCAGCCGGCGGTGGAGGAACAAAGACCCAGACACCGGAGAAGGCAGCAGCACCCGGCCAGAGCCGGGTACCATAAGTACTCCAATAGGGGCCTGCACAGGCGGGAAAACACCCCACGGCGAGGGTCCGTGGATGGACTCAGGGTCAGGAAGTGCCCCAGGGCTAAGGGCAACAGATCCCAGCCCGAAATTGGTTGAGGGCAATTGAGGAGTGAGGTAAACTCCGGCCCAGGGACAGTGGGCTCAGAAGTTGTGTTGGAGCTGTATTACTTTGTTTGGCCTTTTTTTTTAACATTACAGGGGCTAACGCCCTGTAGGGTAGCTCGCCCTGAGAGGCGGCCAAACCGGAGGACCGGGCGAGGGTGTAGGGGTGGAGGAGCTCTCAGGACCCCTGGACGCTACAGTCGAGGGACCGCGTCCGGACTGCCCGCGCCCCATATGGGTGAACCCCCATATTCCATCAAGTCGTGGCAGGCGAGATTGGCGGAGGTGCGGTGCGGACGGCAGATCCTTCTCTTCTCCAGGGGCCATCCCTGTGAGGCGGGCGGCCGACGAAAGGTAGCCCCCCCACACCCCTACTGGTAATCGAGTGTTCTTGTCTTTAGTTTCATAGTTTCTAGGGTCAGAAGGGACCTGAGCAGATCATCTAGTCCGACCCCCTGACATGGCAGGAAAGAATACTGGTGTCAAACGACCCCAGCAAGATGTTCATCTAACCTCCTCTTAAACACCCCCAGGGTAGAAGCCTGCACCACT
>NW_017728948.1:71462249-71469832 GCF_001723895.1 Crocodylus porosus | reverse complement strand
TTTCCGCCTCCGTGCTGACAAGAGGGGAGTTCCCTAACCTGTAGGTATGGTGCCGGTTGTTCCTCCCGAGGTACATCACCTTGTGCTTGTCTGTGTTGAGTGGATGCAGTTGTTGTTTGGTCTCGCCTACGTATTTACCATCAGAACATTTGTTACACTGGATGAGATATATTATGTTTCTGAAGGTGCAGCTGTAAGATCCAGCAATGGCGATGGTTCTGTTGGGGAGTGTTGTAATTGTGGGGGCACTGGAAATATGTTGGCAGGTTTTGTATTTCTTGTTGTGGCATGGTCTGGATCCATTTGATGCATTTTGGGTTGTGGAAAGTTGGCTACTGGTGACGAAGTTAGTGAGGTTCGGTGCTTGTTTGAATTTACAAAACACTTTTCATAGATGAGCCTGTGAACTTCACTTCATCAACCTCCTTGATAAAAAAACAAACAAACAAACCTCATAGACTCAATGTAGACATTGGATTGAATCTGATTCAGTACAGTGATCCAGATTGCTGTCCCCTAAATCGGCTGAATCCAAATTGAATACTGGCTACTTTGCACAAGCCTTGTAATTAGACATCATATTTGTCTAGGGAGAAAGTATTTTTTTCTGTGACCCTGCAGATGTACAGGTCCTCTGTCCAACTTCAAGTACCATGCAAGGTACATGGGACAAAATGTGCTATTGCTTCTTTTCTGAACATTATGGTATGCATTTATAAGATTATCCTAACAAACTGGCCAGGCTGTGTGCTCTTATCTGGTGGCAGAGGAGCAGTAGTGCAACCAGAAAGGGGTGCTTCTGTAAATGGATGTGCCACTCCTGTTTGATCTGTCTAAATCCAGACCAGTCATAACCATGTCAAGTGCAACATCTATTTGAAGCCTAAGTGTGCCCACACATGGTTAATCAGGAACAATTGCATATTCAGAGAAGCCCTTGGTTTTTATAGCTTGTATGTCCTGAGCTACAGCTGCTGGCTCAAATACCTAATTGGCTTTAGCTGTCAGCCCTGCCTGGACTGATATGTACAACAGGCTTTCCAGTTTCAGCTCTTTTTACTGAGCTACCAAAAGGGCTAACCCCTTTCATAGTTCAGCTGAAACCAGGGTTCATTCAACCACTCTCAGCTGTAGTAAATGTTGGCTTGATTGCTGTGCAAGTAACAGCCTTTCCAAAGTAAATAGTCACACACAGGCCTGTGTAAATTGGCAGCCTGCAAACTGGAGATGCCTTGAGGAAGAATTTATCTTTGCTCTGACCCTCTGATATTTTTTTTACTTTTAAATAAAAGCACTTTGGTTTCCTTAAAACAAAAAAGCATTTCTGCTTTATCTATGCTGATTTCTGCTTTCTAGCTAGCTTTTTTTTTTCAAATCTGTTGAGTTTGCAAGGATGATGTCAACATTTATAAATTATATAAAAAAGTTTAAGATTCTTTTTCTCTTGCCTTACTGGTCTTCTTGACAACTATGTAACAATGCTATGTCTTTGGAGCTCTGTATAGGTATCAACTGGCTGTGCCATACAACTGTCTTTTGAGAGTGATGATAAAGTAGCATGATTTCCATTTACAGGTGAGAAAGTGAGAACCAGTGGGCCTAGATGTGCCCCAGATGTTCTTTATGGAATAGAGAATATTGTGAGGAAAGGCGTAAAGGGTAAAGCAAGGTGAGAAGTAGATGGAATGTAGCTGTTAAAGTGAGGGTTCAAAAGTAAGGAGAGATGAGCAGGGTATGACAAAGTTTTAAAAGAGAGTGTGACAAGATAAAGGTCCTATAGCTTATACAGGATTATCAGCTTTGCTTATCTAGGCAGAATACAAAAAGGAAAGAGAACTGAGGGAAACAATGTGATTTTTATCCTGTTTAGCAAAAAGAACAGTGTGGAAGGGAAACAATTGTGGGGAACAATACAGTGTTCCTTAAGTGGTCAGGGCAGATAACAGATAAACCTATAGACAAGGGGCCTTAAAAGATCTGAGGATTGGAGCTCTATTTCCAGTCCATGATTAGTAAAACTGCTGCCCCATTCACAGAGAGAATGAATGGTTTGGTATTCTGTGCAAAGATATGAAGAACTAGATGGAACAGGTTTCGAAGGTTTGGAATTGAAGATTTTTTTAGCCGATCAGAATCAGAGAGCCTAGACAGAACCAGGATTCAGTAAACCAAGCATGAAATAATATTATCATTGGGAGCAAAGGTTCTAGTGGTAAAGAAAATAAAACTGCGTGCTTTTTAGCATTTTATGGTAGAAACAGAGCCTGTCTGAGAATTCCAAAATGTCTTTATCTGAGGCCCGTGCCCTACCCATTAGATCATGTTGTCTCTGTCATAAACTTGGGAAAACTTCAGTCCCCTCAGTTTACTCAGCTTTAATGTTTTCTATCCTTTCAAATGCCTGTTAATTCTGTTGTAAGTGATGAGTTCAAAAAGTCATAATTTAACTTCCAAGGCTCAGTCCTGCAATACTCTGAGTTTGCTAGCACTTAAACAGGTGCTTTAACTGTAAACAATCCCAGTAGACTTGTCACAGCTTTAAAGTTAAGCACATAACTACTCTTCAGGACTGATCTAGAATACTCAGCACCTTCAGAGACTAAACTGTTGAGGTATAGACATTACACTTTTACCAGTATAAGTGATCAGAAATTGGTCTATACCTGTATCAGAAAAGAAGTTCAGCATACATAGATTGTTTTAAAAATGGTCTAAGATTTGCCTCCCTTTCCCCCACCAAAAAGTGAATGTGAGTTCTGTTCACTACCTATCTAAACAATGCCACTTACAGAAAACTGTTTAACTTTGATTCAGCCTTGGGCTTTTTGAAAGTCTGTACCTAACCTAAGTGTTTTTGTTATAGACAATGCAGTTGTGGGCCTGTAATGTGAAGTTGTCCATAGTTTTGTAATCTATGAAAATATGTCTAAAATAGAAGATGTGCAAAGCTAATTGCTAATTTTAAATGTGAGAACTGCAGCCAAAAAACACTGTTGGCTGTGCTTGTAAGAGCAATGTGTGGACATTTCCACAGTATTATCCTGAGTATAAGCTATTTTATTTGTTCCTGTTCACCCTCAAGACAAGGAAATTAAAGTCATATATAACTGTGTTAGGTACTACTGCTATTAGCTGTACGTGATTTTTACTTCCTACATTTCACCTTGTGAACCTGGCAAATTAAAGTGTCTTATAATTCTGCCACCCTCTATTGATACATGTTAGTTCCATGATAAGTGTGGTGCTGGTGGGAAAGGTTCAAATGACGTACATGGCAGCCTTCATAAATTAATAACTGCTTAATAAATACACTTCTAAAATGTTCAGGGGAAACTGAATAATAAGTCTCTCTAATTCATGTATGTTGTGTTTGTTGAAGGGACAGGAGAGGGGATGAATGCATGTATCATAGAATCATAGAATCAATGAGTTGGAAGGGACCTAGACAGATCATCAAGTCTGACACCCTGCCATGGGCAGGAAGGAGCACTGGAGGTGGGAGGGGTCATAAGACCCCAGCCAGGTGCCTATCCAGTCACCTCTTGAAGATTTCCAGGGAAGGTGAGAGCACCACCTCTCTGGGAAGCCTATTCCAGGCTCTGGCCACCCTTACAGTGAAGTAGTTCTTCCTAATATCTAACTTAAACCTATCCTCCCTCAGCTTGTGGCCATTGTTCCTGGTGACTCCAAGGGGGGCCCTGGTGAACAGACTTGCCCCGAGTCCCTGCTGGTGGCCCCTGATAAGGTTGTAGGCAGCCACAAGATCCCCCCTCAGTCTCCTCTTGTGGAGACTGAAGAAATTCAAGTCCCTCAGCCTCTTCTCGTAGGACCGGTCACGGAGGCCCTCAACCATATGAGTGGCCTTCCTCTGAACCCTCTCCAGGTTCTCCACATCCTTTTTGAAGTGCAGTGCCCGGAACTGGACACAGTACTCCAGCCATGGCCTGACCAGCGCTGCATGGGGGGGAGCAAGACCTGTCTAGACCTGTTAGTAATGCCCATGTTGATGCATGACAAGGTGTGGTTGGCTCTGCTTATTGTTTTGTTGCACTGGTGACTCATATTTATCCTGGAGTCAATTCTGACTCCAAGATCTCTCTCTGTCTCTGTGCTGCCGAGAGGGGCAGCCCCTAACCTATAACCATAATGCTGGTTCCCTCTCCCCAGGTGCAGCACTCTGCACTTGTCCTTGTTGAACCACATCCTGATCAGATCCGCCCACTTTTCTAACCTATCCAGGTCTGTCTGGATGCGATCCCTGCCTGCCAGTGTATTCACTCTACCCCACAGCTTGGTGTCATCAGCAAACTTGAACAGGGTGCTCTCCACATCCTCGTCTGGATCGCTAATGAAGATATTGAACAGCACTGGCCCAAGGACCGAGCCCTGGGGGACTCTGCTGCCCACACCCTCCCAGGTCGACATCAACCCATCCACCACCACACTCTGGGTGCACCCCTGGAGCCAGCTTGCCACCCATGTGACAGTGCATTTGTCAATGCCACAGTCCCTCAGCTTGCCCACCAGAATTGGGTGGGACACTGTGTCAAAAGCCTTCTGGAAGTCCAAGAAGATGATATCAACTTCCTCCTTCACATCTAAGCTCTTTGTTACCTGATCATAGAAAGAGACCAGGTTAGTCAGGCAGGATCAGCCTGACACAAACCCATGCTGGTTACCCCTCAACATCACTGCCCCTGCAGGGCTATCACAAATGTGGCCCTTGATAATTTTTTCAAAGACCTTCCCCAGGATAGAAGTGAGGCTGACTGGCCTGTAGTTGCCAGGATCTTCCTTCCTCCCCTTCTTGAAAATAGGGACCACATTGGCCCTTTTCCAGTCCTCAGGGACTTGGCCCGAGCACCAGGAATCCTCGAACAGCCGTGCCAATGGCTCCGCGATGACATCAGCCAATTCCCTCAGCATCTGTGGCTGAAAGTCATCCGGGCCCGCAGACTTGGACACATCTAAGCCCTCCACGTAATCCTTAACTAGGTCTGAACTAACAGTCGGGGGATTCGCATCCTTCCTAGGCCTCTCTATGCTATCACTGGAGAGCACCCCATTGTCAGCAGACAGGAAGATGGATGCAAAGAACGTTTTGAAGAGTTCTGCCTTCTCTCATGTGTCCATCACCAACTGCCCTTCCCTGCCCTGCCTCATAAGGGTCCAATGTTACCCCGAAACTTCTTCTTCCTACCTATATATGTGAAAAAGGACTTTTTGTTATCCTTAATCCCAGAAGCTAATCTAAGATCCAGTGCTGCTTTAGCCTTCCTTACCAAATCCCTACAAGCTTGAGTCAGGGAGGTGTACTCCTCCTTTGTCCCTGCCCCTTGCTTCCACTGCCAGTACGCATTTTTCTTTGCCCTCAGGCCAGCCTGGATATCCACGCTCAGCCATGAAGGTTTCTTGGACCCTTTTCCCACCTTCCTGCACAGAGGAATTGAGTCCTGCTGCACCCCAGGGATAGCCTCCTTGAGGACGGACCACCTTTCCTGGACCCCCATACTAGCTACACGCTGGGCTCCAAGTGGCTCCCTGACTACTGCCCTGAGCACATTGAAGCTGGCTTTCCTAAAGTCAAGCATTTGCACTGTGCTAGTTACCCTCCCCACCTTTCTCTGAATAGCAAACTGGATCATTTCATGATCACTATCCCCTAGTCTCCCTTGTACTATCACCTTCCCCACCAGATTGTCCCCAGAGGCTAACACCAGATCCAGTATGGCATTTTCTCTAGTGGGGATGTGTAAAGTGTACACTCATGTAAAGTGAGTATTATTTTAAAAGATTTATGCCTTCGTGGTACTCGTCTCTGCCATGCTATTTTGAATATTCCCCATAATTATAAAAGGTAGCAGCATATATTTTATAAAATTATAATAATAAAAGGTAGTGACTATCCAGCTTTTTTGGTGCCTTGTTTTCAGAGAGAGTGGAGTATTTGAATAAATATTAAATAAATACTAAAGGATATAATTTTTATTGAGTGGCAAGGTTATGATTCTACAAGGTTTCAGCACTATCTCTAAACATGTAACAAGTCTAGAATCATTTATTTCTGAGCTGCAGGAAGAATAGAAAGGTTTTGCTTTAGTGATCTGTAGCACTCAAGGCAAGCTTATTCTTTGTACATACCTATTTATGGCGTCACAGCAGACAAGTCAGCTTTTTCTGCCCATGGTTTATCCAACCTTTTATTTATTCAAAGTTCATGGGACATCTGTCTTTTTCATTTTATACCAAGATGTTTTGCTCATTGAATTTCACGAACTTCATATGGGTGTCATGTTGACATTTGGACTTGTGATTTTATAAAGGAAATCATTTTTTTACCTATCTGCTTCTGTTCTCTGAGAAACAACATTGATTCTCAAAGCATCGCATCGAAAGAGCTGTATTTGATAGACTAAAGATTAAGAAAGAAAGAAGGAAAGAAAGCAAAGATAATGGACCTGATTCTGCTCCTCCTGAAGTCTGGGCAAAATTCCTGATGTCTTTGGGAGCAGGATTGGGTTCAGTGTATGTTGCGGTTTTAAGAATTAAACTTTTTTTTTAAACAACCTTTTTGACACACAAAAGGACTGTATTCTCAAAGGGCATATTTATGCTAGCTTCAGACTATTCTAGGGAGCACCAAAATTTAGTGCATTCCGTGCATGCTAAAACCTGAAATAGATGTAATATAGCTGCCTTCGAACTATGATATGCTGAGAAGTCAGCACTTTGTCTCAGGTATATGGTATGTGACTAGTTCCACGCCCTGTAAGGTGGGCACATTACCTCTGTTTCTGTGCATGGGGAACAAATATGCTGTCTTCGCTATACCAATTTTAAGCATGGTTCGGACACTTTGTAGAATTACCCAAAGGCAAAAGCAAAAATTCAGTGGCCTTTACAGTACAAAAGTTGATTATATTACATAATTTTGAAAAGTGGAAATTTCAGGCATTTTTCAGCTTTTCCACTTGTTTAAAGGTTTCACCCGCTAAAACACGGCTAATCGGTTTTAACTGCTTCCTGTGAAATCAAATATTTTTAAAATAGCATCTAAATTGCTTTTGAAATAAAACTTAGGTTTCTAAGTCACATAGGTGCCTTTGAAAATTTGACCCTGAATTCTTATTTATTACAACTCATCTCCTTTTTATGTAACATATTGTCATTGTTATAAAACTATAATTATCATAACATATTAGTAACTTTGTATTGGAAGTTAGATATGGCAGTTTTCTGAGGATACAAGGAAGTCTTCCACAGTCAGAGCCTTTCATCTTGTCTCTTTCATCTTCTGTCCAACCTCGTTGGATATTCTGCTCCTTGGGGTTGATTTTACTCATTAGGCATGTCCAGATGAGTCTGCATGTGCCTCTTGCAGCATCTCAAATCACTTTCATAGATTTCATAGACATTAGGGCTGGAAGGGACCTTGGGAGATCATCGAGTCCAACCCCCTGCTCAAAGGGCAGGAAGTCAGCTGGGGTCATAGGATCCAATTTGCTCTTGAAGGTGTTCAGTGTAGGTGCTTGAACCACCTCCGATGGCAGGCTGTTCCAGACCTTGGGGGCTCGGACAGTAAA
>NW_017728948.1:71446718-71462149 GCF_001723895.1 Crocodylus porosus | reverse complement strand
CCTGCAGGACTGGACCAGTGCAGAATAATCCTTCTTGGAGGTGAATCCCATCCTCCATCCTTTGTAGGCCTTTCTTTTTAGCCTTAGGAGGTCTGCTAGGTCCCTGGAGAGCCAGGGGGGCTACTGTGCCCTCTTGCTGCCTTTCCTCCAAGATGGAGTAGACTTAGCTTCTGCATTGAGGATTGCTCCATTGAGGAGCAGCCACTCTTCTTGAACTCCCCTCTCCCTGGGGTCATGGTCCTTTAGGGCTCCTAAGCTTGTCAAAGTCTGCTTTCCTGAAGTCAAGGACTTCCACGTTGCTGACTGACTTGCCAGCTTTATGACAGATGGTGAGGGTGATCAGCTCATGGTCACTGTCACCCAACTTCCCATCGATCACTAGATCGCCAATTAGGTCATCCCCTGTAGCCAGTACCAGGTCAAGCAGCGCTTTGCCTCTTGTTGGCCCATAGATTTCTTGAGTCAGGTAGACGTCATCCATGCATGAGAGGAAGCTTTGTGACCACTCAGATTTTACTGAGTGATCCTCCCATGAGATGTCTGGGTAACTGAAGTCACCCATGACAACCATTGCTCTGGAGCATGGGGCCTTAGTCAGTTCCCGGGCAAATTCCTGATCAAACTCAGGACTTTGGGTGGGAGGTCTTTAGTAGACTCCCACCCTTGTGTCCCCTGTGCCATGTTCCCCACAGATTTTAACCCAGAGGGTCTCCAGTTGTCCACCCTGGTCACCTATATCAGCTTGCAGGGACATGTAGCTTTCCGTAACATAGAGACCTACACCTCTGCCCCTTTTATCTACATGATCCTTCCTGTTCAGGGTATAGCCATCTATACCCAAGGTCCAGTCATGGATGGAGTCCCACCAGGTCTCCGTTATCCCTATGACATTGTAATTATTTGCATTGAGCAGGAGGATGAGCTCCTCCTGCTTATTCCAAGCTCCTGGCATTTGTGTATAGGCAGGCAAGTGTCCCCTTGGAGGCTCTTGCCTTGCCCACAGATAGTACCAGGGCTGGGGCAAGGGTGGGCTCCCTTAAGTGCCTTGGCCTGCTGGCTTTGCAAGGGTTGCTCAGTGGGCCAGCAGTGGCAGTAATCCCCCCATCCCCCAGTGGGCTTAGTTTAAAGCCCGGTGGAGCAGGTCAGCCAGTCTGGCTGAGAAGACCTGCCTCCTCCCCGGGGGAGAGAGGTGGAGGCCATCTCTTCCCAGCAGCTTGCTGCCTCTCTTGCCAAAGAGTGGGCTGTGGTCATGGAAGCCAAAGCCTTCCCTATGACACCAGCGCCACAGTCTTTGGTGGATTAAGTGGATCCTTCTCTCCCTCCTCAGCCTGTAGCCCAAGACTGGGAGGATCAACAAGAACACCACCTGTGCTCCCAGACCCTTTAGCCCCGCTCTCAGATCCCTATAGTGCCTCATGACCCGGCTGGGAGTGCTCCGAGCCATGTCATTGGTGCCCGCGTGAATAAGAAGCATAGGATAGTGGTCTGTAGGCTGGAGGAGCTTTGGGATCTTCTCCGCAATGTCCCGGATGCGGGGCCCCAGGAAGCAGCAGAGTTTCAAGGCTAAGGGGTCAGAGCAGCAGATTGCCCCCTCAGTCCCCCTCAGGATGGAGTCTCCTACAACAAACACTTTACATTTTGCCTTGGGGAGAGCGGGGATGGTAGCTGCAGTTGAGCCTGTGTTGCCTGTGGGAGCTGGCAACTCAGCAGGCTCTGCTGGAGCAGCAAGAGGTGTGTACCTGTTGCTAAGCTCCAGTGGGGCAGGGGTCTTGGTGCGGCAGGCCTTAGGGCCCTTGACCACCTTGGTCCATGCCCCTGACTGAACAGACTGGACAGAGTGGGAGGTCCTGGAGTCCTCCTTTGTCCTGGAGGGAGATGGTGGTCTACCCTCCGGCTCCTGGGGGATAAGGGCATGGCAGTAGGAGTCAATTTCCTGCTCACAGTCCTTGGTGGTGAGCAGTCTCCGGACTGTGTCCTGGAGCTCCTCCAGATGGCACACCAGAGACCCCAAAAGGGAGCAGACCCTACACGGGGTGGTGGCTATACTCCCGGGCCCCAGAGCCTGGAAAAGGGACAGGCAGCCCACACAGCTGAGAGCCAGAGGCTCTGTCTGCGTGGAGCCTGGAACCGTGGGTTCCATCTGGGTGGCAGTCATTGAAGTGCCCAGGGTGCCCGAAGGTGGGGGTGTAGAGCCCAAGGGGACCCTCATGGTGTGCCGTGTGCCCATCCGTGTCATGCCTCTGGTAGGCTGGCTACAGTTGGGACTGTCTACCCTCGGGGGTTCGCAGGTAGGGTCTCGGGCCCTCTCATGCCCCCTCCTGCACGAAATCTGAGCTAACTCATGCGCCAGCAGACAAGCACGTCTGTTTGCGTAGCCTGTTCATGCGGCTCCAGTCATGTGGTTCCTTGTGGGGCTGGGCGATGTAGGGGCCTAGGCAGGGCTTGACCCAGCCCAGCTCCATGCAGCCGCCTCCTTCCACTCAGTGAGGGGTTAACCCCTTCCCACCATGACCCCGCTTGCCTCTGGCTGTGTTGGGGGTTGGTGGGGGGAATCCACGGCTGCTGGGGGGTGTCTAGGGGGATTCAGGGGAGTGGGAGCTTGGCAGGCTTTCACCCATGCATCTCTCACAGCTCTGGAGCCTAACTGGGGCTTTTTTTCTTTTTGATGGGCCCTTTTAAACTGCGCACATGCGCAGTGGGCCTGCCATTGGGGAAAGCTCCTCTCGGGCAAGGGGAGACCCTGCCCGGGATTTGAAGGGCCCTGCCCTACTGGAGGGGGACTTGTGAGTACCCCCTCCTACCTTTCTCTCTCCCTGGGGGGCTGGGCCAAGTAGGGACTTGGGTGGGGCTTGACCCAGCTCAGCTCCATGCAGCCGCCTCCTCCCCTCTCAGAGAGGGGTTAACCCCTCCCCAGCATGGCCCCGCTTGCCTCTGGCTTTGTTTGGGGTTGGCAGGGGGATCCACGACTGCTGGGGGTGTCTAGGGGACTTCAGGGGAGCAGGGGCATGGTGGACTTTCACCCGCGCATCTCTCGCCGCTCTGGAGCCTAACTTGGCAGGCTGGAGCCAGCCTGCCAACTATATTTTGCTCATTCCAGATATATACCCCTTGTCTGGGATGTGCTTGATATCTGAGCAGCCTTTTGATACTCACAAAGTTTTCTGTAGCATTAATGATATGGTGCAGTACATCTAATGCTCATCTGCAGTAACAAACTGTAGCACGCCAAGTCTGCTTGTGACAGAGATAATTTTAATTTTAAAATGAGTAACAGTTTCATAAAGCTAAGACATATTGACATATATTATTTGCCTCTGTATTAGTTTTGCAAAGGGTTAGCAGTTTCTTTGTCTGATGTTTCATATACACGCCTTGCCTTCCTCCCCAAAAAAAGATTAGATTTCAGCAGTCTAATCCTTAAATAGTATAAATCAGCTTGGGTCTGCTAAAATGAACACACTTAGGTAGAATTGCTCCAGCTGAGAATCAAAAATGAAGTTTTTTAAGCAAATAATTATAGGAAATTAATACCAACTGCTATGGGTTGGTGCCATTTATTGGTGAAAATATGCCATAGCATGAAGTGTTAGGTTTTTCAAGTTATCCTTACACAATATATATGCCAGTGATTCTCTACCAGGGTACCACAGTTTTCTGGGGTGCTTTGAAATTCTTTCATGGGTGCTGCAGTGTTCCACACAAAGATGATTTATAAGATAAACCCAAAGATTTCAAATATGAATTCAGGACTCCTTTACATGTGTATTTAGAGTTCACTTTATTATTATCATACAGACACTGGTAGTCTTCCAAATTGCTTTAACATTGTAGATATATCAATCAAATATTGCCCAACTGATCTTTCTCTCTCTCTCTCTCTTTATAGTGGTCTTTTGTTTTAATTGTGGAGGGACATGGATTTTGGGGTACTTAACAGAGTGACTTTGGGATTTTTTTATTAGGGATTTTTCAGTTTTCCAATAGGGAACACCAGAATTCCTGCTAGGGAGGCCAGTGGCAGGACCTTGCTGGCTCAGAGCTGGCACCTTGGGCCCGGCTGGCCGTGGCTGATCTCCTGGCCAAATGGATGTTCAAAGCAGGCCACCTCACCCAGAATATCTTCTAGGCAATAGCTTTCCAGGTGCCTGGGCGGGGGGCACACACGGCAGTAGTGCTGGACAGAGGCCAACCCTGCAGTCAGAGTCCACTGGCAGCTGGCCTAGAGGGGCAGATGGCTCTACTGGCTATGCAGTTCCCATCTGGGTCTGGCAGGTGCACAGCAGGTCACAGCCAGACAGCAGTCCCCACTGCCAGACCGCTGCAGTGGGTGAAGGGTAAAGGGTGCAGGGAACTCTCAGGGCTGCTTCAGCAGTCCAGCTGGCACAAGGGGTAGTGTCCCCAGGCACCAACTGGCTGGGCCCCAGAAGCTCCTGAGAACAAATAGCCCTGAGCTACTTGCCAGGACAGCTTTTTGTACTGATGGAGTCAGGATAGGGCAGCTTTTTGTACTGCTGGGGACAGCACAGGTGCTGGCCCTGGGCTCTAGCTCCCTCTGGCTGCAGATCTGGGAGGATCCAGGCAGGGTTTTTTTGCCTTAAGTGGCATAATTTGCTCCACAACAAAGTGCATGTCTGAGCACTTATGCTGAGCAAAAAGCCACGGCTCAAATTTGCACCACTTCTATGTGAGCTGCTGCAAGCGCACATGCTTGCATGTGTGAACGTGCCTATTAAATCCAGTTTAAAAAAGTAATATTTTTTCTGTCATGGAATTCTTTGAAGAGCATTGTTACCCTTTTGTAGAGTCTATTGCCAATATCAAAACTTTTTGAGTAGAATTAATCCAGCACCACATGCCCTATTGGAAGTGGTTGTTGTTAATAACAAATGGATGCTCTGTGTCTTCATTTCCTGTATTTCATTATTGTCTTCACAACAGCTCTAAATTGAGCTGACAGCTTAAAGGATATTTTCACAATAAATCCCAAATCCCCTTCCTCATCAAGATGCTGAACACATTGGAAATTCCTTTCAATGGATAAAAAGGTATTCCCTTGACAAATCATGTTCTATCTAGGTTTTTTTTAAAAAAAAAAACCATGAAAGTTCATGGATTTATATTCCCATCCAGAATCTTGACCCAATGCTATTATAAATTGTCTATAGACCATTTAGTTGATGGGTGATTGCTGAAGGTAAAAGTTGCAATTGTTTTTATTTCAAAGTAGCATGCCCTGTGAGGATTGATCCATGGACTGGTGGTATTATAGATTTTGTATGCATAGTCTTTTGGCAGAGGTTACAGATTAGATGTTGAGGGGGGGTTGCCATTCAGCACATGAAAGAAGCAAGAGCTTCAGTGATAAACCAGTTAGCCTAAATGGGATTTACAGCCAATAAAGCTATGATCATCACTATGCAAAAATAAGTCATACCTCCCTACTTTCACTTTCTTTATGTATAGGAGAAAACCTAGATATGAAAGGGTGGAGGACAGAGATTCATTTATTAAATCTCCCCCTTTCATGTGGTCTCTGAAGGAACTTATGTTGTAGCACAGTTCATCCCCTTACTGTAGCACAGTTCATCCCCTTACTGAGCTATCATATAATGTTAGCATCTCCTGTGAAGAAGGAATGATATTTGGAACACTTAGGTTAAAGATTAAGGTCCCACATGATCTTCTGTGCCCTGTTTTGACTTCTACATTAAGGGTGATATGGAACCAAAAGTCCTTGCATAGCTTTCAAGCACTGATGCACAACTTTAGCCATAAGGTATATGTGTATGCAAACTGTGGCTTTCAGCTGCCTTTGTTCTGCCCTTATTTTAGATCAGTTCTGTGTCCATCTGAAATATTACCTCTACTGTCCAAAGTGCCTATTTTATAGCATCCAACCCAATCAGGTCATTAACTTGATTGGTACCTTTAGGAGTTACTGCAAGAGAAAACTGTGGGAATAGTTGGGATTCAGGTTACCCCTGCATCCCAGCAATCTTGCTCACTTGGCCAGTAAGCAAAAGTGGCATAAGAGTTTTTGTGACTTTAGATCATCGGTGAAATTACTTCTATGTGACTGATGCTACCAGAGCTGGCTATGCTCACCTCATGCAGGGAAGGATCACAACACATGTGAACAAGAAAGCCCATAATTGTACAGTAACTCCAAAAGGAATGACTGTTTTGCCTGTCTTCCTACTCCCTCTTCCTCTTTTTTATGTCGCTTGATTTGATGGGAACACATGAAATATTGACATGGTGCTAGGTGCTGTCCTCATGTCAAAGAACAACAGAATGCTTACATCTCTAAGCCAGTTTCCCATCTCTTGTGTCACTAAAAACCCCCATATTCATTACACACACACATACATAGTGAAATGGCTGGATCATGATCATAACTGATCTGCCCTGTGGCATTTACTGTGGTGTAATGTTATTATTGATAAATAAATCTGTCAAAAAATCAAGAAAAATACTCTTTTCATTATTAGTTGGTGAGATAATCTGAATGTTACAAAACTGAAATAAAGCTGGAATCTAGAGCTGGGGCAAACTCACCATCCTCACAAGACTCAGCTAATAGGTTTGTGACCCTCTTTTTTTAATAGCCCCAAACCCAAACAGTGACTCCAAGCTCTTCCTAAAGTTAAGTAATTTAGATTTTCTAATGCAAACCCAAACCAAATGATTGGTGGTTCATCTCTAAAACTTTAGACTAATCATACTTTATAAATATTTTTTTAAGAAACAGACAAGTTAACTGGTAGTAAATGTAGTTAATGTTTACAAAGAAAAGAAACTTCCAGGAACTGTAGTCAATTTCCTGTGTTTCATGAGGTTCTAGCATATTATTGTTATCCATTCAAATAACTGTTTCATGTTATGTTTCTATCCTTCTCTTGTTTTTGACTCTCTCCTCCCTGAAAACTCACTTGTCATTGTATGTGACAGTTTTGGATAAGATGTATAATCAAGGTCTTGACCACTTGAGATTATTAAAGATACAATAGCCCTGTTAATGTGAGAGTTTAATCATTATACCACTATGCTAAATTTCACTTTTGTTAATTCCATTCTGCTGCTCTATGCCTGCAGTTTCATTCAGGTACCATAACCTGCTTTACTATTTATCCTGGACTGTTGTACAAGGTTGGTATGCTTCATCAATCAGTAGACCTCTCTGTCCTGAGAGGTAATGGACACACCCCTAGGAGGAACCGTTTGCTTTAGTAAAAAATGCAATTACTTTGCATGGGCAGGTATTGTGAATACAGTGAAATAAATAATAATAAAAAACCTTTTACATGAAGTAAAGCTTCTATAAATACTGGAAAAAAGACCCAAAGGAGTATGTGGTGTTGAACATATAAATCTTTTAGGTCCTTTGTCATTATTATTATTTTCCCTAAAGAACTACAGAAAATCCCATCTGGGAAATAAGAGTTAACAGGCTATGGGGTAAGTAACAAAGTGTCTCTGCAAGAGAATGAACATTGTTGTCCATCAGGGTGAATTCATACTAAATGAAGATAAGCTGTTTCCACAGATTTTGCCAAATACTGGCAGAATTATGTCTGCTGCTGACTAGAACTAAGTAGTACATTGCATGGAATCTTGTACATCTCCCTAGCACTCCCTAGCACAAAGTTCCTAGTTACCCTACATTCAACAGTGAATGTTTTTTTAACATGGGGCAGGGATTGGCTGGTGAATACAGTGCCATTTTACACTGTGTAATCCAACTATACTCATCCTTCAACTGGAATAAAATGAGAGAATCCAGCAAGCATATTTTTAAAATTCTACCCAAGGGCAATGGTTAAGACGTACCTTAGTATCAATTTGTTCTGAATTGGAGATAAAAATCTATATCCTGTTGCCCGTCTTCTACAAGTTATATTGATATGTACCTATTAAATTTATCTAAACAGAAACTCACCGTGTTCTTTCTTATCAATAAAAACAAGCAATCTGCTTGGTGACAGCAAATGACAATAGCTAAAGTATGGGTTTACTCTGATTACAGCATTTTAAAATAACTTATTTACTTCAGTAAACTTAGGAGAGATTTAGATGGCTTTCATCAATTTAAATATATTTTTATATTTGTGTGACCTAAGTGGATAATTATGTGCAAATAGATTTGGTTCAATAGCCCATTAGCAAAAATGATCAGTGCAACATTAAAAATAATTGCCTTTAATATTCAGTAATGATAGAAGCTTCATGATTCAGCTTCCTTTTTTGATATGCTGTAGATGTTTAATAATGTGCAATATAATTGTTTAAGACCATTCCTAGGCAAGTTATTCTATTTTGGAAATACTTTTTTGGACGATTGCTAATGTTTTAGTCTCCACAAAACATGGTGTGGCTCTATGTGGCTAGGATTAAGAAGTAATTGAGAAGATAGCAAATAATTGTTGTACTGGACATGATTTGTTTCTGACTTCCCTAATTAGGATATATGCTATTTAGCTCAAACATAAATGGTTGTGAAAAGTTGGTCTTCTGTCCTGCTTTGATTTCAAATGGAAAATTAATACAAAATTGTGGCTTATGGTAGAATCTCCATAAACAAGAGCTGTTTATGGAGATTCTACCTTTGTTTGATTTGCCAGATTAGTTGGTCTGCAGAAAGCACCATTTTATTTTTGTGAAAACAGGCTTCCCATTGACTCCTCATGTCACTCATACCTGGGTGGCCTGATCCTGTACAGAGATCTAGGCAGACCCCCTTCACTTTCATGCAGGGCTCACTTCATTTGTTTTAACCAGTGACTAAACAGTCAGTAAGGAGTTAAGAAATTTTCAGTCAGGTGGGAGTGCAATTTTGCAAAGCTGTTGAAGCTTATACTTCTAATTACAGTTTGTGAAAGCCCGTATGTTTAATTGCTGGAACTTTGTCCAGAGGACTCAGTTCATAGGCCATTCATAAGAGAAAGCCCATGAAGATTGGGGATATAGTGTTGTAAGATGCTGGTCATCTCTACCAGCATGGCTTCCATTGGCTTGCACCTGACCTTTACCATTAATAAAACAAAGGATGTACATCTGGAGAGTCAAGGCATTTCCTGCCAATAGGTATGCCGAATCTTCAGAAATCTCAGGATTCCTGTATTGCTGGGGCTGTTATAAAGCAGGCAAATGACGTTTCATATTGAACCATGGCTAGCTATAGGCTTTTGAAAAGGGGAATGCAGATAGTGTGGGGTATCACCACATATCACACAATTCATGTAATTCTCCAGTTAAAGAGAAACTAGAAGCTCTTCTAATATACCAGAGGCCTAGTACTATATTATTTAGTTAAAGATCAAAGCAAAAACATATATAACTTTATTGAAAGGTGCACTCATTTGCTAAATTATATAGTAAATTTTAAAAGCCCAACAACTAGGGAAAAATAGTTAAAGATATTATTTTAGTAGTCCTATAGTCATTATACTTAAACGTGAATCTCTTATTCTAATTCATAAAACAAAATCTAGGCTTCTTGAGGATCTTGACTCTGCATGCAGTACTTCACTGTCCTCATTTCCAAACCTGAATTAATATTACCACACTTGATCAAGGGTTTTAGCTAGTGCCAGAATAGTCTGCAGGGCTCTAAAATACAAGAGAGACCTGACCAGGACAAAAGAAAGGATAGCTTGAATAGTGGAACATCAAGACTATTAAAAGAGGGACAGGGTCATTAATACCTGTGGAGTGAAGAGAGATAATCAGGAATCAAGCTGATTATAATGAGCATCAGTCAATTGACTTCCTCAGTGCTGCTTGAATAGAAATATTACTACCCCTCCCAGGCAGATGATTTTAAAGTGTGGGTGAAGCAGGAATGAAAGGGGGGGTGGTATAACTGAAGCACACAACCCCCTTGAATCCACCCCTGTGTTGAGCAGATTCTGAATTGCATCCCTCTGCTCCTAGTGTATTTGATTTACTGACTGGCTCAGAGTATACTAACCTGTAACAGAACAGAAGTTCAACATACAAATACTGGTTTAAAAAATGCTGGAACCCAGTCTAAGGTAGATCAGTATGGATGTAGTATTAGACTTAACTGGTTTAGGTTACAGCAGTATATTGAACTTCTGTCCCAGATTCCATAGCAAATTACCTTAGTCATCCCAGGTGCGCTTTGCAGGGTGGTATTCTAGCCTCAGCCATGGCTTGCCTGCTCTCACCAAGTGCTGGGCCAATCCCACTCCCAGGCTGCCATAGACAGGAGCTAGAAAAGCCTTTATCTCCTGCCTGTGCAGTTGGGGGAGAAAGGGGAATGGAGCTCCCGCATCATACAGCTCCAGCCCCAAGCCAGCACAGGATGGGGGGGAGGGTGCACAACAGGGGCCTCCATTCCCCTCCCCACATCTGACCTCACTGACAGCTACAGGTGGGAGCTGTGGCTTGGACTTGGCTACCCATGATGCCAGGAACCAGGGTGGGGAGGGAGGGAGTAGAGCCCCCACAATATGGGTTCCCCTTCTTCGCCCCCCCCACCTCAGCTTGCTGGCTTGGAACTGGGGGCTGCCAGGCTGGGTGTACATGGTAGAAGCTCCACTCCTCGCTTCGCCGCCCTCAGTTCCCAGCACCACGGACAGCATACGTCTCTCTCATAACAGTGAAGGGCTAGAAAGGAACAGGAGATTTAGGTCCATTTATAAAAAAGCTTAAGAGTGAGTCAGAAAGGAGTTGATCGATGAAAGAGAAAGTCTGGGAAAGGAAAAATGGAAAGGGAAGATTTCAGGGTGTTGCCATGGATCTGCTGTGAACCTTTGACCAGTGAGAAACTAGAGGAAAAATTGCTTGCTTTGGAGAGCCAGGCAGCAACAAGAGTATGTCTCTATGCACCCCTGCTTATAGAGATGGACACTAATTTTAGCCATGGGCCTTGATGTTACTCAGTAGAATTATAAGAAAAAAATTCCAGAGGTTAATAAATGCCTTTATAAGGTATTTTACCATTCAAGAAGGTGTGAAAGAGTAGAGAGATGGGGGGGAAGAAAGTGAAGTGTATGGTTCAATTTTTCTCTAGTTTCAGTCAAGCCAATGATGAAAGCAACTTCCTACAAGCTCTAATTTAAATAGAGGCTTTCAAACATAACATATGTGCATTTCAAGGTGCTCTAAGGATTGAAAGCTTTTCATGTGTGATCTCTTTAAAACAGAGTTCGTGTTCAAATTGCCTTAATACATATGAACAGAGATAATGCATCCTGAAAACCTTTCTAGTTTTCACAGCTAAATACATTTTTCATAAGTAAATATTGCAGAGCTGAACTTCGCTTCTTAAGGGAGATGAGTTATTGGGTACACATAGGGTATCCAAGGCTCTTCATTTCAAAGCAGTCTACTTCAGTTTGCAGTGGCAAAGTTGTTGGAAGTCAACATGGATCAGAGCATTCCTCAGGCAGGTAAGCTCCTTTCAGTTAGGCTATGTGACAAACCAATAGTGTTGTGGTATGGGATTGGCTTCTAGAAGCAGCTTTTGGTTTTTGGCATCTGCAGTTGTTTTTTGGGTGTTCAACATTGAAGTCTATGATTATTGCTGTGACTAAGTCTATCTCCAGACCTCATGTTGATATTCTGCCCGTTGTTTTCTGGTTTATGACCCTTACCTTGGTTTCAGGTACCTGACTGCAGGTCTTGACCCTCTGCCTGCCTCCAAGTCTTTGTCTTTGTTCTTGACCACTGGTGGATCTCACAGCTCTTGGCTACCCAAGGGACTACAGATGAGCTGGGCAGGCAGGCAGGCTAAACATAAACTGAGTACATTTTGAAGCTTGCCTGAGTTCTCCTGAACTTTGGCAAAATCAAACAGAAATAGATAAATGTTGATGATTCAGCACAGTGAGAATAGGGAAAACTGTTTTCTGTGGACTTCCTCCAACTAGCTTTGGTGAGGCAAAATGTAGCTGCCCATCTCATTAGCTGGGCAAACTGACCTATACACTCACTACCAGTGCTCTGAATCAGCTCTTAATCCTTGCTTGGCTGTAATGCAGTGAATATTCCAGAAAGCTCACTGCGTTACGCAGTGAGCAACTGCACCACTTTACCTCCATGGATCTGCCTCTGCCAACAGCTCGTAGCAGTTCATGTTCTCTTCAGTTGAGCACAGAGGAGGTTCTGCAACACATACTCAACAGCTGGTCACAAGTACAGAACGCTGTATCTCCCTAATGAATGGACAGAGGTGGCAGAGATAGAAAGGTGTACTTCATTTGTGCTTCTTGTTCACTACAAGCTATCTTAATTTTAATAAGTGTAAAATACTAATTATAATTAAATTATCATACATAATGTTATACAGGTTGTGCCAAAAAGCATGTTCATAGTGCATAAATCATTTCGAATAGTAAGCTGTGTGGGAAAATAAAAAAGAAATTAAACTAATACATCTAGCTCTGTTCTTGGGTTTCATATGGCCCTAACTCCATTGATTTTTGGATTTGTTCCCAACTACAGTTGGTTGAGATTTTAGCAGTCTTTATTTCAGAAAATTCCAATTGAGAGTTTCCCAAGGCTCTGTGGCAACCCACCAAGAAAACTACTCAAAAGTTGCACTTCCTTTTGCTTCCAGGAAGACTTTCCACCTTTTTTGTTTCTGTTAAGAAACTGGAACAATTCTGCATTTCAAAATATCTAAATTCGTCATGAGGTTTCATTTATTTTTCTCTACCCACCCCTGCTTTTGACTTACCTTTAAGTTTGGTTCAGTTAGAGCACATTGGACCAAATAGGGTCAGCCTTGAAGTATTAGTCTTTGTATCTTGGTGAGGAGACTTGCATCAAGTAGTTTTCAGTCCTTGAAATGTACATTGAAAGCCTTCAAGGTGTGCAGTGGCATGCGTTTCTAGGGGCACAAAAAGCAATGGCACATATTTGTGATTCTTCTTTGTGCCCCAGGGTATGCCCTTGCACATGTGCTCAGGAACATGCCAAATTACCCTGAGTGGACAGCCTTACATGGGGTCCTGGGGGCCTCCTGGGGCAGCAGCAGCACTGATCCAGCCACACACAGCTTACCTGGCAGCCACAAAATGGCAAGCTCTGTTTCTGATGGTGTACGCTGCTGCTACATATGCCACACCATTTTTTTCGGTGCGTGTCTTGTGGGGGTTTTTTGATGCTGGGACATCCCAGTATCAAATTTTGGCACTGTGCTGCAAATTTGCAGTATAGTATAGCTCATAGTTGCATATTTTCTGCATGCAGTTTGCGGTACCACAGACAGGTCCACAAACTACATGTACTTGGTCATCTGAATGCACCCAAGAAGAGTATCTGTTATTTGTGCACTGTAGCAATGCCAAGGATTCCTCAACAATAAAAAGTAGCAAATACTTTCTATTTAAGTTTATTTTCTTCTGACAAGGTGCCTGTTGGTTTTGACCTCAGCATTACCAAGTCCTGCATTTGGAGTGATAGTGCTATGCAACAGAAGATATTAGAACAAGTTGTATTACTATCACAAGTTGTTTTCACTATCCCTTTCATCCACTTTCATTTTCTTCTTCTTTGGATTGTGTTTGTCAGCTAACTTTCATCAAGCACCCTCATTAAGCTTAGAACAAGGAGTCTAAGGAAAGTGAAATCTGGGTTAAGACATGATATAAAGAGGTGAGCATTGTCAGCAAGTGAATCGTGTTGCAGACTAAAGCGTAACAAAAGCCTTGTGAGCATTGTATAAATGTTTAAGCAGGAGAGAGACAGAATGGGATGAGAGATTTCCTGAGGTGTATAACCAATTACCCACTGCAACACTTTGCTTCCACCTTGAAGATGTTAAGGAAAGTATTAAGTCTAATCTTGCCTATTTCTGCCATTTCCCACAGAGGGGTGAACAGTATGTCATTAAAAAAACATATCAAAGACCTTAACAAGATGTAGAAACCTGCATTGGGCACCTGACTTCTATGCATTATCAGAAGTAGGGCATCACCCAACAATATAAGTATGGTGTGTCAATTCAGATCTCATCTAAAGACAAAGTGACAGGGAAACAAGTATTAAAACTATTTTATCATACATTAATTTGGTTAAGATTGTACATACTACAAGAAAAGAACTAGAAACAAAATACAGAGAGTTCTCACTTTTGGTTTCAATGTTTTGATAACTAGAGTAATTTTCTTCTTATTTCTATAGTCCATTTTGCAGTGTCTCTTACAGTCCAGACCTGTGAATTGGAAACAAATAATTATAGTGTTTACCTTTTAACATAAATACTACTAAACATAAAATAAAAGTACAAATGAATTTTTATTCTTTTCAAAGTAAACAGATGTTAGTGCTAATCAAGATCTCACACCTTCATTGCTGCTCAACTGTCCTCATTATGTCAAACTACAGAATCCTTGATGTTTGGATAAGTTGTGTATTTCCTCTCAGTACAGTGTTTGAGTGTTTATTTATTTATTGAATTTTGTTTCCTAAGATATAGTTATAATGTTTTGTCCTGACTAGTCTTATTTGCATTTGTAAAGTAATGAAAAGATAAATCAGTTCACGGCTTTAGGTGCCTTTAACATGCCATTACCTGCCTTGCTCTCCCTCTTCCATATCCCTCTCAAAAAAAGAAGTTTCTGCTGAGTAGTACTTTTATAATTCCCATTGAGAGAAAGTGCAAAGCAGAACAGTGTCTCAGCTTTGACAAGTCCTGTGTTATGGTTTATAACAAATTCTATGAGATCAAACTGTTACCCACCCCCCCAAGATGCCCAAATACGCCAAAAGTCTATAGTGCCGGTTTTTTGTTCCATATGCAAATGCAGGACATCATGGATCAGCCAGGTTTCTTAATTCTTCTCAAGAAGAACATTCGGTTCTGTGTAGTCTTTAACAGAAAGATTAGAAAACTGGATAGAGTTCAACAAAAGAGACAAGAAAAATTAAGGGTCCTGACAGACTGACTTATATGCTAAGAATAATACACACACACGCGCGCGCGCGCGTACGCACGGCAGTTGCCCTTCAAGAATGATGGAGGGGCATGGGGGTGCCTGGGAATGGAGCACTGCCGCCACCTCCCAGGAGTGAGGGGGCGGGAAGTTTGCCCCACTGTCTGCACCAGGCACGGCTGCCATCTCCAGTGATGCCGGCATCCCCTCTCCCCACCCCTCCCTGCTTCTTGGAGGCATCACTGTACTACCTTGATGGTGGGGACAGAGTGCGGGGCCAAGGCCAGCAGTGCCCCCCACCACTCTGTCCCCTCCATCCCCGCTGTCATGGTGGTTCTTCATTGCCTATAAGGAGCAGGGCTGGGGGGGATGGGAGTGAGTGAGACTAGCAGTGCTTGTTGACCTTGCCTCCCTGCTCTGTCCCCTCTGTCCCCACAATCATAGATTTCATAGATTTCATAGACATTAGGGCTGGAAGGGACCTCGGGAGATCATCGAGTCCAGCCCCCTGCCCAAAGGGCAGGA
>NW_017728948.1:71436153-71446003 GCF_001723895.1 Crocodylus porosus | reverse complement strand
AACCCTCTGGGTCTGACCACGGAGCCAGTTTCCCAGCCAGCGGATCGTGGTGGAGCCAAGGCCACAACTGGCCAGTTTGGCCAAGAGGTGATCGTGGGATACCGTATCAAAGGCTTTTTTGAAGTCAAGATATATGACATCAATCAATAGTGGTGCTCCTCACCCTGATTGGTTGTTTCATTAACCAATCAGTGTTCCAAGAGTGTTATGGACAGATGTACAGACAGCACACATCACACATCAGGTCCATCACATGTATATGTGCTCATTAAGAGCTAGATTGTAGTCTACTTGTGGAGTTTTCCACTCTGCTTGAATCTATGGAAAACAATTAATTATAAAAAGTGAATGAGTCCTCCTCTTTCTTTCTGTGACTCAGGTTTGTGGCTAAGATGATGCTAAAATATGTTACAAAAATAAAGTTGAACATTTCCAGGTACTTGAGCAGAGTGGAATGGTTTCACACTTAAGCACCTTACTGGTGAAAGAGGATCTGCCCCTACAAGTCTGTATACACAAAGCCACTTCATCGGTCCTGTGGTACTTGTAGTAACATAACAAGGGACAGGAAATTGGGGCACTTAGTAGGGCCGCAACAGCCACCACCAGTGCCTCAGCTAGCGTGGCCCCTGCTTCCATTGCTTCCACCCAGGGTACAGACCCTGATATTTGTGCCTTTGGCTACTTCAGAAATTCTGCCCTTCTGTGTTTCTGACTGCCTGTGGATTGAAGTTCTTTATTTATCAATAAAGCCAATACATGCAGCCATCCAGAGTGTAGGCTTTCCTGTGCTAGAGTAAAATAACCTTAAAATTGGGAGGAGGATATCTAGGGCGAAGAAGTCGGTCCTTTATGTTTCTAAATGGTCCAATATTAATACTTTTTAATCAATAAAACTTTAGAAATGAATAGGATTGTTGTCAGTAAAGATCACATAACAGATTATGGACCTTTATGATAGACTTATCAGTGGTAGCGAAGACTACAATGCCAATTATGATAATGGTTTCTGTGTTTTGCATGTTGGACATACAGACAGGACAAACTAATTTTCCTTCATCTTTTCTACAGCATGCACTAATCCAACCTCATTTACAACCACAAATTCAACTCTCTGATCTGTGCCAATGCCTCACAGACCCTGCCTGCCCTCACAATCCCTCCTGTGGACACTGCCTGCACACCCAACTCCCCCAGTCATTCCCACAGTTCCCACCTGCTCCCCTGATCCCTCATATGGATGCCTCCTGTACATCCTGATCCCCTGGTCCCTCCCATGGTTGCTGCCTGCTCCCCAATCATGCCTGAGGATCCTCTCCTGTGCCTCTGATCATTCTTATGGATCCCACCTGACACCTGTCCCACCTGAGGATCCCACCTGCCTCTCTGCTTCCCCTGCAGATACTGCCTGTTCCTCTGCTCCCGATCACTGCCACAGATCCTGCCTGCCCCTCTGATCCTCCCATGGATCTTGCTTGTCCCCTGATCCCTCACAGATCCCTGATCCCCCCCCAAGCATATTTGCCCTCATCCCCCAAATTTCCCCAATAGCAACATCCCCCCACACACACTTACTTTAGATTGAGTTGCCATTTTTAGCATGATCAAACTCCCCCTAACCAACTCCCTCTCGAATCTTATGAAGTAGCTTTGCAGATACTTGTAAGGAGCTTCTTATAAGTATCTGCAAAGCTAATTCATATTCCTCCTTCAAATGCCCCCTCAAAAATTTCCTTGGTGTGGCATCTGTAGTCATCTTGACAATCTCAGTTGTGCTGAGACAACAGCTTCTTTTCTGATCATTTCCCTGCCCTTCCCCTTCTATCTTTCTACATACATGAATATTCCCTTATTCCTGCTTAGATTGAAAACTGTTTGGGGGTGGTGACCATCTTTTTCTTATGTAGGTCTGAAAACCTAATTTGTTATGGTGCTTATTCATGTGGCCCCTTGTTGCTACTATAATACAAATAATTGGTAATGTGCTTTTTCTTTTGTTGGATGGAAATTACTTCCCCTATTACCAGCTTTTGTTAATTTCACACAGGTGAGGTACAACTGGACAGCTGCTTATCCATTATCAATTACCCAGAACACTCTGCTAAATTAAAAGCATGTGTTAAGTTTGTACATAATACCTGAGAAGGAAAAACACTGTGCTTTCCTCTGTTACAATCAATCCACTATCTCAGGGGTGTTCAACCCCTGACCTGTACACCAGATCCAGCCCATGATGCTGTGTCATTTGGTTTGTGTGGCCCCACTCATTTGCTGTCAAATTTCCAGGCCCATGGGCAGCCCTGGAACCTATTTAATTGATCCAGAGCAAAGGGCCCAGCAGGCTTGGTGTGCACTTTCAGTAGGAGGGCCTGGAAGGGGTGGTGGTAGCAAACCCCTGAGCCCCAATCCCAATGCTTAGAGAGGAGAGGGGGTGGTACCAGGTCCCAAGTCCCATTCCTGATGCACAGGGCTCTATCTGGCCTGTAGACCAGCTTTGGGTTGCTCCTGTGGCCTACAGGGCCAAAATGTTGAGCACTGAACTATATTATAGAAGTAGTTTTGATATAACTCCTTTAGAGGAGGTATTCACAAGCATCAAGTACTAAAATCTTTAATTTACCAAGTGATTAATCGGAACCTGGGAACTACAGTACAGTATAAAAAAAACATGTCTCAAATGAAACAAAATATGACTAATTTCTTGTAGTTGAAAGAGGATGGGAGTAAAAATAAAATTAGCACATTGTATTCTCTTATCTTGATGAGGGAAGAATGAGTTTTCAGTTCCCATAATTAAATCACCTTTTTGTTGTTGCATATGGGATGGTACTTAAAACAGATCAAACAATAGTGTGTGAATAATAGAAATGTAAGCGTCAGTTAACTCTTTGTTTCATGACAACTTCTTTTATCATTAATTTATAGAGGCTTTGTTCAATGATAAAAAAAAAAATCCTTTGGTATCTGGCCTGCTAATGATCCCTGAACTTCCAGGAGCCTGCAATCAGGGATATTGACTGTGATTATTTAAGGCATGGCTGTCCTAGTGGTGGGCTGCATGCAGCCCCTACCACATTAATAGGCAGTATCTGAGCTCCCACCCAGCTTCTGTTCCCTTCATTGAAATGGCTGCAGTAGCCGCCTGAAGCTCTGGCATCCCCCTCCATCCTCCACATTCTGTTTCTTGCTCCAGCCCCATGGGGCAAAGCAAGGCAGTGCAGCACAGCACACAGGGCAGGGAGGACCCACAGCCGGGGCACTAAATGGAGGGCCTGGGTTATACCCATGCAGCTCAGTGCAGCAGTGGAGAGAGGGAAGGAGTTTGCAATGTGATGTGGTGCATGGTGCCTGTGGCTCCCACTGGTGCAGCCTGTGGCTACTAAAAACTTGGACAGCCCTGATGTCAGGAAATTTAGGTATATCAGTGTGGCACAAGCAGTGTTAGAACAAGATTAGCTGTGCCTACTCCATAATTTGACATAGCATAGACATGTTAGGTTATCAGTGTGCCTGTTCAACAAGCTTCAGTTAAAAGTGCCCCTGCTGCCATTCTGAAATATGGGGACACTGAATACAGTGAGTGCCTGAGTGGACTCTGAGAGCCACTCTAATTAGCGCTCCTCCCCAGAGCATGTGTATAAATGTACACAGAGACATGGGATAGGTCACATGCCTAGAGTATGGTCATGGGTGGATATAGCTTGTTCAGAAAGGATAGGTAGGGGGGAAAAGGAGGAGGTGTCATTTTAAATATAAAGGTAATATGCTTATGTTCTAAGGTGCAGTATGAAGTGGATGGTAGGCCTGTTGAAAGCCTCATGGTAAAGGTCAGAGGGGAAAGTAGCAGGGGGTGGGGGGGGGATGTCATGGACAGAATCTGCTACAAATCTTCAAAGCAAGAGGAAGATGTGGACAAAGCTTGCTTTAAAGTTTCTAAATCACAAGACTTAATTCTCATTGGGGCAATTTAATCAGACCATCTGCTGGGAGGGAAACACAGCAGTGTACAATCAGTCCCACAAATTACTGGAGTGTGTCTGGGATAGTTTTTTAAAAGTAATGATAGACTTACTGGGGAGAAGCTCTTCTTGACATATTACTCACAAACAGGAAGGAATTGGTTAAGACTGTGAAGGTGGAGAGTGATTTGTGTGATAGCGACCATGTAATGACCTGGGAGGTAAGTCTGTGGGGGAAAAGGAGTCCAGGAGAGCTGGTTATACTTTAAGGTGGTCCTCTTTAAGAGTTCAGGAACAAGCTATTCTGATGTGAAGGAAGAATGAGAAATGCAACAGGAGACCAGCTAGACAGCAGTCTCTTCAATGAGTTGAAACTTAAAAAGGAATCCTATTAAACAGTAAACACTTGGTTATAGTGCTAAGGAAGACTATAAGAGTATTAAATGGGGAAGCAGGGAGAAAATTAGGAAGAAAAAGGCACAATTTGAGTTGCAGCTGTCAAGGGACATGAAAAGCAATAATAAAGGATTCTACAAGTATGTCAAAAGTAAGAGGAAGACTAGAGAAACCATAGGTCCATTAATAGAATGTAGAAGGCAATCTAGTTATGGATGATGCAGAAAAGGCTGACACATTTAATGCCTTATTTACTTCACTCTTCACACATAGGAGTAGCTCCCAGATGAGTACATTTGCCAGCAAAGATAGAGAAAGGAGACAAACGGCGTATAGTAGAGAAGGAACAGGTTAAAGAATACTTAGAGAAGCTAGATGCTTTCAAGTTGCCAGGGCCAGATGGGATGCACCCTAGTGGCATGTCTCCATTAGCAAGAATATGCATTCCCTGGGGAATGCTGCTGCTAGTCTCCAGGGAACGCCCCTGCAGGCTTGCTCTAGTGCACAGCAAGTTGCCCTGGGTGGGGTCCTAGGGCCTCCCGGGGCTCCAGCAGTGGTAATCTGGGCATGCAGAGCCTGGCCAGCAGCTGGAGCATGGCTCTGGCTGGCTAGGCTCCAGTTTCAGGCCATGCACATTGTTGTACCACTCCTTTTTTCTGGCATGGGTATTTTTGGCACCGGGATTTCCTGCTGCCAAAAAAATCCACCACACTGGATTTTAGCAGCATGGTGAATGTCTGCATGTGTGCACTTATGCAGACATATTCTAGGGTACTGTAGGGATTGACTGAGGTACTTTCAGAGCCATTAGGTATCTTCTTTGAGAACTCATGAAGATTGTTTGAGGTCCTGGATGCCGAAAAGTACAAATATAGTGCCCATCTTTAAGAAAGGAAAGGGGGAGGATTTACAAATAAGTTAGCCTGACCTTGGTGCTTGTAAATATCATGGAGCAGGTCCTCAAGGAATCTATCGTAAAGCAACTAGAGGAGAAAAATATGATAAAAAACAGCCAGCATGGATCCACCAAGAGCAAGTCAGCCATGACCAACTTGATTTCCTTTTGTGATGAGGTCATCCACAGGCTGAATGGATGGGGGGCAGCAGTGGATGTGATATACCATGACTATAGTAAGGCTTTTGACATGGTATTCCATGATACTGTCATTAACAGTCTAAGGATATATAGACTACATAAAAGTACTGTGGCTACATACCTGGTTGGATCATCGTACTCAGTGAGTGGTCATCTAGGCTCAGTGTCTAGTTCAGAGGAGACATCAAGTAGGGTTCTTCAGGGCTTCTACTGGATCTGGTATTCAAACCTTCATTAAGTATTTGGACAATGGGATTAAGTACATGCTTAGCAAATTTGTAGATGGCACCATGTTGGGTGGAGTTGAAGATAACCCAGAGGGCAGAGTTAAGATTCAGCATGACCTGGATAGACTGGGGAGACTGGCCCATAATCAACCAGATAAGATTCAACAAGTATAAGAGCAAATTCTTGCACTTGGGACAAAATAATTGCATACAGAAATACAGACTCGAGAATGACTAGCTAGCAGCATTTGATGAAGTGAGTTTCTCACAAAAGTTTGTGCTACATCTACCTTGGTTAGTTTATAACGTGTAGTTCTACCCTGCCTTCTACTTGACTTCAGGTGAACACAGCTAACTATGGGCATTTTTACATGTGCTGTGTGATGTGGCACTGGGTGCTTTAATTAAGCTGTGCTAATTAAAAGCGCTCACACATCACTTGCATCAGGGTTGCTGCACATCCTTGTGCTGAAAAAATAGTGGCAGAGCTCTTTAAACTAAAGCGCTCATTGAATTCTTTTCATCACAGAGACGCATAGCAATGCTAATACACATGACATGGAAGGCTGCTGGGGTGTGTCAATTTGTATGCTTCAACAGACTCAATTAGTCTGCTCCAATGCCCTGGATTTCCAATGCATCAGAGCAGGCTCCACACAAGTGTCTCTCTGGGATGGTTTAGTCATGAATGATCCTGCCTTGAACAGGTGGCTGGTCTAGATAACATTTTGAGATCCCTTCTAGCCCTATCTTGCTATGATCCTATTAGATGTACCCTATCATCCAAAACAACTGGCCTGGATAAAAAAATAATTATTCAAGTTTTCTTTCCCCTCTGTTCCCTCTCCCTTTTAGATACCTGGGGGGGAGGAGGGCAAGAGTTATATATTTGATCAGAAATATTTAATTTTATTAGGGTGACTCCAGCCATATGGCCTGGAGAAGAACTCCTAAAATCAATGTTCCTTTATAGTTGGCCTATTGCAAGTAGAGTCTTGATGCATGGATTTTGAATTTCTGTGCCTTGTTGCCCCAAAATACAAGTTTTACTTCCAAAAGGAGAGATTAGGCTTTAATGTTCCTGTTTGCAACATTTGCATTAATTAACTTGTTTTTAATTTGTGGGTTAATAGTAGAAAGTGACTTTGACTTTCAAACATATATGTTTTACTCCCTGGGGTCTCTGAAAAGCATCCTTTGAGTAGACACAGAGATGACAATTCTGTCAATATCACAAGATGTTTAATGTAGCTGTTAGGTCTGCATTAGCCTATAGCAAGAGAAGCATAAGAAAACCCTCCCAAGTTTAACCCTTCAGCACCCAGGGTAGAAGTTAGAGCTGAATTAGCTCACTTACTTCCACAGGCTCATGGAAACCTAATATTTAGATCATAACAGCTTATTTGCACTCCTGAACAGCAGGTATTTTCAGGGGTATTTTAAAGTGGCTAAAATGTACACCTGTCCATCCATCATGTCATAACTTCTGTCATTTCTGATTTTGCTGAGCATAGTGTGTTTCTTGTTCTCAAAGAGGGACTGCAGTCTTTCTTCTAAATGTCAAAATTATACAATAGCAGTTACAATAACAAGTTATACAGTAGCAGTTAGTTTCTCTTAATAATGTTGTACGAGCTGGACATAAACATTTCCCCTGGGTCAACCAACAATGAAGCTTTCCAGCCATGTGGTTTTGAATGTATGTTTAATTGCTTAGTCTCCATCAGGGAAGGACTTAATTGGTCTAAGCATAAACTTGTGCCTCAAATGACACCTCTTTATTGTAATGTTCTACCATTCAGCTTGAGGTATCAGAGTCCTGTTGACATTCAGGGTGTTTTGGGTTTCTATATGCCTAAGTCATTATGGAAAATGTGATTTAGGTCTTCTGGAAGGCTTTACCCAAGGTGAAATCCAGGTGAAGTGGGGGTAGGGAGTGGAAGGAGGTATGGAAATAGGCAATGGCACACATGAATCCATATGTAATGTCTTGATAACAAGATTGCCTTTCCTTGTTTTTTAGTTTAAGCTTATAAAAAGAAGCAGCTTTCTTCTAGTTTGAACCAATGATTAGCCTGTGTTTACACACTACCTCAAAGCAAATGTTCTGAATTATCTCCAGTTGCTGTATCTTTATGTTCAGTAACAATGAAGTACTTACAAGTGTAATCAAAGTCATAGTAGCTTCAGTAATAGTAAAACTGTTTCTTTATTTCAGTGGAACAGCATAATGTAAGATTAACATATCAAACAAGAATTACTTGTCAGTATGAGGGAGAGAATATAGGAATGCAATTCTGAAATGTATTTCTGTATGGTGCAATATGAAAATATCACACAGTTGATTCGTGGTAGAAACAGGGAGCCAATTTAGCTCTCTTATGATTGACATCACTAATGAGGCACAGGCATAAGTTTAATATATACATTTTAGTCAAATACGTAGTAAAAAAAATTAAGCAAGCAAGAATGACTCAAGTGATGATGGCAGCCCTTAAAACAGACTACTGAAATTTGAGAAATATCATGATGAAATGGTTTAAACCATCCTGGAGATGCAGTTACAGTCACCCAGTCAACTCTTTCCCATTCTCTTTGGTGGGGCTACACTGTTTCTGGCTTTAAAATTACAGAGGGTTTGGGCAGTTGAGTCCTTGGACCATATTCTGTTCCATCTAGTAGGCACAAAAGTGGCCTTAGGTATCCACAGTTTCATTCCATCTTGCTTAAGTCCCCAAAAAACAGTTAATGCAAACGGTGGATGGATCTTTCTCCTGTTCACTATTTTTCACTTAATTTAAAGGTATATTGGTTAAAAATGTTAGGTGCAGTAATAGATTTTTAAGATTTGAACAGGGTGGAATAGAATCACGCTTAGGTGCAATTGGTTGATTTAAATTCAATGCGATTAATTATTATTCAATGGGAGGGGTTACCTAACTTAAAGCTCCTTTGAACCATCTCACTTATTATCAAAAATAAGTACATTTCCTGTTTCATGTCTTATTACTAAGATTCACTTGTGCACTGCTTGGAATATGTTTGGAATAGATCTAGAACTTAAAGCAAAGAAAGATTAAAACCTGTTAAAATGATTAATGTAAAAAACTTAAAATTATTATAGAAAATTCAAGGCACATCACTTCTTCAGCATCAAAATGTGACAGAACTATTTCTGTATTTGAAAACAGATAATATCAATGCAATTACCACAATGTAGCCTCTTATCTTTATTTGAAAAGTGTAGGGCTGAAACTTCAAAATATAAAAAGCTTTTTTGTTGTATTTGTTACTGGTAATACTTATATAGTGAACTGGCAGAAAATACAAGGGAAATCAGTTGTAATCATAGATTTTTCTAAGGTTCCATCTAGATTTGTAACAATGTGCCTAATTGCTAGCACAGCCTGATATTATTTTGTTCAAGCTTGGGTGCCTAAAGTTATTTAGGGGAAGATTTTGAAAACTATGTTCATGATTTAGGAATACAAGTTAACTCTGCTTTTTTCTAATAGGGCTTACATTCTTTAATCATTAGGCCTTTTTGAAACTCCCAGAATTTATACTTAGGTATCTCAATATCACTGTACTTATTTTTCAGGTTATGTGTCCAATTTTCAAGGGTATTTGAAGGTCTAATACAACAAAAGGCTTAGTCTGTCTGTGTGTCAGTCTGTACAGAACACTTTTGGGCAACTGCACATGTGCTGCTGAGTGGCCGGGCAGCGATTGGCTGCACGGCCCAGGCTGTGCATGGCCAAGTTGGCAGGGAAGTTTGTGGCAGTGGCAAACCTGAGCCACCTGAGCAGGGGGCTTCCCTGAGGGTGAAGGGGGGTGAATCATGGTGGCAGCATCCTCTCGCCCCCCACAACAGCCAGCAGGGAGGGCTTGGAGGGGGACATGGGCCAGGTGGATGCAGAGTTGGGGGGGCTGTTGAGTGGGGCTGGAACCAAAGCGGAAGTGTGGGGGTGGAGTGGGGCCAGATGTGCAGCAGCCTGGAGGGGGTGTGGAGAGGTGCTGGACCCAGAGCAGCAGAGGGGTGGACTGGGGCCAGACCCAGAGTGGTGGGGACGGGGTGGGGAGAGTTGAGCGGGGCCAGACCCAGAGTGGCAGGGATGGGGATGGAGTGAGGCCAGACCTGAGCAGCCGGGTGGAGTGGGGCGGGACGTGGG
>NW_017728948.1:71412361-71436053 GCF_001723895.1 Crocodylus porosus | reverse complement strand
GCAGCCGGGTGGAGTGGGGCGGGACGTGGGGTGGCGGGGGTGGGGGTGGAGCAGGGTCAGACCCAGAGAGATGGGGGGGCAGCATGGAGCAGGACACGGGGCTCCATCCTTTCCCACCTCCCCTCCCCTATCATTCTTGATGGACAATTTGTAAGTAGTGTAATAACTATCAGGGTATCTTCTTACTGTGCACAGTGTAAAATGATTGTTATCAACTGCTTGCTTTTGCAAGAAATTGTGGGACATTATCAATGAGGGTTCAAGATAAATTAACTTGACAAGAAAAGAATCACGCTGGGCACATTGGGCAACCATGGTGAGGTCTGGTGTTCAAAGAGCACAGAGAAGGGGCTGATTGCAAGATCAGGGGTTTGAGAGACTCTTTCTCAGGAAAAGACTGTGTAAGAGACAACGGCATCTGAGGGCCCAAGAGGGATCAAGTGTGTAAATAGACAAAAGCAATGAGAGAGAACACCTGTGAGGCTTGGAGCATGGTGTAGGGGCAGAATGGAGCAACATAATTAGCCCTTGAAGATATAGGTGTCTTGCAGGCCAAAAAGGCTTATTGAGTCTGAGGGCTTAGCTGAGATTAGTGGGGTGCAGGGGAACCCCATTGAAGATTTAGCAGGACTGGGGCTCACTCTGAGGCCCATGAGCAGCCTCCCTTATTCAATCTTTTACAAGATAAAAGTGATGGGCAAGCAATTGAAGGAGGGCAATATTAGAGTCAATGTCAGACAGGAGTTGCATGGCCACCAAAGGGCATCATGGCTGCACCTGGGGCTCCAACCTGCTACATACTATTAAATCAGATGAAAATCAGTAGCAGGCTTATACAAGGGGATGCAGTCACTGAGGATTTTTAACTTGACACTTGATAGGGTTAAAAGAGCCATTAAAGAAGAAAGATGTGGTCTTCACTTGAATGGGCTACACCAAGTATTTTTGTATGCCAAAGACATATGCCTAGTAGGAGAGGAAATGGAAATAGTACATAAGAATACAGAGGTCATAGAGTCAAACAGTAAAGAAGTGAGTGAGCAAGCTTAAGTACATGATCACACCTAAAAATGAATCACAAGAACAGAGGAAGATAAGGATAGGGAATGACGTTGTGGAAAAGATACAAACATATAAATATCTAGGAAAAATAACCACTGAGGAAAATCAAATAACTGAAAAAATCAATGCAAGAATTTACACTATTAATATATTCTTGTTGAGCCTGGATAAAATAATGGCAGCAAAGAAAACTGCAAGAAACCTTCAAATCCAGCTTTATAGCATAATTGTTCAGCCTGTCCTCTTATATGATGTGAATTCTGGATACTGACAAAGGCAAATGAAAAAATATTGCAAGTGTTTGAAAACAAAGTGCTAAGGAAAATATTTGGTGCAGTACAAGAAAACAGGGTATGAAGGAGATGACAATGAAGAGCTTGTAGACCTTTATACAAGACCAGATGTCCCAAACAAGATAAGAGCAAACAAGAGAAACGTGAGGAGGACCAGAATCCGTACGGTGTGGGCCTGCAAGAGCAGCTCAGATTGGTGGAAGTGAATCATGCTGACCACTTGGAACAACCAGCAGTGGCTGGAGATGTTCGAAATGAAAAGGGAGACATTCTACCATATTGTGTCCATGCTAGGCCAACACATCACGAGGCAGGACACAAACATGCATCAGTCCATCCCACCAGACAAGAGGGTTGCAATGGCCCTCATAAACTGGCCAGTCCATCCAGCTTCTGCTAAATTTCCAACCAGTTCAGTGTGGCTGCCTGCATGGTGGGGGCAGATGACTCATGAGGTATGCTTAGTCATCACTAAGCAGCTTAGGGACATCACTTCTAACAAAGTTATTCACCTAGCGAATCCACAGCAAGTGATAGATGGCTTTAATAAGAAGGGATTCCTGAACTTCATGGGGGCTTTAGATAGGATTCACATCCAGGTGCTGTGCCCTACAGGGAGTAGGAGGCTTTACACAAACAGGAAAGGATATGCCTCCATGATCCTGCAAGCCGCAATGGACCAGCAGGGCTGGTTCACAAACATTTTTACAGGGTGGGCTGGCAGTGCACACAATGTGCGCATGTTCTGAAACTCCACTCTGGCTGACCTTGTGGAGAAAGGACACTACGCACCTGGCATGGAGGAGAGAATGATCTGCAGTGTCACCATTCCCCCCATCGTACTAGCGAATGCTGCCTAAATGTTAAAGCCCTGGCTCATGAAGACTTATGGAGGGAATGTCATGGACCCACAGAAGCTGGCTTTCAACTACTGCCTCAGCAGTTGCAGGATGGTGGTGGAATGTGCATTTGGCCAACTGAAAGGATGATGGAGGGTGCTTACGTGCCAACTTGACATGGATGAAAAAAATCTAATGCCCTTTATTGTGGCAGCCTGTGAGCTGCACAGTATCTGCAAGAGCTGAGGAGAAGTTTTCAAGGACTCATGGGAACAAGAAGCATGATAGGTGGTGGAAAGAACAGAGATATGGAACAGCAGCCCAGGGAGGGAGGAGATATTCTCAAAGAAAGGATGTTCGGGTGACCCTTGTGTGAGATTGTCTTGCAGGATACATTGCTGAGAACAACCCCTAGGGAGTGCTTTCTTCCAAAATATTTTTTTTTCTTACACTTTAAAATCTGTGTCTCTCTACTGGGGTGTGCGGTGTTGCAGACCGGGAGGGGGAAGAAATCGGAGCTGTGCTAGCTGTTGGCTCCTTTTCCAGGCAACACTGGGTAGATAATATTGTTACAGGATCTTTCAATAGTCGGGCTTACAGCAGATCACGCTTTGCGATGTTATAGGTGGTCAGGCTCAACTTTATTAATGACGTGCAAAACAAAACAGAATCAGTGGTGCCGTGTCCACCAGTGAGCACACACTCACCACGTCTCACGCGCCCTAGCGACATGTGAGACTGCTGTTGTGTTCTGGCGAGGTGTTTCTGGGGTTGGTCGCCGGGATCAGGCGGGTCTGGTGTCCTCCCCTCCGGCTGGCCGGGCCGAAGGTCATTCCGAGTTCAAACCGATCCGTGAGTACGTTCTGTCGGGCGCACAAAGACCCCAAAGTTCGTAGTGCAATGTCTTTTATACCCTCAGTGATGCAGGGCGGTCTAATCGCGTGTGGCACTTCTTCATTGGCTCGGAGCGGTGACTGTCACATTACTGACAGACCCTGGACTTTCCCTTGAGAAACCCCGTGTGGAAAATCCCAACCGCATGTTTCTTCTATACTGCTGCCCTAGAGTCTCTTATTCACTTAGCACCTGTTACATAAACACTATGCAAACCTTTAGTTGGCATATCCGAACATGGCCACCTATTACAAAATATTACAAAAGGTTATAACACATAGCAAGTGCAAAATAATTACAACAAATATAAAACCTAATCTGGAAAGGATAGGCAAAGATGAAATAAGATAGGAGATTGCGCAAGATAAGAGGAGATGGAAGGCTTTAGTTAAAGCCATTATAGGCTCTTGAGGCCTGTGCGACCCGAGAGAGCAAAAGAGATTCAGGGGTATAAACATATTTTTGTCTTCAAGGAAGTTAATGGTGTTGGCAGCTCTGGAGGCATGGGCAGTTTGGTTTAGATGGTTAAATATGTATTTAAGTGCTCAACTTGAAAAATGTTGGTCTTACATTGTAACATTTGATAGAAGTAAAATGGCACATGTTCCAGAATTTGATTTGATTTCAATTCATTGTTAATCCATTGGTATGGATTGTGTTGTAGATGATGTATATAATACTGGTGCCCATTAAATCAGTTTATAATACTCATACTGTAGAAATTATATGGAAACAAATCCCAAAATGCAAGATTATAAATCTAGGGGTTACGGTAGCACCCTTCTAATCACAAAAGGGTTGTGCAGGGCTGGATTAACCCTTTAGTGGGCCCTGGCCAAACAAACTTATGGGCCCTTACTTTTTTCACTCAATAATTGTAATATGTAAAATAAGCACAACTGGGCCCCTTCTTCACTTAGGAGCCTAGGCATGTACATAGTTTGCCTATGCATTAACCCAGCCCTGAGATTGTGTACGTAAAGCTGAGGATATTCAAGAGGAAGCCAAATCTAACTAAGCAGTATTAATGGATGAGTTTAATTAGTCATTATGTGGAGAACCTATGTCATATTGAAACAGTTTTTAGAAAAAAAATTTCTTGTCACCTTAAAAAATATTATTTGGCATATTAATTGCAAGGGGCAGAACCCCAGGTCTTCCCCCTCCCAAGAAGATGTCTTTATCACCAGGCTATGGATTCAAACTCCCTATTGCTTGCTGTTCTTGTGGTCCATTATTGTTTCATAGTAGGTTGCCCATTAGCCCAGTTTCAACAGAAGAATGATGGGATCTCCTAATGGTTAGGACACTCTTCTGATACATGGATGATGTGGATTTGACTCTCTTCAGGCTGAGAAGGATCTAGAAACCAGGACTCTAGCTTCCTGGGCAAGCACTCAAGCTATAATGCAAAAGCATTACTGGCCAAGTGCAAGAATGAATGTAACAGTCATTTAGTGGTGAGTTCGTTGCTTTCAGTGCCAATCGCACATTAGGTATGATTCACAAAAGCCTAATGCATCAGGGAGAGGGCAGAACACAGTAGGGCTATGCAAAGCTTCAGTAGCTAATTCAATTCAGAGGAGATTTGGCTCGATTTTGGGAACCGAATCTCTGAATCCAAATAGAATCGGGAGACCAAGTAAAAGTTCTGAATTGATTTGAAAAAAGATTTGGAAAAGATTTGGCTAAGTTGGAGATTCGGCCATAGACTAAACAGGCAGCTAACAGCTGCCTCCAGCTGGTAAGTCTCTTGGGGTTGGGGGACTGGGGCTGAGACAAGCTGCCTAGCTGGGGCAGGGGGCTGAGTTACCTGGGAAGAGTGGTGGGGGTACAGGATGCAGGTGCAGCAACACTGGGAGTGGGGACTCTGCCCTGCTGCCACCCAGAGCAAGCCACACCTGCATCGCACCCTCTTCCCCCACACCAGCTGGGCAAGCAACAGCAGGGCATAGCTCCCACGGCTACCCCCAGGGCAGAGGCAAGCACAGGCAGGGGAGCCATGGGAGAAGCTCTCATGACTGCCCTATCCAGCCCCATTCACCACCTGTCGCAGCCTCCTGGCACTTACATTTTTTTTTAAAAAGCCCCTACAGCAGGAGCTATGGTGTCTCCTAGGAGAGCCCTCCAATGCAGCCCCCACTCCCTATTGCCCACCCCCCCAGCCTTACCCTTGATGACTGCCCTGTCCAGCCCCAGCCTCCTGGCAAAAAACCAAAAAAACAAACAAAAAAAAAGCCCTGCACTCACCGGGCACAGAAGGAGCTGTGGGGGCTCTGGAGTCATGTGGCAGAGGCCCCCTGGACAGCTGCTGCTCCCCAATCTCCACCCCCGCCATCAAGCCCTGCCCCTGATGGCTACCCCTCCCTGCCCCAGCATCCTGGCAATTAAAAAAAAATGCCGCGCACTCACTGACTGTAGGAGCAGGGATTGGGTCTCTGGGTGCTCACACACACACACAGGGCAGGGCAGTGTGGGGCAGCAGGGATCACCCCTCCCCCTGCTTGGTACCCTCACAGCAGCTGTCCCATGGCATGGGTGCAGCGCCACTTGGCAGGGCACCGTGCGCTGTCTGGGAGCTGGGGCAGCTCCAGCAGTCAGCCAGAGCCTGACAGCACTTGGTGCCAGTGGCCCGAGCTCCCAGACAGCGTGCAGCACCCTGCTGAGCCATGCTGCACCCATGCCATAGGGCAGGTGCTGCATGGGTGCCAAGCGGGGGAGGCAATCCCCACTGCCTCCCACTGTCCCATGCTGTATGGCCGGGGCGGGGAGCTCTACCATGAGCATCCACAGGCCACAATCACCAGTCCGGCAGCCAGTGAAGGTGGGGCTTTTTTATTTATTTATTTATTTATTTATTTTTAAGTGCCAGGACTAGGCTGGGGCTGGGTAGGGATGGGCCCAGGCAGGGCAGCCATGGGAGCTTCTCCTGAGGTCCTCCGCCTGGGGAGAGGCAAGCACAGTCAGAGGAGCTGTGGAAGAACCTGCTGCTGCTCTGCTGTGCCTGCTTCTCCCTGCCTCTCTGGCTGATCTGAATCACCGAGTCTCTCCGAATCAGCTGGATTCAGCTGAATTGATTCAGGACAGTGATCTGAATGTCCAAATGGAATCACTGCCCTCTGAACTGGCCAAATCCGAATCGAATACTTCCCTATTTGCTCAGGCCTAAAACACAGCTCTTTTCTACATTATTGAAGTTGTGTTCATTCAAAATTCTACCACTACATCCTTAAAATCTGGAAAGCATTTTTTAAAATGAGATATAAGAAAAAGAGATTTCTGAATTGGAAGAAAGGAAATTAAAATGTGTATATGTAGCATACAAGTTACTTAAGCATCCCCAAAATGCCCACAGAGAACATACTACAGCTTAAAAGAATATACTAGAGAAAAGTATGAAATTGGATACTTGTATCCTGCTTTCCCACTCCCCATATCAGTGGACTTTTATACCTATTGCATATAATCTAATATTATTCAGCCTTAATCTTGATTGATGTCTTTGGGCACTATTGCCATAAAGGAAATATAACATTCAAGTGAGCAGAAAGATTCCAGGAGGTATTCAAACCATGGAGGTATTTCTGAGCAAATAAAATCCAGGTAATCAACTAAAATCCAGGCCACAAAAACTAGCAGAAAGGAACATAAACCTTGGCAGCTAAAATGAAAGGTGGAAAGTAGGAGGTGCTAAGGAGTGAGTTGAAGAGGGAACAGCTGAAGTTGTAAAAACAAAAAGAAAGAAATAAAGGGATAACCAGTGAAATGGAAAGACAGTAAATGTAAAACTGATAAAGGAAACACTTTTTACACAACACATAATAATAACCTGTACAAATCATGGCTTTGAAATTTCATTGAGGCTAAAAGCTTAGCAACATGTAAAAAAAAAAAAAAAAAAAAAGAAGAATTAGGTATTCAAGGGAATAATGATAACAGAAAATATAGTGATATAAGGACACAAACTTCTTTGCTTCAAGCCATTAGTCAGCTATTAACTTATAAATGATCAGGAAGGAATTCTTCTTTGGTCAAGTTCTGTGTCATCTATTACAAGGGTACTTGCACATTCCTGAGAAGCATCCAGTACAGGTTGCTGCTGAAAACAGAATACTGGACATCTTCCTTTATGCAGTTTCATAATTTCTACTGTCTTGTTTTCTATAATTAGGTGTGGCTAACTCAAGGTGTAGGCCAGCTCCTGCAATATCTTTATTTAGGCATGATCTGAGTTAAGTCAATAGGCAAACTTGCTATTTTTTTCATCAGAAGTTGTTATTTTTCAGACTCAGTTTACCTTCTGTCTTGTTAAAAAATTAAGTTATCCTTATAAGCTGAATTGCAGCTCCCTGTACTCTCTGACCATATTGTTTGATATTACCAGATGAAAGAGTAAAGTTTACCTTCCCTGAACAAAGATAGAATAACACTGTGAGACACTGCTACCAAGGGAGTGAGAAGGAAAAAAGGAGGGAGTAGATTTGGGTTTCATGATGATATTCAAACACACGACCTAAGAGTTTAAGTCATACTACAGAGAATTACTATGAGGTTCTACTCAGTAGGGATGAATTTTGTCCAAGCAGCTGAAGATTGATCAAAATGAAACATGGAACCAATATTATTTATAGTGTATATTGTTTTGGGTTTCTAAGGTTGTAATATAAAGAATAAAACCAACTGCTGTACAGCTTCTGCTGTAACAGATGTAGCTAAACCTTACTCATATTTTCTGCAGGTTTTTTTCATTTATCTCTGGGGAGATCCAATGCATTGTAATGGAAATTTCAACGTCTTTTTTCCCCTTCCCCAGGAACAGAATGCTTTTTTCAGTTATGATTGATTTTAGTAATAGATATTCATACACATTTATAGATATGGTTCTTATCTTGGAAGGCACCGACATAACAGAAGAAAGAACTGGAGATCAGTCATTTAACATTTTTAATGAATTCCTATTTCATTAATTATTTTGATGAATACCATAGAAAAAATAATGTACTTTTGCAAATATGTTTCGAGTTTCCAAAGGCCTTTTATGATAGCAATAATGTATTAGCACTTTGGAAGTACAGACCCCTGAGTGCCTGGATGGAAGATAAACTTAAAACAATGTACTGCCTTTTCTACTAAACTGTACTATACTCAAATAATCCCACTAAAGTGTGTAGGGCTGGCTCTGAGGGAAGATATTTAAAGCCATATTGCACCAAGAAATATTGATTAAACTTGTGAGAAAAGGCCCAAACAAAATAATTGTTCATATACTACTTCTTCCTTCTAGCTGGAACAGGCCTAGGTAGGTTTGTAGAGTGGATTTTTCTAGTTCACTCGTTGTTAGCTTAATACTGGTCCCACTGAAGTCAGGCTAAAATTTGAGGTCAGAATAAAAAAAATCTTTCATTCCTGAAGAATTTTGAAGCATTTCAGAGGCCAGTGCTGAGCATGTTTGAAAGTATCATGTAAATTCATAATTGCATAGTATGTTCTTTTTTTAGACTATACACCTTAGTTGTGTGCATACCTTCAGAAAAGAATACGGGAGATGTTTGTATTATTTTTATCAAAGACTTTTTGTATCTCTGTTTTGGTTGGCTGCTTGTTAGGAGTTAGAGCAGGCCAGTGTTCAATATGCCTACTGTCTGGTAAAGCAATAACAAGAGTTGGAAGAGCACAGGGAACATGGAAAATTAGCTTGGTTGACCAGCATGGACACTTTTACACATGCTCTGGGAGTGGTGGGGGGTAGGGGGTGCTTTAATTAGAAAGGCTCAAGGTGGGCGTGGGGAGAGAGCAGAGTGGCAGTGAGCACGGATCTGGGGTGCTGGGGAAAGGAGAGACAGTTGGCCCAAGCCCAGCCACCAGGGGAGGGGAGGTGGGTGGGGTGTTTACACGAAGGTGTAGTCTAAAGTGACTTCACTTCAGTGTAGCATGAGCTGGGTAGTACAGATTAGAGAATCCTGTCCTGGTGTGGCATAATAAGTCCTTAAAACTAATTTCTGGTATTAACATGCAGACAGTCCAGGTGTTAAGACCTCCAAGAGTTGGTTAATGTTACCATGTAACAAGACCCTAACTGTGCAGAGGAGGAGGGGGATTTGCCTATTATTGAGCTAGAAATAAAGTATATGGTTGGATTGGAGCACTGCTGTTGTGGGATATAACTGGTGGTGTAGTGAGACTGAAAAAATTATCAAGATGAGAAGTAGATGGGATTTCTAGGCCTTGCTTAACCTGATCAATCCATTTAATATCAGAGACTATATTTCATAATTAAAACTCCATCCATTCATTCTCTAGTTTGTCTCAGCACTTTTCCTTTTACATGAATCCCCAGGGGAATTTCTTTGAGCTTCCTGTTGTACAGCTTCCCTTACAGATCTTAGGCAAGACATGAAATTTACATTAGGTACACACTAGGCACATCTAAATGTTCATGAATGTGCTGTAGTTACTGAATGTTAAGTTCTGTACTTGTACGATCAAATACTAAATTAATGTGCAGTAACCAGTATTACTGCGCAGTAGCACCAGTGCACACCTTTTTAGTGATGCTACTACGCAGTAGCGTATTAGCACCATTTGTACTGTGAAACACTACCGTGCAGCTTTATTAGACTACTGTGTTTCTTGTAGATGCACCCACTGATTCTTGTATTAGAATCACGTAATGCAGTTCCTCCTTCCCTTCACATCTTCCTTCTTTTGTCTTGTCAGACTTGTAGACCACGAAGTCCTAAGAAAGATGCCATAAAAGAGGCAGCATGGTAGCTCTATCATGCAGGAGATGTGTGATTTATGTTCAGAAAGTCATTTCTTCATATGGATGGAAAGGGATAAAATCAGGTCCCCTCATATGTTAAATGTGCCAACATTTTCAAAGTACCAAGATGGGCAGTCTTCCTGGATTTCATACTAAGCAGACAGTATCATGATTTCATGCAGCACTCCTATGATTCCCCAATAAGCCCCACTCCAAACTTGTCTTGTTGTAAACCGTAACTGTACAATTACATAATCTGGAGGGCAAGAGCATAGGCATGGTTCCAATTGTGTGGTGAGTATGCTGAATTTCATAGGTAATTGGATATTTTAAAATACCTTTTGTGGTGGTCTTGCCAGTAAGTATTTGTTTTTTCCTCTTAGGAGCCAGGTTCTCTACTCTTCCCTTCATCATTCACACCCCCAAACATACAAACATGTACACACTTCGCCTGTACTTTTCAGTACTAGCTTTACAAAGAGAAACATTTGGAAGGGAGGAGAAAACTGTCAGTAACTGTTCAGGAAAGCTTAGTAATACGCTAAATCAGCTTCAAGGCTACACAGAATACAAACCATGCACTGTAGTTTAAGCCTTTAAAATTATAAAGTAGGTAAACTGGGTTTATATGGAAATGTCAAAGTGGAGCTTATTTCCAAACACCCAGTATACTATTTGAGTCTACATGAGATTTGCTGGCTTTAAAATTCAACACCTCCATTTTATGCCTTTGAGCAAAAAACTCATTTATTTTTTTTATCCACATTGCATAAATAAAATGAGATTTTACTCTCTATTGACTGACACTACCTTGCATTAGCCAAGATGAAGTCATTAGAGAAACATTATAGTGTTGCTACAATTCAGGTTTTGCCAGTGCTTCCACTGCAAGCCCCAGCTTTCAGATTTATATAAAATTATAAGTTCTCAAATTTCCTCTGGAAATGAATTTTAACTTGACTTTTAAAAATATAACTAGAAAAGAAAACCCCCTCTTTAAAGAAGTTTCATGGTGTTTGAATAACAAAAGACCCATAATAATCCCTTGCCAGGTGAATATAGCACAGTCCTTCAGAAAGTCTACAGTGTACTTTACAGGCTTCATGGGGTTTGTTTGCACATTATTGGACTCAGTCAAGTGAAAGACAACAGTCCATTGTGCACCAACAATACATGTTAGCAGAAAGCTGTGTTTGCAGTGATGTAGACATAACCAGCATAGTTTCAGCTCACAGATTCTTTGTAATTCTTTTGTTTGACTGCTGAGCTCTTCCCCTGCCTGCCTACAAAAGCAGGAGTTCAGTTCCAGTAACACACCAGATATCCCAAATTCTCATAAGAACAAGGACTTCTTTGTAGAAGTCACTTCCTGATCCAGATCGTGGGAGCCAGTGATCTAGGTTCTATTTTTGACTCTGCCACTGCCTCTCACCATCTTTTTTTTTTTTTAATTGTGATATCTTTGGCTAGGGATGAACATTACACATAAACCAGTTAAGTGATCAGAAACTGATTTAAACCTGTAACAGAACAGAAGTTAAGTGCATAAACCACTTTGAGATAAACCTAGTTGAATGTAGTATCAGACTTGACTGATTTGGCTCAAAGTGATTTATGCAATGTCCGTCTCAGACCCTTTGCTGGTTTAAGATAAACCAGACACCTGCATGCTCTCTGGGCTGGGCAGGGCTCTCTGCCCTACAGCAGGGCTGACCCCTCCCCTCTGCTCCCTGGCTGCAGCCCCAACAAGAGACTTGCAGCCACAGCAGGGTCTGCTGGCTTCCCCATGCTTCCCCCTCTCACCCCTCACTAGTTAAGCGGAGATCCCTTCCTCCTCTCTCCCACAGCACAGACTGTAGCCAGCATGTGGCATGCTAGCTAATGCTGTGCAAAACAGGTAAGACAGTGTCCAGTTAGGGCTTTTTGGAGGTAATCAACAGTTTAGATGCTAATGTCCCTGCATTCTTACCTTTGGAAAATGCTGTTTAAGAAGTGAGCTAGGCTTTGTTTTCTGATGAGGTGTTAAATGCTGATAAGGGAGTGGGGGTGGGGGGAGGGCTCTCCCTAATCACAGTGTCCTGCGGTGGCCTGGCCCATAGCCTCCCTCAGCTCACCCCTGTGCAAGGGAAGGGATAGCTGCTGTAAAGCCCCCGGGCTGTTAGCCTAAGCCACTGCAGGCACATGCCTGCATTTCTGAGATGTCTGTCTGGTTACCAAACTGATTTAGCCTAGCCAGGTTAGACTAACTAGATTGTATCAATTTAGACTCAGGCTTTTTTAATGTCTGTCCCTAGCCTTTGAGACAGGGGCATTCTCTTGTTCTGGCTGATCAGCATCTGGTTCAACTTACCTGGGTGTAACCACTCCAAGATCAGAACTAATTGCACATATTATTGTGTTCTTGCTGTCACCCATTTGTGAAGGTGGCATGTCCCAAGATTTTCTGGTATTCTGAAAGAGTTCTTTCCCAGTTAATTGTGTCCTACTTGTTGGATAGTGTGTCTGTCCTTGAGAAGAGGATGGGAAAATTGTATAGTAGCAGTAGAGGATGAGAACATAAGATCTTTCATTTCCTAGGTTGGACCATAGGTCCATTTAGCCCAGATTCCTGTCCCACACAGTAGCAGAATGGATGCTAAGGGGGAGAAAGCAGGGCGTGTTCATAATTTTCCACACCTTGATGCTCTCTCACTGTACTTTCCAGCATCCCGAAGTTTAAGTTCTTATTCATGGGTGGCATTTGTATTTACCATGTTCAGTACCTGCTGGTGGACCTTTCCTCCATGAATTTGCCCTATCTCCATTTGAATCAGGTTGAACAATCTGCTTCCACAGCATCTAAGTTCCACAAGTTAAAAGTTGTGCAAGCTGTGTGAAAAAGATTAGCAACATTTGACTGATTTTTGCTGATGTCCTCACTTTAAAATGGGTGGGATCTCTGGCAGTTTAAACTCCTGCTGAGTAAATTAGCTTGAGTATAATACATCTCCAAAGCAAGGTCAGATTATTTTCTTTTTGAGTGGTGGGAGAGATATGGGGTTTAAACTAGGTCACAGCCTGGTTAACTGTGCAGTAGAGACATAATCTGGGTGTTTGTGCATTTTATATAGCATAGTGTCCTCCTGTGTTGCCTGGGCCCTCTGGATACTAAAGAAATATAAACAGTAGATAGCAGTTTTTAAAATTGCTTCCAATATAAGGTCTTTACATTAATCTACCTGGTTTAGTCTCATTGCACAGAATTTGGGGTTCTTCAGGATAAAATGCTCAGTCTCATGGCTATGGTTGCTTTGTAACATAAACATTTCAAATCAAGTTTTAAAGGAGTAAGAAAAAAAAAATCACACGTCCATATCCCAGTCATAGCTGTATTTGTACACAGTCCAAACTCTGCTTTTTTTATTTTCTCTTTTTTTCTCTTTTCTTTAGCTAAAAGCTGACTTGGTACAATCATTTGTTATTGGGAAAGTTCTTGAACAGCTGCTTTAACAAGCTTAAACCAACCGTGTGATATGGCCACTTTCTCGCCATCTCAGTAGGCTCTCAGCAGAATGTCTCATTAGCCCTGGTGTCTTAAAAGTGTAATTTTCTAAAGTGTAAAAAGCATTTTGAAATATTTACTCAGTGATTTAGTCTTGCATCCTAGGAAAGAAAAATGTTGGAGTGCAGAGTTTATAATGTACATATTTTGGCTGAACCACCCTAGGTTTTAAAAGCCTGTACAACATATTTACAGTTTCAGCTCAGAGTGCCTGGAGATACAGCTGTGGCTGCCTGAGAAATTTCCAAGTAATACCACTTCTCACCGTTAGGGGTGGCTGTGTTGCATCAGCAGATGGCTGCTTCCTTATCTCTTTCTCCGAAATTGTGTTGAGAGCAAATGAAGCAGGAAAAGGAGGACAGAATTCAGAAACCACTTTCTCCAATTTCCCTTTTACTTAAAACTGCAAGTGATTTGGGGTGAGCTGTAGTACCTGGCAATTTCCTACATATTCCTTCCCACTCCATCAGGAGAAAGAATGCATAATGACAGTACGACAGAAGAGACCGCTGTTTCCTGGTGTGGTGTGACAAGAGCCCTGTTTTTTCCCCCCAAGATGCCATAAAAGAGCCTTGCAAAATTGTACTCGTTCACCAACAGTGGCTAATTGTTTTTTGGACAGGCAGTTACTAAAATAGTGTTTCGGTTTCATCAGCCTCCAGCATTATAGCAAATGAGCCAGTAGATTTGTGCTTTGTTTAATTGTGGAAAAAATCTTCAAAAATGCCAAAAGAAGAACCCTGGGAAGAGGGAAATCTCTTTGGGGATCAAGGTTATATGGCAGAGTAAGACTGTAGGGATCGCCTCTTAGATTTTATGTTTGTGGGGTATTTTTAATTTTCCTTTTTATCTTCTTTACAGTCTAATGGACATGAGTACAGGAACATACATTTTGAAAGCCTGATTATTTAAGTACATCTTACAAATAATTATAGTGCACTCTATAGTCTTATGACAACTGGGTCAGTGATTTATTTGGTTAGTGGTAGAGGAATAAACAGTGGCAACAATTAAACTGTTGCAGTTTCTGTCTCATAGTTTCTTCACATATACCAGTCTGTGAGATGTGCTAGACATATTGCTCCATGTATCTTGTAAACAGTGGGGTGTTTTATAGGGCATTGCGAAGCTTCTGTCCCTAATTCAGTTCGGCAGAGATTCGGCCCAATTCAGTGGCTGAATCTCCAAATCCAAATGAAATCAGGAGACCCTTTAATCTCTCTGAATCGATTCGGAGAGATTCTGAAAGATTTGACAATTCAGAAATAGAAGCAGCTTTAAGTGTTTTTTTTTCTACATATATCAAAGTACCAAGTGGCTTGTGAATGCTGAGACAGTGGAGCAGCTGGAGCATCCCACAGGAGTGCAGAGGGCTCCTCAGAAGCATTTTTGGTCCACTTCCAAGGCCACCGGAGAGTGCACTGGGGGCCCTCACTAAGCCCCACTGACTCGGTGACTGGTGTCTCCTGGGTCTGGAGGGGTGCTCGGGCTTCCTGCCATGGCTGATTGCTGAGCTGGAGGGGAATGGGGGGGGGGTAGTGCGAACCCCAGTGGACCCGGAAGTACGTCCGGTCCATTTCTGGGTTTGCTGCCGAGCATGCGGGGGGCCCTTCCCCCAGCTCCTGTGGGACATGTCATCCGCCCCCAGCATTACAGTGTTCACAAGCCGCACCTGGTACATTGAGATAGGTGGAAAAAACATTTAAAGCTGTGTCTATGGCCGAAACGTTGATTCTCTGAATCAGCGTCAAATCTTTCAGCCATTATCAAATTGGGAACAGTGATCCAAATCAATTAATCAAATCACTGTCCCTGATCGGGGCCGAATCCGAATTGAATTCGGCCCATTTCACACAACCCTAGCATTTTGCTTTTCTATAATTTTAGATGTAGTTTGTTGTGCTCACAGAATTATTTGCTGCTGTAGTTGCAAAATGTGCAATCTGATTCCCATCTCTCATAATTATTTCTCAAAACCTTTGCCTTTCTCAGCTTTGGTACTAGGATCATGTATCACAGGGGCTGGTTGTTTTAGATGGAAGCAAGTTCCCTAAGTGGTGGAGTGAGGAAATATGTTGAGGAAAAGGAGTCACAAGGTCAGATTGAAGGATTCACTTTTTTTCTGTTTTGCCTCTCCAGTGGCATGCATTTTAAAGGAGCAAAGGATGATGCCAGCTACTGGGTTAAGCTAAGCTTTTTGGAATGACACCTCGGACATTATACAGGAATGGAAAGAAAATGTTGTCCATTGCCCAAATAACAATAAGTGCATATTTTATTGTCCAGAGTAAGCACTGGTGTAGTTTTTTTGAGTTTTTTCTGGGTTAACTGAATAGCCATTGCTACCAAAATACAAACAACAGGGATGACTATAATACAGAGTGGTGTGATGCATTTCAGTATCACGTACATGTCAGTATTTAAGCATATACACACCTAATCTAAGCTACTGAGAAAATTCTAATGTATACCATAATTATTCTTACAGCAAAAGTCTTATTATGTAATTGATGTATGAAACAGGAAAATACAATAGCAAAAGTAATCAACACAAAATATGTACCTCCCACCAATAGCCAGATGAGCAGCACTTACTCTTGTGGTTCAGAAGCTGCAATACAGTGTTCAAGAAAGCTGAAGCATCAAAAGACCACTTATCAAACAGTGTGCATATCTAAAACATGTTAATACCAAAATTATCCCAGGGATGCTTTTTCATTTATTCAGGACAATATAGAATCTGTGGCAACTATTCAAATGACTTTATATGAAAATGAAGCATGTAGAAAGTATTTGTATTTTCAGCTTCGTTTAATAAATGTATCAAATGGAAATAATTGAGGAGATGCTAGACTATGTAACTAGCTAACTCACTTCAGCTCATTGGCAACTTCTTCATAGAACACCACTGATTACAGACTGTATTTTGAGAAATTCTCTATTAAACCAGAATAGAAGTTGGAAATATATTCATAAGCAATGTATTCCACCCACTGGAAAAAAAATTTCAGTGCTACTCTATAATTGTTCTTTTTTTTAAAGTTCAAAGTACTATTGACCCAGCAGGTAGATGGAGAGAAAGAAGTGGCAGAAGATATAATCATGCTGATTGAAGACAGCCTCATTTGGTAGCAATTCAGCCCTTTAGTCTCTAGACATATCCTTACACTACTCACTTAGCACCTTCAGAGAGTACTGCCAGTATCCCTGCTTACTCAGTCCTATGCCACACTCACTAAACCTGGGAGAAAGAAACGCTGTGAAAGCAGTCTGGGGGGAGAAAAACAAATCCTAAGATAGTCCACTGGTTCTGTTTGGTCACAGGATGGCGCGCATAGTATATTATTTAATTTTACAACTTTACTAAAGTCAGCTAATCTCGTTACTATAGGTACTTTATCTTTTGTGCTGGGCTGTCAAGGTCAGTTTCTCTCTCTCGTATGAGAAGCTCAAGCGATTTGAAATGAGGCACAGATAGGGGTGTGTATAAGCAGCACTGTTAACAAACTACAACTACAGAGTTTGTTGTGTTAGCTTCTGACCTTTTGCCATCAGCACCTGAAATCAAAGACTTTAATCTTTGACAGTTAGAAGCAGAAAAAAAAATACCATCCAAGAAAGATCCAATTTTATGTTTACTTGTATGTAATGGACTTTTGTCTACATCTGAACATCAGTTACTTAAATATTGAGGTCTCCGTGTAAAGGTTTTACTGAGTTCTAAGGAACTTTGACATGTTTACACACATTACAAAACAAATCAAGGGCCTTGTGAACAAGATCACAAATACACTGTTTCCCAAGTCTCAGAATGATCTATTAGGAATGAAGAAATTGAATAATAAATTTGCCAAGTAGCAGAATTACCATCCATGTCTGATAAAGCATTTCTAAACATCAGCTGAAAAAATCTGACAGCCGAATATTCATCTATTCATCCACAGACCATCCGTACCAAAACAGAATGGCTGTCAGAAGGACATATCAAAATTTAATTTTTAGCATCTCAACAAATCAGTGGATGAATTGATCTACCAAAATTTGGCAATAGGCAAAAATAAACTATTGAAGAAAATGGAAATATATAATAACTCGACTCGAGATTTGGAGAAAACAGCTGAAATACTAAAACTGTAGAATTAAAGGGATAACAATGTCATTAGAATCAGGAACAAATCACTCTGTATGATTGCCTTTGACACAAGTGGGTGCACAATATTTACATCCATATTAGAAAATGCAACCCTTCACTCTTCTATATCATCATTAAAAACACCTTAGTAGAGTGCTTGGATAATCCTTATTACCTTTGGACAAATAAACCTTACTTCACTTTCAGGATCCTCAAAATGTCACCATAGACATTATTAGATGCACTTTCACCTAACTTGGAGCCTGTGTCTGTGACATGGATGACAGATTTCCTCATGGCACCTGGATATTTCCTACTCGGGTTCCTCTAGGGGCAGTTCAGTTGGGTACCTGTCCTTCTAGTTCATCTATCAAATATTTATAGCTTTCTACACTGAATTTTTTTGCAGCTCCCTGTTCAGGAGTACCACAGGATGAATCCCTGTCCTTTTTATTGTCTGTTTCAAAACCCTCATTTTCTTTAGTGAGCATAGGATTTAACCTTATGTTGTTTACATGAGTACATAAAGTCTAAGCCAGTTGAAAAGTGGTGCATCAAGACCACCTTTCCAGGAGAAAACAAATTCTATTAACTTTTGTTCATATGGGAATAGGAATAGAGTTTCTTGTGCATGTATGTATTGGGTTTCCTTTTGTGGAGATATAAAATTATATTCCACTGACCCCAAGAAACAGCAAAGCTCATCCTTTAACAAATAACATGTAATAACAAATACCTGTGCATAACAGATCCTTATGTTATTGTTCTTAGATTTTAACATCCTGGAATTTTCATCAGTTAGATCTCTGAATAACTACCCTGTGAAGCTAATCCTGAATTTTTCCTAGGAAATACTTTTATCAGAATCAGTTCTCACAAAAATATTACAAATTCAAGATGGATTTCAGAGAGAAAAAATAAGTTTGATTAGTTGAGTCCAATGGCTGGCTACTCACTTGGGGTGTCAGAAACCTGAGTTTTCATGCCCATGCCCCTAATCTTTGTTTATTTCCTATGTTTCCAACCTCTCTCTTCCCTCCAATAATTGTAAAGGTCTTGGTTTCATTCTGATGCAGATTGAAAACAGATTTCAAAATAAAAATATTTACAAATGGCAACTCTTGTTTTCAGCCCAGTGGCATAATAAGGAGAGCCAATGCCCAGGACAAATCCTGGGGGGTAAGGGGAGGAGGAATGTGGTTTCAGTAGCAGGAGTGGGGGCAGCACTCGTACCCAGGCCAGAAACTCCTACACAGCCCCAGCTGAGCTACGGCTGCTGTCACATGCTCTACCTGCTCCAGCAGTTACTCTTAAAGCAGCAGCAGGTAGGAAATGTTCTGCAGATCCCAGCAATGGGCATGCTGCTGGACCATGGACCCCTGGGTGGTTGGAGGCAATTCTAGCACACCTTCTAACTTGACACCAGGGTCAAGGGGCCCTCTTGCCCACCTATTGTCACGTTAATGTTTCAGACATTCTTTTGACTTAGTATGATAGTATGCTGTATCTAGTCCGTTTTTTTACTAACTCAGTTGCTACATTTTGATTTTTTTCACTCTGCTCCCCTTCACTCATTTAGTGCAAATATTCTCACCATTGTTTCACAAAAACTCATTATTGAGTGTGAGAGAGCATCCTAACCTTCATCGCTTGAAAAAACCATCCTGCCAGTAGATTCATTGGGTGTGTCCCCACAAGTGGGAATGTGCATTCCCCAGGGACAAATAGCAGTGTCATGTATTTGTGCTGCTGCCAGTTGCCCCTGGGGAATGTCCCTGTATGCGCAGTCTGGTGCATGGCAAGTTACCCTGGATGGTAACCTGAGATCCTGAGGGCCTCCCAGTGTTCCAGAGGTAGTGATCCAAGTGTATGGAGCCTGGCTAGCAGCTGAAGTGTGGATCTGGCTGACCAGGCTCCTATTTCAGGTGGCAGACACTGCCACCACATGTGCCATGCCACTTTTTTCTAGCGCAGGTGTTTTTTGACACCAAGGTGTCCCAGTGTCAAAAAAAACCTGCTGCACTGCAAATTAGCAGCATGACAAACACCTGCATGGGCAGCATGTGTAGCTTGCGGCACCACAGATGGTTCTACAGTACCATGAGCTGTACATGCATGCTCATCTGGACATGCCCATAGGATTGGAGGGGATCTTGGGTGTGGTCATGCAGATTTTTTCTACTGTTAAACCACCCCATGGAGATGCCTGTCCATTCTTTTCTTGAAAACCTCCAATGAAGAAAATTCACAATTTTATAAAGCTGTGTGTTCCATTTTCCTACTGTACTTACATTTAGGAAGCTTTTTCCCCTAAGTCTCAATCTAAATCACTTTGTCCCCATCTAGATTAGTTTAACCCCATCTCCATGTGTACTGGCATCTCTAGTGAGGGAGAACAATATTTCTTCAAGTTCTTTATACTAGCCTACAAATATTTGAAAATTACCATCATGGCTCCCCATGCCTTTATTGCTCCAGACTAAATACACCTAGTTCCAAACTTCCCTTAAATAGTTTTCATTCCAACTGTTTTTATGTTCTCTGACACCTCCCTTTTGATGCTCTCCAGTTTCTTTGCATCTTCTTAAAATGAATTTCCTTTACTTCTTTCTGCACCTGATGTACTCTGATTTTTAATTTGATGGTCATGTGCTGCCAAATACCTTCCTTGTTCTTTAACCTCTCCTGCATGGTCTACTTCAATTTTTGAACATATATCTGCAATAACATTTCATGACTCATTTTCTAGGATGCCTTTGTTTTCTCTGATGTTACCCATGGTTGATAGCTGTGTCTGTAGATCTTGGATGGCTTCTTTCAGTATGATCACCAGTTTGCACCAATTGCACATATAGGGTGCATCCACATGTCATCCTATAGTGATGTAGAGATGTGCTAAGGCACTATACAGCATGCTACAGTGGTGTAGTGATTACATGGGTCTACATGTGATTGCCAGATATGCCATTGTAGCCGCATACTCCCATGGTATAGTGCACTGCTATGGTGACATAGTGGCGAAATCTAACCATGCATCACGTGCATGGCACAATAACTACCCATACTGCACTGTACTTTAGTACTTCCAAAAGCACACCAGCATAGCAGCATCGCCATATGGTGACTTGTAGACGCATCCATAGTTCTCACTTCCCTTAGCTGGGGAGAGAAATATGCCTTTCTCCACCCAGTTGATTCACTGTCTTTGCCACATATTCTCTAAAAAGTAATGTATTTTTTCCTTGCTTCTCCCTGTTATTTTCTTCCTTTCTCTTACAATATTTCTTTATTATTGTAGCTATACTTAAAACAGTAATACCTTTTGCATTCCAGGGCTTCATTTTGTTTGTTTGTTCACACCTATACAAAACTGTGGCCATTCTGTTTTCTCTTACATGTATGTTGCATTTATTGTATCAAGCTGTAAAATGGCTGCCCACGATGCAAGGTAATGAAGAATGAAACCTACTGTCAGTGTATCACTAAGGATGAATGCTGTTGCACCTTTGATGAAATTAGAGACTAGCTTTTCTAGGATGAGTTTTCATACATAACTCCATGTTTGGATGGTATTGTGCTTATCCCAGAATAAAAGTGCTTTGTATCAACTTAGCTTTCCACTTTTAAAATGGAAGAAGCTAAAGAGGAAAAAAAAATCACTCATTATGGAATAAGAATAATTAAATATGGGGTTATTCATAGATAGATATTTTACTTAAAACTCATAACTGACCCTTAAACTATATTAACCTTCAAGACTATATTTTATTTTATTGGTTTCATTTATATTAAGGCAACTATATTCCATTTTTGTGTACATAAAGAAATATAAAACAGGAGTAAATTATTTTAAAGTTTTATTTATGCTCACTTCAAGGCCATTTTACCTTGTCTGGGAGGATTTGAATGTAAATGAAAATCAGGTCCAAATGAAGGTAGCTGGATTACTATATCAGAAGTTGATTTCTTCCACCTTGTGATTCTCATATAGGTTTCATCAATTTTTTTTTTTAGCAGCTGTTTGCTTTGTAGTAGTTGTGCAAGTGTGAATCACTTCTCCATAGTTTGGTTCATCATCTATGGCTTTACAAGCAAATGCTTTTTGTAATTAGAACTAAAAGAACAGTTTTTTTAAAGCCTATACGTTAGATCTCTCTTTTTTTAAAATCCTATAGCTATTTTTCTCCTTTATTCCCAGCTCTCTAGGCACTTTCATTAAAGTGCTTCCCAGCTTGCTTTCCTTGTTTTTATTGTAATACCTAGAAATTAAAGAACTTATTTTCTAAGTACTTCAGAAATCACAGTTGCTTTAAAATGGCAAGAGACTGTCTGCTGCTAAAATGCCCTGTCCTTACAATTAGATAATTTTTAAACAGCCATTAATGATGTTATGGTTAAAAGAATCTAAAAACTTCTATAAGCTTCAAAGTGGTAAGGGTTAGTGATCATCAGTAATTACAGGCCTGATTCTACAAACCATCTGCACACATAAGTCAAACTCTATGAAAAATTTCCATTGACTTGAATGAACTTTAAGCTCTTAAATAAAGATGGCTGTGCCATTAGATATTTAATCTATGTCTCTTGGTATTGTTTTGGACATTCACACTAATTCTTAGGGGAGGCACCTACATGTGCACTTTACTGCAGCACTAACTAACTAGCTCCACAGTAAATCATCATTGTCTACAGATGCAGTGCTATTAGGCCAGGGTAAAGTAATTCACGCCGTCATAGGATAGCACTGCCCAGCACAAGTACTATCCTATAGTAAAGTTATTTAGACTGCTGTTGAGCTGGGGTGGAGCAGCTCCAGGCTGGCAGGCTGACTCCCCATGCCTCCTGCCAGCCAGGGATGTGCTGCCGTGGCTCAACATGCTATAGTCCCAGATGCACTTATACATGCTGCACCCAGGAGCAATAAACCTGGGTACAAACTATGCCGGAGTTTATTCAGGCTCACTAACTTCATGTGTAGATGCGCCCAGAGTGAAGTTACGTGTTACACTTAAACCATACTAAAGGTACTTAAAATGCAAATCTATGCACATTAAGGTTCAGTAATTCTTGCTAAGTGCCCTATAAGAAGCTTAAAGTTGTGCCACTTCAGATGAGGGTTATCTCTGGGGCACCCTAACCTATCTCATCTTAGGATAATTTCAGTCTTTTCCATAGAGATAAAACATGCAATTTGCAGTCTTCCAACATACCAGGATGCACCATTGCCAGTTTCTCCTTTTCTCTCCTCCCTCCCCCTCCCCCAATAAGCAGGGAATGAGCAGAGGTATTCTACCTCCCAGCCACACCCCTGCTTGCCAGCTCTCTAGTGGCAAGTCAGAGTGGTATGGGCAAGAAACAGTATTAACCCTTAATGTGACTGCTCTCAGGCTGTTCTAACTTTGACACCACTTAACATTCCACAGAATCAGTATGGTCTAAGAGTAACATGTAACTTCATCCTTAATTACAGAGTCAGAGGAAGAGAAGGAAATCACTTTTGGTACTGACAATGCGTTTGTTTCCCTTGTTCTTTGCACAAGACTTATTGTTGAGGTAGCACTGAAATTTGCCACAAAAATGAACAAGAAGAGATGTCACACCAATGTGAAACCAGAATCATTTTTACACCTGTGTATGAGGTATACATAGAAATCTGCCTGGTCCTTTTAAGTGAAGTGGCATAGCCTTTATTACAAAATTGCAATCATGTTTTCTCTGAGGCAGGAGAAAAATATTCTAGTATGAATTTATATTGCAGTGGTAGGTATTTTCCATACCCCAGTGGAAGACATCAAGAAGTGCACACCTGTACAAACACGGATAACCAAGTGCAGGAAAAGGGATGTAATGCAAAACCCATTTTGCATTTCCTTCAGCATATGAAGTACAGTGTGTGGTAAAAGTTTACAAGTATTTGCAACATTCTGTTCTTGCCATTAGCTTTACTTTCCTGCCTAACTTAAGACCTTAAAATCTGGGTAGTATGTAAAACAGGGAACTTAATCTGTCATCATACAAGTCATGTGTCACAGTGGCATACATAGTTTCATAGTTTCTAGGGTCAGAAGGGACCTGAACAAATCATCTAGTCCGACCCCCTGCCATGGCAGGAAAGAGTACAGGGGTCAAACGACCCCAGCAAGATGTTCATCTAACCTCCTCTTAAAC
>NW_017728948.1:71277418-71304632 GCF_001723895.1 Crocodylus porosus | reverse complement strand
GTCAAACAACCCCAGCAAGGTGTTCATCTAACCTCCTCTTAAAGACCACCAGGGTAGGAGCCAGCACCACTTCTCTTGGCAGTTGGTTCCAGATCCTAGCCGCCCTGACCGTGAAGTAGTGCCTCCTCATATCTAGCCTAAATCTACCTTCTGCCAGCTTGTGACCGTTATTCCTGGTCACATCTGACAGTGCTTGGGGGAACAGGGACTGCCCAGTGCCTGCTGGTCCCCTCTGACTAGTTTGTAATAGGCCACTAGATCCCCCCTCAGCCTTCTCTTCTGGAGGCTGAACAGGTTCAGGTCCTGCAACCTGTCCTCATAAGGCCTGCCCTGCTGCCCCCTGATCATGTGAGTGGCCCTTCTCTGGACCCTCTCCATGTTGCCCACATCCCTCCTGAAGTGCAGCGCCCAGAACTGGACGTAGTGCTCCAACTGCGGCCTGACCAGTGCCACATAGAGGGGGAGGATCACCTCTTTGGACCTGCTCGAGGTGCATCTGTGGATGCATGACAAGGTGTGGTTGGCCTTCCTGACTGCATCCCCACACTGCCAGCCCATGTTCATCTTGAAGTCAGTGATGACTCCAAGATCCTTTTCCATCTCTGCACTGACAAGAATGAAGTTCCCCAACCTGTAGGTATGGTGCCGGTTGTTCCTCCCTTAGGTGTATCACTTTGCACTTGTCGGTGTTGAATCCCATCTGTTGCAGGCACTGAACTGCCTGCTCCTAATGAAGGACAGGTGGGGGTTGCCAGGGCAACCCCAGAAGTTAGCTGACCAGAAGGGGGCAGGGCCTGGCCCATATAAACAGCCTGGGCTGAGGAAGCAGGCAATTCCCCTCTGGCAGTTGTGGAAGATGGAGCTCTTCAGGACCAGGCTGGGTTGAGGAGCCTGAGGGTCTGAGCACCTTAGAAGTGAGGATACCAGGCAGAGGAGCCCCTGGTAGGGATTTGGGGAAGATAAAGAGCATGATGGTTTAGGGTTTGTGTTTGGCCAGGAGGCCTGAGTTTGAGTTGGGGCCAAACGGCCGATAGTTTTGTTTGTTGTGTTACACTGGAGGACTGGGTAAGGCTGTAGGGGTTGGAGAAGGCCTCATGGGAGCTCCCCAGTAGTGGTGGAGTTTCCGGGCACTGGAGAGGGTGCTGCATTTTGTGGGTTTGTATAGACCCCGGCCCCAGTGGGGCAGTGTTGTGCGGGGCAAGGAGCCCAGTGTGGGTGAGTGACCCGAGAAGGTCTGGGGGCCAGGTACAGCTACAGCCACCTGAGCCCCGAGTGCGGGGAGTGTGAGACACATAAGCCCCACTGTGGGCAGGAATCACGTGAGCAAGGCCCCAGTGTGGGCGCGGGCGCGAGTAGAGCCCCAGGGAGGACGTTTGGCATTTGTATCGGGATAAGCCTCAGGGAGGGCGATTGGCATTTGTATTGGGATAAGCCCCAGGGAGGGAATACTGGAATAAGAAGCCTGGAGAGGGCTAGCATACGGGTAGAAGCCCGAGGGAGAGCGACTACAGGAAAAAGAAGCCCGAGGGAGGGCGAGCATACGGGTAGAGGCCTCGGAGAGGGCCGTTTAAGGAAGGACCATAGACACAACAACATCCGGGACAACTGAGAGGCTTGGGGCGTGGTATTAGGGCTGGTAGGAGCCACGCACAGTCCACAGGGCTGGGTGCACTAGACTGACCTACATGGGACAAAGGGCTGGGATAACTAAGAGCACCGTGCTCAAGAGGGTAAAAGGCAGCCTCCCTTTTATAATATTCACTATCAAAGACGTGGAGGGTGAGATAACAAGGGTGCGTGGACACCCTCTTGACATGGTAGGGGGCACCAGGAGAGATCACAGTCGCTCCTGGGCCCCCGCCCTGTGACACCATCCTATTCTCATCCGCCTACCTTTGTAACCTGTTTAGGTCCAATTGCAACCTATTCCTCCCTTCTAGCATGCCCACTTCCCCCCACATCTTAGTGTCATCAGCAAATTTGAACAGGGTGCTTTTTACCCCCTCGTCAAGTTACTGATAAAAATGTTGTACAGTGCGGGCCCAAGGACCGAGCCCTGCAGAACCCCACTGCCCACATCCCTCCATGTCAAAAATAAAGGGAAAATTATGAGGGGAAAAGAATACAAAAGGATGGATTTCAGAGCAGCAAAGGGTTTTTGAGAGGGGAAACTCAAGGCCACCATGGACAGAAGCACACCACAAGTCCATCTCACCCAGCACACTGGGTTGGGGGGAGGGGGGAGAGACAGAAGATGGGCCTTGGCCTCCGACCTTCAGGCTGCTGTCATCTGACATTTTTATCTGCTATCACTGCCTATCAATAAAATTAACCTATTATTGAATGGAAAGGTCATGGTTGGTCTGAGGTTATGGGTCTGCCCAGAACAAGGTATCTGGGTCATAAATCCAGTGCCAGCAGGAACCAAGGTATCTATTGTAGTTGGTAGAGATGTACAGAATTGGAGACTCATAAGCTACTCAGCTGGACTCCATCCATGCTCTAATGGTTTTGAACAGTATATCAGGAGAGCCTTATAAAGGTCTTCATTCTTCTGAAGCAAATTCGTCATGGTCTACACTGCTCGTTCTGGTTCCCCATTAATGTGTTAGAAATGTGGACTGCTGGTGATATGCTGAAAGTCATACTGGGCTGAAAACTGCTTAAATGCAGCTCTGGAAAATTGTGGACCATTATCTGTTCTTAAAACTGAATAAAATACCATGGTACACATATATACTCTTCAACACTGTTATAACTCTCTCAAGTTGTGGTGTTCTGTGACTGTGCCATCTCTAAGTAATGAAAGTAATAGTCTATAACAATGAACCCTTCCAGTTCCCTAAGTTGACTTACAGCAGTACAGTTAGTGCTTCTACCATATCAGCGTATTGCTTTTTCTCTGAATTTATTAGAGGTAGTAAATCACAATTTCATCAGCCTGATCCCCCATTGAGTAGATGAAAGTATGTACTTGGGTGAAGTTCAGACTTTTTGTACAGACCTGACGTTTCCCGGAAGTGGTTAAAACATCTGATCGATCTAGGCTACGTTCCAGGGGATTGGAAATCAAACTGTTCTGATGGTATAACTTTAACTGCCTTCATTTTCTGTGTGCCCAGCCTCTGCCTTGAGCTGGACTCACCTGCTGTTGGAGCTTGATCTGTCTTTTAGGAATCACCTGAATGCTGATTGATATTCATATTCCTATTGGTGGCAGGATTCCACCACTCCTGGCATCTTGGTCTATTACATAGCTCAGGAAAAGGCACAGAAACTTTTTGTTTTCAAAAGGGCTTTATTGCAACTGCTACGACACAAGAAGATGACTGACAGCTTCCTTTTGATGTCAGCCCTCAGGAAAGGTGTTAACACTTACTACTACATTCCTTTACATTTTAAACTGAGAAGACTAAAATATTGTTAAAACAAGAAATGTTTATATTGTTGAGTTTTAAAGATCCCCCCACAAAAAGGAATAAATCTGAAGAAAAATACCCCGGATCATTATAAATATCTTAAAGACAGTAATTTCTTACATCAGAAATTTTATGTTTTAACGCTTTTAAAAATCCCAAAATTGCTTTATTACAGTTGTTTCTTTTATTCACTATTTAAAAGATACATTTACACAGACATTGAACATATTCCTAGATAAATAATACTCTTTTTTTGCCCAATCAGTCATTGAAAATTAACAGTCACTCTCTTAATTTATTTATTGTCTCCTGACTTCCTTTGTTTTGAATATTTGAAAGAACATGGAGGTACTGTTGAAGGTATTTAAACCCAGTGGAACTTCCCTTATATAAATCCTACAGAACTGGATAGAAATTTATTAGAAAAGACTAGAAACTTCCAAAATTTCTGCCAGTGCTCCCTTGTGTTCCAGTCTTTCATGTAACTTGCAAACCCTTTTTTCTTAACATCGTTCTTCCAACTAAAACCATCTTCCCATTGCTTTTCACCTTTTTCCTGGAACAGCTGGTTTAGTCATGTTATTCAGAAGCATGTCTCCTAGTTTCTCCATCTACTCCAATTACATTTCCTGGGACTGTGTTGATACCTATTCATATGTCTACCTGAGCATATGGTTTACTTCAGAAATGCAGATCACACTAGTGACTGGCATTCAGTTCTGTGATTAAAATGAAAGCTTCATAGAAGTGATTCAGTAAAAAAAAAACCCAGCTTTCAGGTGTTCACTCTTCAATTAAATATGCATGAAAATGTACAAGGTTTGTTCACACAAACAGTTAAAGATGTATCTGTTTATTAACTGTGACAGAGGCATAGTCATAGGCACTGCTTTTTTATAAATTTGGAAGAGGTCTCAGCTGGAGGCCCAAAAGGACTTCTTCACTTGCTATAGTCCCTACTCCTATTGAATCCATAATATACTCCCATTGAATTCAGAGTTTGGTATCACATTAGTAAAATAATAGAACCTCAATGTATTTTATTTGGAAAAGGAGAGTTTCTGCTATAAAGGAAAGAAATAGATTATATGGATTTCATATTCTGAAATGCTTGTGCTGTACATAAAGTTTTGTTTTTCTTTTGGGACCTTATCTTTTAATCACACTTGAAGTCTAACTAAATTATCTCTAAGCATGGCATGTCAGTTTTAAGACCTATCTCAGCATATAGTTGAGCCTGTGCCCAACTTAGCTCCTCAAGTTTAGTGCAGAGCAGAGTGAAGGTAGGCCAGACTGACCTACAGCAACATTTAGCGAGTTTGCTGATATGTTCAGCTCTGGAAAATAGCTTTTTCTTGGAATCATAGAAAATTAAGCTCATCCAAACTCCTGCTCAGAGTAGGACCAATTCCCAACTAAATCATCCCAGCCAAGGCGTTGTCTAGCCAGGTCTTAAAAATATCCAAGGATGGAGATTCCACAATCTTTTGGGTAACCTGTTCCAGTGTAACCTTTTGGGTAACCTTTTCTACCCTCCTAGTGAAAGAGTTTTTTGTAATATCTAACCTAAACTTCCCATGCTGAAACTTGAAACCATTGTTCCTTGTTCTGTCATCTGCCACTTCTGAAAACAGTCTAGCTCCATTCTCTTCATTTATGTTTTTTGCCCCTTATACATATATTATAATTCAGTTTTAACGTGCTCAGTACTCCCTGGAAGTTATCAGCTAATTTCACCCCTGCTGCTACTTACTTAATTATAGAAGACCTTCTACCCTGCTTTCTTTAGCTTTTCCCACTTTTAATGTTTTCAGGGAGGCAAACATGACAAGACCATCAAGGTGATGGATACCCACCCATATGAGAATATAATCTCCATGTCTCTTTGTATCTGTAAGCCTCCAATAGATTGCCTTAAATAGAGATTGATTCTCTGCATATAAATGCTTTTAGCATCCCTAGATGCTTGAGCACTTCTGTGAAGTCCAGAAAGAGTAGTGAATTTCACATTAATTTGATTTCCTAGCAAAGGTCTTTATGCATCTTTTATAATTTTCTGCTGTCATTTTATCAGAAGAATAATATGGAATAATATGATAAAGAGGCTAAATAAATGAAACCACTATTCCACTTTCCTCCTCTTACAGATGAATAATTCATAGAAGGTGTCATAGCATTTTATGGTGTAGTGTATTATACATAGATATATTTATTGGTAGTACATATGTGATATCATACCTAATATTAAATTACAGCTTAGTTCCTTAGTTCTCTCCATAAGTACAGCCATCTTTTCACATCTACTTTTTATATTCATTCTAGGTTATTTTAAACTTCTCTTACCTGTTTTCTACTATCAAAACTGTTAATCAGTCTGTTAGTCCTTAGAAGATTTTCTCTGTGCTACCTTAACATAATTTAGCAAATAATTTTGACAGGAAAAATTTACATTGGCAAAAATGAAAACATCAGTATAGTGTCGCTAAATGTTTTCCTCTTTATGTTTCCATTTTATACTTGGTAGTATTGAAATTATGTTGTAACTATGATGGTACAGAAATTATGTGAGCAGCAAGGATTTTTTAGGGTGATATCTGTTATTGGAACAACTATGTAGTTGAGATAAAGTTAGACAAGCTTTCTTATGAAAGACATTTTTCCTCACATCTGATCGCAAGGAGCCAGGCACCTGTGATTAGACAAATGTCTTTCCGATCTAACTTTATCCCAACTACACAGTTGGAGTTGGTCTAATAAAAGATACCATCCTAAAAAAAAATTGCCTTTTGTATTTAGTTGTTCTTTCTATTTGTGTTAAAGAATGGAAAATATGTTTATGAAAAATTTATGGTCTGATTAGAATTCACAACGAAATACAGGCACAACACAATTGGTTCCTGAAAGCCAATACAGCCTTACGACACAATTGGTTCCTGAAAACCGCATCTTAAGTTGAAATGTTGTAGCTCGGAATCAATTTTCTCATAGGAAACAATGTTATAAATGTGGGATTGGTTCCTGAACCAAGGCCCAATACCCTATTTTCACTAAAAATACCCCAGAATTTTGTACTCAATCAATTATAGATGAGTAATATAGCTACATTAATGTATTTATATTGTAAATAGCAATCATATTGATCTGGAAGGACTTCTTTGAGGTGACTTTGCTGCACTTTTTGAAGGGCTCTTGGTTGGAGTCTTCTCAGGAGTCTTGGCTGCAGGTTTTTCTGGAGTCTTGTTTGCTTTCTTAAAGAAAGCATCCAAGGAAGTTTGGACAGATGTTCTCCAAGGAGATGAGCGACGCAGAAAACTTGTTTGCTGGCATGGCATGGCATTGCATTGGATCAAGCATTTTAGAGTTGAAACTGACATCATAAAGTTAAAACAGGGTGTCAATTTATAAACATTGTAAGTGAGAAACATAACTCGAAACGTTGTGAGTCAAGGACTGCCTGTAGACTGAAAGCCTATTTAAAGATCACTCAGCCCCTAAAGAACACTTGCAAAATTAAGTGTATATTTCATATTTTAACATTTAACATACCTTTGGAATGGTTTAATAAATACAAATATTAATATGTATTACATTTTCTAGGTTTATATTTCATTATGATAATCTCTCCTCCTCTCAGCTTCCAAAGGAGATTTAAAAAAACACTTTCAGTATAAGGCAGACTATCTTCCTTTAGCTGTAATGAATTTCACCATTTAAAAGTAAAATTATATTGTATGTTTTTCTAATTAAAAAAACATGCAAAAATGATAACAGGAATGAGAACTCTCATCCATTTGAAGCCCTCTTGTTCTCACAAGTGAAGACTGATAGTTGTTGATGTTCATTTAATCTCGGTGGGGCTTTAATCTTAACTTAGAAATGTACATAAAGAGAATGATGCGGAGGGGGAAAACATAAAAACAGAATTCATCGGTCTGATTTTTCAAGCCAAAAGGATAGGAAAGGACTTGGAAATCCAGGATGCTATTGACCTGAAGGGATATCTTAGTTCTTCAGAGACAGCAAATAACAAAGCTGCCACAAATCTTCAACAAATGATGTTGGAGAAGATCAGTTTAAACCTTGGAGATCTAAACGTTAAGAGGATGCCTTTAGGCGGTAAAATGGATAAGCTAATTTCTCAAAACCAGTGATATGGAACAGGGAATAGGAAACCGTTGCTTAATGTTAACAGAGCCATTAAGAATTGTGAAGGGCTGGTAAAACAGTCCTCTAAATTGCAAGATACACTTTTTAAAGCAAAATAAAGAATTATATAAAGCTAAGCATCTAGGTTACTAGGACAAAATCTACAATATTCATGACCTAGATAAGTTAGAAATTGCTGAAGGCAAAATGAAGTCACAGAACTCAACCCAGCTGTAGAAGGTAAGTGAGCTTTGAGACAGTGCTTGGATGAATTTATGAGCTATAGAAAATAATTCTTTCTTCAGAAACACCTAGAAGCTGAAACCTTATTTTGTTTTTGTTTTGTTGTTTCCCTAGATGTCGGCCCTCGGACATAGCAGACATAATTCTCTTCCACTTGCTTAGGCTTTTCTTACTTAAAAATAATGTAACATCAACTGGATTGTTTGCAGGATTTAAAATAAAGTACCTCCAGAGCTTAAAGAATGGAGGTGGCAGCTACAAATGTTTATTACTCTTGGCTAGGCCTGTACAATAATCAGAGGCTGGGCTTGTATAATAATCAGAGATGTACAATTGTATTCTACTGGTTAGAAGCAGAGCTATTCACTTACGTTTCATAAGCTTTAATAGTACTATAGTCATGGATATTCTCATGTACTGCAAGTAGGTAGAGGCTTTGATGCAGGAGGGACCCAAGGAGTGTTCTATTTACTGTGACATCCTGAGAAGCCATAGTCACTACAAGGAAGGTAGCCATAAACCAGTTGCATGATTCATGCAATATTTATTGCAGTGGTTTTTTTTAATTGCTTCATTGTTTAGGTCTATTATTTTCAGAATCACTGCAGAAGGCTGTGGATAATATTTAAAATGTCATCCACCAAATTGATCAACCTTACAAAATAGTTGTGAATATTTACCAGGCCAGGTGCATAATCTGTTAGTCTGTTTGCTTTTTAAAATTTTAATCAAATTTTACTTATCTCCTAAAACAATTTCCTCATCCTCTGTAAGTAGGAAGTACAATTTTCTAAGCTTGCTATGGATCTATACCGTGTGGGCTTTGATACTGTAAGATTTCACAAGTTAGGCAGAATTGACATTGACCAGGCCTTAGGAGAGCCGTAATGAAAACCTGGTGGCTGCAGATCTATTACTGAGATTCAGTCATTGTTAGTGATACTCCTCCTGAATTTAGAAATAAACTGGTGCTTCACAAGGTATTTACAGATTTCCCACTATACAAAAATGACCAATTTCCCAGTCAAGCATGATCATTAAAAATCCTATAGTAATCAAGTAATAACTTGTCAGCCTTTAGTGAATTGCTCCAGAATGGTTGTAGGGAAAGAAACCTATACCATTATAACTAAACTAGCTAATAAGATTTTGCCCTTGATAATTTAGCGATAATGTTCCATTTGGATTGGGCTAAGTAATCCAAGTTTAATTGTCTCTCTGCTACTAGTGTAAACCTTGTGTTTGGCCATGTTATATGTGCACTGCTTCTTATATCCTGGTTAGATTCCAATTTGGGTAGGTAGTTACATTCTTCCTACCTAAAAAAAAAATCTTTAAAGCCTATGGTTATTCTTTCCTACACATTAAAGCTAATATATAAATTCTAATTAGGTTGGCTTCTACCCCTGGCTGCATTTCAGGGTTGACTAAATAATTAGGTATTATACACACAGCCTGTATAGCATTCTGAGATCTTTTTGATCAAAGTTGTTTATAGTCTGTCTTTTAAGAAACCAATAAGTGGAAAACATGTATTTAAATTTAACTTGACATTTTAATGGTTGTATCTTAGCTCTCACCTTATGTGTTAGGCAGCCCCTGTCACAATGGTAAAAAATTACCATATGATTTGAGGTGGGGAGACAAACTTAGTTTCACCTTGAATGTCTTCCTAAAAATCTCCCTACATATTTTGCAAGTCAAAAGGAGTATCTGAAAACAAAACACTTTCTAAATATCCAGCAGCATTTGACTACTTTTGAATCTGTTCCTGTGCCAATATATATGCATGAGAATACTACCTTGTACAGTAACATTTTAAAACATATGTTGCCTTTTTAGCTACTTGTCCATAATTAGTCATTCTTTTTTGCTAATTTTTTAAGGGCTGGTGTTCTGTACAGAACACAGAACTGGCAGTTTCTCTGTCCAGAGAAGCTAACAATCCAAGAAGAAAAAAAAGGTAGGCAAGTCAGAAGCACAAAGCAGGAACCAGGAAATGGATTCTTCTTAAAGTAGTGTTGTTTTTTATTTTTCCCCCTCCCAAATAATGAATAATGCATTTGGGATGGTAGATTAAGATTAATATGATATATGCAGGAAGCTTCCTTTGAAGAGTGATGTAATGGAGAAAGGGCTGGAAACTTGGTGCACCAAGATCAGGATGGTTATTCCAAGAGTCAGGTTGAATGTGAGGCATAGACTCAGAGGGCTAGAAAGGAAGGAGCAAATAGCTGTAGAGCAAAGGGAAATGAATGTTTAACACCCACTGTTAATGTTGTCTCACAAACAGTCCTTTGTATTTTGAGTTGAGTGACTCTTTTCAAAGTTTTTAGGTATTGTTATTGTTTCTACTTTTTTCTCTTGCATTCAGTAGGAAGCACATTGACTAGAAATTCCATCAGTGTGGGTTATCAGGGAATTTGCAGATTATACAGCTCATAGTTTTCTGTTATATTTGTGATCGCTATCCAGCACAGGCTGTGTGTGTGTGTGTGTGTGAGTGAGAATGTTTTTTCCTGCAGGTAATAGTAGCGTTGGGTCTGAATTTATAATGAATGAAGATCATTTTTTATAAGAATAGCCAATCAGTCTGTAAGGAGCTTCTGAAAATGTCACCTTGAAAGCTGTACTTCATGCTTTGGCAGGAAATTAGAAGGAGCAAAAACAATTCAAGAACCAGGTCAAAAGATGATTATTCATTTTTTTTTCTTTCTGCAAGGGGGAAAAATTGTATCTTTTTCAACACAGCAGAAGAGGAATCGTGACACTATTTTTTAAATACATCTAAACTAGGAACCTTTGTACACTGTATTAAGGAATGCCAAATTACATTAATGATAATTTGAAGGAAAAAGGAAAGCTTCATGATAACATTTAAATCTGGGATATGACTCACAGGAAGGATCTGATAAAATGAACTTGGGTTCACGAAAGCTTATGCTTTATATATATATTATTTAGTTAGTCTATAAAGATGCATAACCACCCTGCCTTCTAACTGATTTAAAACTAACATGGCTAACTACTAGGGCTGTGCGAAGCTTCAGTTGCTGATTCAGTTCGGCGGAGATTCGGTGGCCAAATCTCCTAATCTGAATCAAATCAGGAGACCCTTTAATCTCTCTGAATTGAATCGGAGCCCTACAAATTGATTTGGAGATTTGATGGTTTGGACATAGACACACCTTTAAATGGTTTTTCTACATACCTCAAGGTACCAGGCAGCTTGTGAATGCTGAGATGCTGGGGTGGATGAAGCATCCCATGAGAGTGCAGGGGTGGGGGCAGTGTGCTCGGTGCCAGACCCAGAAGTGGACCATAAACTCTTCTGCTGTGGATCGCAATGGGGACCCCTCTTCTCACCCCTGAGTCAGTGACTGGTGCCTCCTGGACCTGGGGGGGCACCTGGGATCCCCGCCATGGCTGATTGTCATGTCAGGAGGTTGTGGGGGGATGAACCACCAAGCAGGCAGGGCTTCTGTGGGATGCTTCATCCTCCCCACCATCACAGCATTCATGAGCCACACCTAGTACTTCAAGGTATGTAGAAAAAACATTTAATGCTGTATCTATGGCCAAATCGCTGATTCTCTAAATCAGCACTGAATCTTCAGATTTGGATTCAACCAAATCGAATCAAGACAGTGATCTGAATCAACAAATCAAATCACTGTCCCCCATTTGGGCTGAATCCAAATTGAAAATAGCCCATTTCACACACCCCTACTAACTACCTGTAATGGGAAATAACCATGGGCTTAGTTCAAGTGGAAACCAGAACAATAGTGGTAGAGGGCATCTGAATGTTCATAATCTATATAAGTGGAGTGGTAAGAATTTATGTGTGTGAAGGCTATCCACCTGCCTCAGAGGGCAACTATACAGGATCAGCAAGGCTTCTCCAACCCTCTGTAATTACAGCATATTGGAGAAGACATGGTTAATCAAGTCTGCTGAAGCATGGTAATTACTGTTCTGCGGCAGCCTCCAATATCTCATGTATCAGCATCCTTGCACTTCAAAATGGTGGTGGGGGGTTTTAACTAAAGCTCATTTGATGAGTGTCAAAGTTAAGTTAAAGTGCCATCACCACCATTTTGAAGTGCAGGGACACTGATACACGAGATGCTCTGAGCACTTCAGCTAGAGCCACCCTTGGAGCCACTCTAACTAAAGCGCTCCCCAATGTACTCCCAGATCACGTGTAGAAACGCCCAGAGTTAGGATGTGGGCTGCAACACATTTTTGCTGTTATAGGCAGATACTGCAGTGTACCAAGATCACTGGATTGTAAACGTAGCTCAGTGGCCCATCTCCTACTGTGCTCCTAATCTTCCTAAACTGACATTTTGAACCAGCTCTGTGTAGATTACTTCGAAGTCCTCTTATTTGCCTTTCAGGGATATGCATGTTTGGTTGCTCAGCCAGCTGGTTGCCCTGCAACAGTCCAAACATGGAGATTATTTATTTTAGATGACTTTATATTTGGCTGCTGCATCAAGGAATTTCACATTTAGAATTGGTCCAACTTTGAGGAGAAAGTATAGGACAAGTACGCATGAGGACAGAGAGGATCAGCTCCTTGAAGAACACTACAGACCACAATGACTTGAGTGTTATTTATCACAACTTTAGTTCCTCCATTTTTTTAGTTTCAGTGGTATTAGCATAGAAGTATTTCCCCTTCTCTCTCTCTGCTGTTAGGGAGGTAAGGAAAGAATTCTAATAACCTGAGAATTAAAGAGGGGAGCGGGGAGAAGGGTAATACCTGAAGAGTAGAAGGAAGTGGAACACATGCTTTATATGCCTGTTTGCCCCTTGGAAGACATCATACTTAAGACCAAGTTTAACCTGTTAATTATGCCATATATAGTAACCCTGAAACACTTTCAGGAAGTTAATAGAACAACAAAATGGGAATCTGGCCACACAAATATTCCATTAATGATACCAGTAGCCATTTCAAGACCCTGGTGCAGTCCCAGGGCTGGGATAGACAATCTGGGTCAGTTCTAAGTTCCTGTGATGTGCCACGCAGGGACCAAACAATCAGCTGATTGTTGGTTTTGGCCCCAGAACCACTCCAGTTTACACCAGACTATGGACACTTGGTTTTTAACTCGCAAGTGCATTGGCAAAGTAGAAATGGTGCCATTGGGATCTGATCCCAGAAATGTGCACCCTACCATACACCTGCTGTATGGCAGGAGGTACAATTGTTGGATCGGAAATCAGATACCATGGCAGCATTAAATGACCATGTGCCTGAGCCTTCAGGGTCTCCCTCTTGATTGCCTCTTATATCACCAGGGAATTCAAAGCATATACAGTTGGGTTGAAATGCCAAGAGCTACTGACGCACAAAAAACTAGAACTCTTGATTCCAAAATGTTACCTTTTCTTAGACTAACTGTGAAGAGCTGCTGACACTCTTGCTACTTTTTTATTTCTCTACCGGCTTTTCATGATTAGAAAATCATCATCCCTCTCTGATACTGATACTATCAAGTAAATAAATGGGTTAGAAAATGAAAGGCATTTTTAGCTTTTTATTGCAACTGCTTTCAGAATTTTCTCTGCAATGTGGCCCAACACCAGAATTACTAAAGCGCAGTGTGCTTGTGATTTGTCAGAGTGGATTATTTTTTGTTTGTATACCATATTTGCATACAAATATTTAAAAATTATTTTAAAACATGTATTGTCTTTTAAATGCTATGGAGTTCAGAAATAAATGGGACAGATTGCTGATAGGTCATTGGTTGACCTTAGCTTCTTCACACAGGGACTCATTAAAAAATGTAAGTATAAATGGATGGGGCATAGGTGTTTTTTTGTGTATATGTCTCAGGCTCTGGACTTTATTTTTGCTTTCAAAAAAGATGTGGTGTGCAAATATGCTGCCCAGCATCAGACATGTCATTCTCAGAAAATCCTGAGGGGACATAAAGTGAAATGTACTTTTGACACCAAAGATTTTTGAAGATCAGAGATCTTTCTGACATATCTGTGTTCAAAGACAATTGCCTTCAACAAGAGCCCTAAAATGCAGAAGAACTGCCTGTTAAAACCCTAAGGGTGTGTCCAGACAAGTGCAGTATGTGGCACTGCAAACGTTTGCAGTGCCACATACCGCACAGTGTGGAGTTCTCTGCGCTGCAATAGGCTGTTGCCTGAGCATGCACCGCTCCATTTTTCCCCCATGGTTTTTTTTGACTCCTGGATATCCGGGGTCAAAAAAATAACCCTGAAGCAGCACATGCTTAGGCAGCACACAGTGCTGAAGAGTGGAGCCAGGCCACTCAAAGCTCTGCTGCAGCTTCCAGCCAGGCTCCACCCAGTAGGATTGCTATGGCTGCAGCTCCAGGAGGCCCCAGGACCACAGTGCTGGCCTCAGCCTCCCCTATGCCACCCAGGGCAACTTGCCATGCACCAAAGAGTGGATGGCCTAGGCATTCCCCGTGAACAAGAAGTGGCAGCTCAAGGTATGCCGCTACTACTTGTCCCCAGGAAACCAAATGTCCGCGCACATCTGGACACACCCTAAGTGAGCATGGACTTCTCTAAGACTGGATTAGGTATTGTTAATCTGCCAGGTGTTTTAATCTGATAGTCTGTTTATGAATGGATATCAGCGCTCTAAGAACTGATACAAGTTAGGGGGCTATTTATTCTTTAGTTTACCATCATCATTTACTATCATCGTTCAGTGACAGTGAATAAGTTATATCTGAGATCATAGTAAGCAACTTCATTTTTTATTTGATTAATAGCTCAGTAGGGAAACAAACATGTTTTTGCTGCTTTTCGTTTTTGTTTCTTAGGCTCCAACACTTCCTGGCTTTCTTACTTGCTGCTTATTTTTAGTTCCTGCTCTTCATGCTTCTCTCTCTCTCATGCATGTGTTCTCTCCCTCTTTCTCTCCCTCTTTCTCTCTCTTTCTTGCTCATTACTTTTTCACTCCTTTCTCCTTTGTACCCATAACATTCCTCCCCCCTATTTTGCATACACTAGGAAAAAGACTTGAGCTTGCAGTTTCTGTTCATTCTGTCTAGACTAGTGAGCCTGTGCAATTATGACATTCACAACTGTAGTATAAGTACTTAATGAGACGTGCAACCTGTGCTGCACATTATCGATGTTCTGAGGCTCCATTGCCAATTCTTGCTTTTAAACCCTCATAGAACAGTCCATTAAATCCTACCAATGGATTTATTGGGAGCACGTTGTTTTAGCTTATGTTTCTTTTGTTGGTGCAAGAGAGTTCAAAGAGATATCAGGCTTTGGTCTGTGCTTTGGACTGTGTCATTTATTATAGTTATTTCTATTCTGCTTCATATACTAGATTTATTCTTTTCCACAGTATATGCTGCCTTCAAGTATTTATGTTTCAGATTTTGCCCTTGATATTTGAATAATAGTGGATTTGTTAGATTGAGAGGCAGAGGTAGTTTTACCCCTGTGGAATATGGGATTGATTTTTTTTTTTTCTGTTCATCTAACTGAATTATTCTTTGTGATACATTGTCCTCGCTGTAAGCTGTTTATATCTTCCATTAGATCAGATAGTGTTCTTGCTCCGGTATATTTTAAATTTGTAATTTTGCAAAAAGATCTGTAAGCAATTTGTCTGCTTCAAAAACCATAAATGCATTAAATTTTTTTTCAGTTTGAATTTATGATCTTTCAATGGAACAAAGAAAACTAATGGTATAGTAGTTCACAAAGAAAAATTATGCCGCATAAAAATCAAGCATTATTTGTTTTGATTGCATATATATATGCATCAGTATATGCGTATATAGAAGAACTTGAATTTCAATTCTCACTTTATAAGTTACAACAAAAGGATTTGGATCAAGATAACTAGCCATATTTTGTAGTATCTCTCTATAGAGTACATAATTTTTGCTTACATAACTGTTCTTAGGATGATTAAAGCTATAAAATAATATGTGATTAAATTTAAGAAACATTGACATTTTTAAACTTGGTTAGGAACCTGAACTTATAAAGTAAATGGGAGCCAGGGTCCTCCACCTTACTGAAGGTGAGCATGCTAATATTCAGTTAAAGAAGCTAAATTTAGGCATGCAGGTACTAATGTTTAGGCCATTTTGACAGCATCAAATATGTTTAAGACATTTAACAGAATACTGAGAACTGTTAGAGTAATTAGGCTCCAACAATGTTTTATCCTTGCAAATTCTGAATGCTGTACAGTATTTTAGAGTTAATTATTTTTGTTGTTGTTTTTAATAAACTCTTCCTCGAAAAGTGTGTGAGTCTAAAGTAAGCATATTTTCTATCAAGACTGTAAGATAAACCTTCCCTGATCTTTGTGCTGGTATATAATGTGATGGACAGCATGAGGAGCTTCCTGATAGAACTACCACAATTATGTTCTAGTCTGCTTTCTCTCTTCTCGCCCGGAATCATGCTTTCACCCTTTCTGGACATGTCTATATGAGATGGTTTACTACGCAGCAGACTAATTTGCTGCAGTAAAGCATCAATGTCTACACATGGGCAGCAATTAGGGCACAGCAGATAATTTACTGCTTTGCTGGATAGTCCCGTCAGATAGAAGTGGTATTTGGCAGCACAGTAAATTACTGATGTTGGAATTAATTTACTCTGGCTCAAATTGAGCTGAAGTATATTCAGCTGCATTAATTGCACATGTTAGACGTGCCATCTATGTATGTGTGACTTGCTAACTCTGTTGGTTTGAGTGGGCATAAGGTTCACTCAGCAATCAGAGGCATTTGTCAGACTGTCCATTCAACATTTCTGGAAGGTGTTCTCCCCTTTTGGGGAGCCATGGAGTTTGGTGCTGCTCTTAATACAGGCTGTGCCTCCTAGAATCATTTGGATTAGAAATATCTTAGAGACAATGCGCTTATGATATACGTGCAGTTCAACAAACTCACCGGCGTTCTTAATTACCTAAGACTTTCCTTCACAAGTGTGTTGTAGCCTTGCACGCTATATTATGAAATAACTGGAAACACCTCAATGTTTTAGAATTGTAAGATAGTATATAACAATGGTTCACAGCCTTTTAAAACTTGAGACTTTAGTGCATCCTTCAGAAAAGGATAGCTCTTTTCTCTTGTTTTTGACTACAGAAAGATAATGTAGCACCTTCTGCTGCTGCAGAAAGATCATAGCAGTTCAGAATGGTTTTAATAATTTAAGGGCATTTATTTACGTTCTCTAGGAGTGGGGTGGGGTACATTTTAATTAAAATGACTCTGAGAGCCGCTCTAATTAAAGCACCCAGAACATCATATGTACCAGCATCCCTGCACTGAAAAAAGGTGGTGGGGGCACTTTAACTAAAGTCGTCAAACAAGCTTTAGTTAAAGTGCCCCCATCAACATCTTTCAGCATGGAGATGCTGATATGTGTGACGATGGAGTCTGCTGAAGTGTGGTAATTACCATACTCCAGCAGACTCAATTAATTGAGTTTGCTCCAACACTCTGTAGTTACAGTGCATCAGAGCAGCCTTGCTGCACGTGTAAAGGAGTTCTGAATGCATATTTGAAATCTTTAGGTATATCTTTATAAATCTTATAAATGGAACACTGCAGCACCCATGAAAGAAATTCAAGGCACCCCAGAAAACTGTGGTACCCTGGTAGAGAATCACTGGCATATATATTGTGTAAGGATAACTTGAAAAAACTAACACTTCATGCTATATGGCATATTTTCACCAGTAAATGGCACCAACCCATAGCACTTGGTATTAATTTCCTATAATTATTTGCTTTAAATACTTCATTTTTGATTCTCAGCTGGAACAACGCTACCTAAGTGTATTCATTTTAGCAGACCCAAGCTGATTTATACTATTAGACTGCTGAAGTCTAATCTTTTTTGGGGGGGAAGGCAGGGTGTGTATATGAAAGTTCAGACAAAGAAACTGCTAACTCTTTGCAAAACTAATACAGAGGCAAATAATGTATGTCAATATGTCTTGGATTTATGACACTGTTACTCATTTTAAAATTAAAATTACCTCTGTCACAAGCAGACTTGGCGTGCTACAGTTTGTTACTACAGATGAGCATTAGACGTACTGCACCATATCACTGATGCTACAGAAAGTTTTGTGAGTATCAAAAGGCTGTTCAACTATCAAGCACATCCCAGACAAGGGGTGAGCAAAATACAGTTGGCAGGCTGGCTCCAGCCTGCCAAGTGATTCTGTTTGGCCTGCAGTGGGTACATCAGGCTTGCCCAGGCCAAAGGGGGCAGGTAGTCTCGGCCATGGCATGTGTGGTCAGTTCTACTATCCCCAGGCATGGAGGTTTCATAGTAGGAGGTTGGAAGGGACCAGAGCAGATGATCAAGTCCAACCCCCTGCCATGGGCAGGAAAGAGTCCTGAGGTCAAACGATCCCGGCTAAGTCATTATCTAGCTTCCTTTTGAAGACCCCCAGGGTAGCAGTGAGTACCACTTCCCTTGGAAGTTGGTTCCAGATCCTAGCCCCCCTGACTGTGAAGTAATGCCTCCTGATATCTAGCCTTGAATCTACTCTCAGTCAATTTATGGCCATTATTCCTCGTTACTCCCAGTAGTGTTCAGGGGAACAGGGACTCTCCCACTGCCTGCTGATCCCCCTTGGCCAGTTTGTAGATGGCCACCAGATCCCCTCTCAGCCTTCTCTTGTGGAGACTGAACGGGTTCAGGTCCCATAGCCTCCACTCATAGGGCCTGCCTTGCTGCCCCCGATCATGTGAGTGGCCCTCCGCTGGACCGTCTTGATGATGTCCTCATTCCTCCTGAAGTGCGGCGCCCAGAACTGGATGCAGTACTCCAACTGCGGCCTGACCAATGTTGCATAGAGGGGGAGGATCACCTCCTTGGACCTGCTCGTGATGCATCTGTGGATGCATGACAAGGTGCTGTTAGTGTTCCTGACCGTGTCCCCACATTGGCAGCCCATGTTCATTTTGGAATCAATAATAACACCAAGATCCTTTTCTGCCTCTGTGCCAATGAAAAGGGAATTCCCCAGCCTATATGTATGCGGCTGGTTCCTCCTCCCCAGGTGCAGTACCTTGCACTTCTCAGTATTGAATCCTGTCCTGTTCTCATCTACCCACCCCTGTAACCTGTTTAGATCTAGTTGCAGCCAGTCACTCTTCTCCAGCGTGCCCACTTCTCTTCACATCTTAGAGTCATCCGTGAATTTGAACACAGTGCTTTTCACCCCCTCATCCAAGTTGCTGATGAAGAGGTTGAACAGTGAGGGCCCAAGGACTGAGCCCTGGGGGACTCCACTAGCCACATCCCTCTAGGTCAAAAGAAAACCCATCCACCACCACTCCAGCCAATTTGCAACCCATCTGACTGTGTAAGCATTGACACCACACTCACCTAATTTCTTAATGAGAATGGGGTGAGAGAAAGTGTTGAAGTCTTGTGTGTGTGTGTGTGTGTGGGTCTGGTGTGACCACCAGATTTCCTAGCATATCCTGCAGAGGCCCTACATTACCCAGTACCTTCTTTTTACCCCGTATGTATTTAAAAAAGGACTTCTTGTTATCCTTGATCCGGGTCACTAGTCTCAGTTCCATCTCTGCCTTAGCCTTCCTAACAGCCCCTCTACTATCTCGGGCATTGGAGGTATAATTCTCCTTGGTGATGGCCCCTCCCTTCCATTGGATATATGCCTCCTTTTTAGTTTTGAGACATTCGTGGATGTTTTTGGTGAGCTATGGGGGCTTTTGAGCACTCCTGCCCCCTTTGATCCATGTGGGGATTGTCACCCTTTGGGCTTGGAGAATCGTCTCCTTAAGGAACGACCACTTTCCTGGACTCCCAACTCCCCTCCCCTCTTGGACCTCAGTGCCTCCCTAACTAGTCTCCTGACCTCATTGAAATCTGCTCTCATGAAGTCCAGGGCTGTTGCCTTGCTACAGGCCTTGGACACCCTGTGCTGGATGGTGAATTCCAGTAGGCAATGATTGCTATCACCCAGGTGATCGAGAACCCGCAGTCCACTCACCAAGTTGTTGCCCGTAGCCAGGACCAGGTCCAACAAGGCATTTCCTCTGGTGCGACTGTACACCTTCTGGATTAGATGGAGGTCCTGTAACTTGGCTAGGAACCTACGTGAGTGGTCAGACCTGGCTGACTGCTCTTCCCAGCAGATGTCCGGATAGTTCAGGTCACCCTTGATGACCATGTCCCTTGACTTAACTGCCTCTGCAAGCTGACCTGAGAATTGCTGGTCCAGCTCTTCCCCCTGGTTGGGTGGCCTGTAGTAAACCCCTACCGTTAAATCCCTTTCCCTCTGCCCTCTTGTATACAGACCCAGAGCACCTCAGTCTGCCCCTCCTTTGACCCATAAATGTTCATTATGATGTGTATTGCTCTTTAACGTAGAGCGCCACACTCCCACCTTTCCTCTCTGTTCTATCCCTCCTGTACAGCCTATAGCCCCTGATGTTTACTGCCCAGTCATGTGTTGTATCCCACCAAGTTTCAGTGAGCCCCACTATGGCCGGTTTAGTGTTATCTAGCAGGAGGGGAAGTTCCTCCTGCTTGTTCCCCATACTATGAGGATTTGTGTAGAGGCATTTAAGGCCTCCTGAAGGTGCATGTACCACCCCCATAATCCAAGGACTGTCTGGGCCTCTGACTCTTACCTGGTTATTTCTTATGCTCATCACATGTCTTGGCTGGGCTGTTTTTGTGGGTGGCTCTTTGTTCAGCGTTCCATGGCCCCCTCCATCCTCAACTTCTCCTTCCCCTGACTAGCTTAATTTAAAGCCCACTGGAGGAGATTGGCCAACCTGAAAGAGAACACACACTTGCCTTTGGAGGAGAGGTGAAGCCCATCCCACCCAAGCATGTCTCTTGTCCTGAAGTATGGGTCATCGTCCAAAAAGCCGAAGCCCACCTCAGGACACCATTTCTGAAACCGCAGGTTGACATCTCTGATGCAGGACTTATGGCATCATCCCCATCCACTCACTGGAAGGAAAGATGAAAAGACTCTTAGCCCCTACCTCCTTCAGCTTGCTCCCCAGGGTTTGGTAGTCCGTCATCAGGTGATCAGGTCTGCTCCTGGCTGCATCATTAGTGCCCGCATGGATTAGGACCATGGGGTAGTAATCGATGCCACTTAGGATGGAATACAGCCTACCTTATCCTTGCATGCAGCTGTCAGGCATGTGGGGAGCTGTAGTCCATGGGGCCAGGCAGTGCTGTGGCACAGCAAAGGTAGCACAGTGGCTTGACTCTGCTTCATGGCAGCCCCCACAATAGCAACTCACTCTGTCCTTACACTTCCAGCTGCCAGTGTCTGCCAGTAGACCTGGCCTTACTGCCTGGGCACCCTGGTGGGGATGCCATATGGAGCAGGTAGGTGGGAGAGGTCTCCATGGAGACTGGCCTGGGAACCTCATGGGCAGGGTGCACTTGGCTGAGCAGGTGGGATGGGGGCCACAGTTGGGCAAGGAACAGTATCTGGGAGCAGGACAGGCAGCCATGGGTGGGGCCAGGGCTGGGATCATGGGATGCTGACACCTTGGGGTTGGGGCTCCTTGCACATCCCTGTGACAGGCTGGATAGGATCAACTGACATCTCCCCATCCCTCCCTACTGCACCAGGTGATGTAAACAGCCATGATGGGGGGGCCAAGGCCAGGTCTACACTCCCTTCCCCCTGGCTTCAACAGCTCACCAGAACTCCTTAAGTGGCCCTCCAGGCCAAATAATTGCCATGCCCCGGTGTATACATACATGGAAACTTGATAGATTAGTTCTGAGGCCCTCTGTTTTTGGAACATGATAATGTTATGACTTTTTCTGCAAAGGTTAGGAATCAGGACAACCAGACTGCTATACTTGATTGACTCAGTATCTTCCCTGAGTGGCTACTAGGGTAGGGAGGATGTTTCCTTGGCATGCTCCCCTTATATTTCCTATATCAGCTCAGCTAAGCACATCCGCTACTGCTGACTGAGCATGCTGGGGGGAATACAGAAACCCTAGTTTGACAAGGTTCCACAAGGGAGAAAGGGAGAAATTATTTTGGGGGGGGTATTTTCATAACCAAAATAGGTGGTGAAAAATTTCAGCAGCATTTTTTAATTGCAGCATAATATATTAATATACACAAAGTACTGTTTTTGAGGCTAGCTTTCATGATACTTCAGTAGGTGAGTCCTGCTACAGCACAAAAGAATGGATCTCAGAAAAACACTGTTTTGTAGATAGCCTTTACTACCACAACTTGACACAGAAGCTGTTACCCTGAGAAGCTACCAACACTGTGCATAGTACAGTATGTGTATTTTCTATAATAAAAACAAAAAATAGTATGCATAATGGTGCTTTAAAAGACAGCCACTAAAAAAAAAGATGATTTTTTAAGATTTTATTCTTTAATCTGAATCTTATCATCTTCTGAGCAATTACGGAATAATGTGCCAGGGGTAGGTAAAGCTGTACTTGTTTTTAAATGCTGCAAATAATTTAGTATTTTAAATTCCATTAAAAACTTAATTTTAAAAAGATCTGTGAATTTCCACAAAACTCTAGCTGAAATGCTTTTCTGTCTCTTCAAGTTCATGAATTAAATTAGAACTTAGAGAGCATTTTTATCCATGGGCATAATAATTTTTTTTTGCTTTTTTCCCTAAAAAGTTGTTTATGTGTTTGTTTGTTTTTCTCCAGTGATCTTCACTATTCATTTTTTGATCTACAACCTGGAAGATACCTTTTGGAAGATACCTTTCTGTTTGAGGCAAAAATGAATAGCAGCATGGAAGTTGGAGATATTCATGTATTTTGATACCTATTACATAGGAATTCTTTATTGGAGACAAGTATAATAGAAGATGAGTTCTATATAAATGAATGAATATAGAAGTTAGCACACACCTACATACACTTTGTTCTTTAGTGACTAGGGTCCCAAAGGAATAACACTGAGTTTTAAAAGTAGGATTTTGACTTTTTAGAAGTGGGTGTGATCACACTTTTCTAACATTTCCTTTAAACAGCCACAGCAACGTTTTAAATTTTTCCAGGTGGGCCTTTGAAGCTACCTAGTTGCTATGTAAGAACCTCACAGCTTTTGTCCAAATTATGCATTCTCTGAATCTTGTGAGGCTGATCTTTGCTGGCTGTTCAACACAATGGCTTTACTATTTTCTGATTTTCTGCCAGTGAGTAATTGTTCCATTAAAAGGGGGGGGAATGTCATGACTTCCTGAATTTCACAGTCTACTCAACAGAAAAAAATCATTTGAACAGCCATAATTATCAAATGGATTCCTCATTTCATTCATTGATGCTAGTAATATAAGAATATGGGTGGCTTGTTTCTACAATGGAATTATGCTCTTTTTCTCAAAGTGGTGGTTTGATTGCACTTCCTTTAGAAGGGCCATCTTCAGACTGCCTATATTGATTTGTATTAGAGATGCATTGTGGTTACCAGAGATTCCCAGCATGACTTGTGAACATAACATAGCTCCCAATCAATCCTATTCTTGTCTTTTTAGTGCACCTTAATTTCCATGTAGCTTAACACCTTGACAGAAAACTGTAATTTTTATTTTTTTAAAGAACTTGAGCTGGCTGATTGAGGTCTCTGGCTGAATTGTCAGCTGTTCCTTGTCAAGCAAATTGTAAAGTGCAGTAAAAACTTGGCAACTAGGAAAGAAGTTCATTATTGTATAACTTATTGGATGCAAACAAGGGAAAATACTCATTAGAGGATTCATAGGATCATAGGAAAGTAGAGCTGGAAGGTCATTTAGTCCAACCCCCAGCTAAAGGCTGGAGCAACCTTGACTAAACCATCCCAGCCAAGTGTCTATCTGACTTCTTCTTGAAAACTTCCAAGAATGGAGATTACACTATTTCTCTAGGTAGCCTGTTCCATTTCTTGACCATCCTCAAAGTAAAAAATTTCCTTCTAATCTTCAACCTAACTTTCCCCTTTTGAAGCTTCGGGCCTTTGCTTTCAGCCTTGTCCGCTACTGCCACAAAGAAAAGCATATCTCCATCCTTTCTTTAATTGCCCTTCAGGTATTTGAAAACTGTTATCAAATCTCCCCTCAGCGTTCTCTAGGTTAAATAACCTGAGTTCTTTCAGCCTTGCCTTGTAAGTCCAAGACCCTTAATCATTTTGGCTGCTCTGCACTGCCCTCTTTCCAAACTTCTTGAAGTGTGAGACCCAAAACTGGACACTATACTGCAAGTATAGCCTCACCAGTGCTGAATAGAGTGGAAAAATCACTTCATTTGATTTGCAAGCGGCACTCCTGTTAATACAACCCAGGGTACCATTGGCTTTTTTTGCAACAAGAGCACACCGTTAGTTCATATTCATTTTATGGTGTACCATAACCCCAAGTCCTCCTCTGCAGTACTGCAGCCCAGCCAGTCATTCCCCAGTCCATATTTGTGCATGATAATCTTGCTGCGGTCCTCTGACCCCAGCTGACTTCTTGTTTTTGGGCAGAGGGCTGGACCAGATGATCTCATCCAGCCCTAATGTCTATGAGATCTATGAATCATTCTGCCCCAAGAGTAGAACTTTTCAATTGCCCTTCTTGAATCTCATCTGATTGATTGAACACCATGTGTCTAGTCTATTCAGGTAACTCTGAAACCTAGCCCTACACTCCAGAGTATCTACAACACCAACCAACTTGATGTTGTGCACAGGTTTGTTAATTATGCATTTGATCACATCATCCAAATCATTAAGGAAGGTTTTGATACCAGGACATATCTCTAGGTAATTTTATCTTATATATATTCCCCAGAGATATGTCCTGGTATCAAAACCTTCCTTAATGATTTGGATGATGTGATCAAATGCATATAGATTTGATGTATAGATATGGATATATGATCCTATGAAATATATAAAAATGACAAACTGGTTAGATCATTTTATTCAGTGAGTTGTTATCAATGGTTCAGTGTCTTGTTGGGAAGTTATATCAAGGAGGATTTCTCCAAAGATTTGTCTAGTGTATGGTATTAAAATCTTTGTTCATGATTGGATGATGGGATCGAACACATGCTTAGCAAATAGGCTGACAACACACGTATATATTTTGTGTGTGTGTTTGTGTGTATATAATATAAATTGTGTGTATGTGTGTGTATAGTATTGGAAGGTCTTAATGACTGAATAAGGGAGAATATTTTGTTTGAATAGCAAAGACAGAGAGTATAGAAATACTAAATTAACTACTATGGCATTCTCTATGATATAATATCATATAAGCCGCACTTGTCAAAGCTAAGCTAATTTTCACCTGAAAGGGAGAATTTATTTTGGGGGATATTTTCAAAACCAAAATAGGTGGTGAAAAAAATCCAGCAGCATTTTTTAATTGCAACAGAATATATTTATATGTAGGTGGATATTTAGTAAGTAGCTAAAAGTTTCATTGATTTCTGTGCAGTCTTATCCTTTGTATGGACTATGAAAACTCTGTCTTCTTCTGTACATAAAATAAAGGGGAGTATTTTATTTCTGGTACTCAAACTATAGTAGATTGGTTGTGATTATATACACTAATTGATGATGGTGAAAGCAACCAGACTTACATATTGTATATTGCAGCTCCTTCATTGTTGTTGACAACCTATTTGTACATATAAAAAGACGGAAATTTAATCTCATTGAGGATCTTGTCTCTGCTTGGTTCCTTATGATCAATGCTGCCACTGCACACAATTTATTCATGGTTTGAATGCACTACAGTATTTCATATTTGTTTTCAATATACAAAAGAAAAGGAAGATATTATTTTTGATCATATGATATTTTTTTCACATTTCTTTTCCACATGGCTTTTTTAGATGATTTGCATGCTTGCAAGACTAACACTGAATATTTCATTGTTTTGGTTTGAAAAAAAATTACATAGTTGTCATACACGTTAATACATGAACTGTAACATGCAGTTATACACAGAAACTGTGTAGGAAAGCAGAAGTCTTAAAATAGAAATAGGTTGGCATTAGAAATCAACAATATGAAGAATCAGAATTTTGAACTATCCCTGATTTCTTCCTACAAAGTTTGCAGCTTCCATTAAAATAAGACCCTTAATTAAAAGAGCTTCATTTTTGGCCTTGCAAAAATAAACCTCAACAGAAGTTTTACTAAAATGAAGCAGGCCTCCATTTTTTCCCCATCACACTTTAAAATAAAGCAAAGAATTTTTTAGAAAGTTTTCCAAATTATTTAGATTAGGAAGTCAAATAAAATAAACTGTGGTTCAAAATAACACCTAGGTCTGGGACCTACAAAACTGAAATACAGACTCCATGTTTTCTAGTTAGATGCAAATAGATTTTTTTTTTATGAAAGCAAAGCTAAACTTTATTTTTTAAGATGATTACCTTTTTAGGTCTGCATCTAGAACAAAATATTCCTGTATATCTTTACCAGTTTCAAACAGCAACTTAAAAAATTTGGAACATGATATAGGTGACTAAATTCAATGCAGTGGAAAGTGAAAATACTGAACTTTGATATTGTAAAGGAAAATAGGAATAGTGTGTTTCTAACAGTTTTGAAGAACCAGTGAATTTTCATGCATATGGGAGGCACCGTCCTGTACATTTGGTTTTCACTTAGCACATTTAGAGCATTACCAAGAGGAAGTAATATTAATGAATGAGGGAGAGAAAAGAGACTACATGTCTGTAGAAAGACAATTAAACTTGAAAAAACTTCCATTAACCTCAGTGGGTTTAATTATGCACATGAGACTGCAGGTTTATGTCACACAAGGACAAGTACCTAGAAAATTATTTTGAAGTGCTATATCATGGATATACGTTTCCTCCATGTTAACAGTGAATTCATCTTTGATCTGTTTGCTTATGTTATTTGTTTCCCAAAGCTATGGTCATATTGAGTTTGATTTTCAACTTGGTTTCAAATTGGTCAGTATAAGGGTGGTTTCATGCCTTTAACCTTTATTCATCCAGTTATTGCAGTTTTGAAATAGTAGTGTAATATGTAGTATAAATGGGTGCCTATACACGATCAGCAAGGCTGCTCTGATGTGCTGTAACTACATTGATTGTTGACCTGATTATTTGAGTCTGCTGTAGCATGGAAATTACCACACTCCAGCAGCCTCCAGGGTTTCATGTATCAGTGTCCCAGGACTTCAAAATGGTTGCAGTAGCACTTTATCAAAAGTTCATTCGAGCTTTAGATAAAACACCCCCACTGCCATTTTGAAGCTCAGGAAGGCTGATGAACAAGATTTCATAGATTTCATAGACATTAGGGCTGGAAGGGACCTCGGGAGATCATCGAGTCCAGCCCCCTGCCCAAAGGGCAGGAAGTTTTTCCTTATGTCCAGCCTAAAATGGTCCTTGGGGCG
>NW_017728948.1:71256133-71276541 GCF_001723895.1 Crocodylus porosus | reverse complement strand
AGCCAATTTCCCAGCCAGCGGATCGTGGTGGAGCCAAAGCCACAACCGGCCAGTTTGGCCAAGAGGTGATCAAGATGCTGCTGGTGTTTTAATTAGAATGGCTCTTGGAACCATTTTAATTAAAGCGCCTCCCCCCCCGCAGAACATGTATAAACACCCAGTAAGACTCGATGAAAAAACTGTGTATGACTTCCTTTTAAAAAATTTTTATGTTTTGCTGATATAGTTGAAATTGTCAGTTGGGCAAGTATTTAATTTCAAGTAAGAGCCTCATCCAAAGCATAGTTAAAGTCAGCAGGAGTCCTTCATTTGGTTTCAGTGGATTTTGGATCAGACCCTACATCATCTACTTGAGTCTAGATGATCTGAGTGAATTATTGGCCCCAAGGAAGTCATTAAGAAAACTGTGATGGGATTTTACTATGTTAGGATGTAATCTCACATGCATAACATTCATTCTATCTTTAGATGTGTACTAAACAAGCAGAGTCAGTACATGTACTGAATGGTTCTGTTTATCAGCTTACAGTTTGTGATTTTGGGAGGATTAGGGTTGAGGAATTATTACAAAAGGAATGAACAGGGTTCTCTGTATGCTCCAGGTGATATCAAGTTAACAGAAGGGGAGAGATTGTGTATGATTACCTGCTCTCTTTGCTTTTTTTCTAGGATATTCTTCCATCAGGAAAAAGTTAAAGCCAGTTGTAGCAAAAAATACTACCAATTTCATAGCATCAAGCAGATTTTGGAGGCTTTTGTTGACCCTGAACCTATTTTTTCCCCAGTGGACTCTTAGATAGAGAGAAATATATCATAAATATGGAGTCATTCTCTTCCTAAGCTTGAGTTATTAGGTGTATTATTTTGTTGTTTCACAATCTTTTAAGGTTTGGTCGAAATAACTGCAGGTATTTCATGGCTATTTTTTTTCTCTCTTAAATCCAAGTGGTGAAAACTATACACATGAAATTCAAGCTCTGTCTAGCAGACACAATAGAGTCCATGAAGCTGTAAATGCATAAATATAAAACATCCACAGACACTTCCTTCCCAAATATTTGGGTTTAAGTTAACAACGTTTAATTAAAACTAATGAAAATAAGAAAGAACATGCATCAAATTTGTGACAACACTCTGAATTCATACAATGGTAGTGAAAGTTTGATTAATGCTTTACATATGCAACTACAAAAGTCAGAGTAAAGCCCTTGCCATCAGTTTCCACTCCCATACTTCTGCTTCTTAATGAAAATCTTCTTAATATTTAAAGATGCATTTAGATCTTCATGTGTATAACCAAGCTATGTAGTTAAAGGGACTGGGACATTCTTAAAACATCTGGATGTAGGAGTTCCCTGACTCACTTGAACATGCATTCACACGTGGTATCCCTAGTAAGGTCCTAAGGCATCGTCACAGCTATGAGGCACAATTTATTTCTGTGCCTTTCTACTATACTGTGTTGCTTAACTTTCCTTTTAATGTCTCATTTGCAATAGATCTGAATCCCCATGTAATCCTTTTTCCTTTCCCTCTGTATGTTACCATTTTCTTTCTTAGCTCTGAGTGCAATTATTCTGTGATTTCTTATGAGTCATCCTTCCCATAAAGCTAACTCTCCCCACTCCATGGCATTTATGGTTAATCAAAAAATCATAGTGTTTCTTCCTCCATTAAAGTTGTGGGTGGTGTTTTGGGGTTTTCTGTTAAATATATTATGCTGTCTGATTGCTTTAGGAGCATTTTTGTTTAGCTTCCTAAAGACTAAGATTTGTGTATATTTTATGGAATAGCTCTGGTTATAACTGTTTTGCTGTATGACTAAACAGTCTGCATAAATGCTGCTTTTTATCATTACCACTGTTGTTGTAAAATATACCTCTAGAACAGTTTCAGCAAGAGACAAAAATCACAGAGACTTTTACAGTGGTCAGAGAAAATACAGAATCCAGTAACTGCCTCTCTATGGATTTCTTGTGCACTGGGATTTTAAAAAAAAAGTTGATTTTTCATTGCAACACAAAAATCAAAAATACATTTACATACATATTAGTCTGAACTGCATATATGACTGTCACAAACAATAAGCAATAAAAAGAGGAAGAAAAACAAAGAAAGGAAGGAAGATGGAGGGATAGAGGACCAAAAGACTAGTGTTCAAGGAGTAATAATTTAGTAGCTAAAATAATCTTTACAAATCTCTACATTTCACCAAATATGTCAAAGAAATTGTACTTGCAAAACAGGACTCTCTAAATGGTCGCTAGGTGTACTGTAAACTATTTATGAGATTCATGTGCCACACTTTCTAAAAAGGCAAAGATGTCTTACTTTTCCAAAGAAATAATACAGTCCTGCACATCACTAATAAAGCCTGTGGTAGAAATACAATCTGGGAAGGATTTGATTTGAGCTTCTTAGGTGTACACATAATAATGCATGTATTTGCCACACTTGTCAGTTTTGTATTCAAAACCATATTAACTCTAGCTATACTTTATTTCCAAAAAGAATTGATCACAGGACATAACTAAAACATAGAATCGTAGAATATTAGGGTTGGAAAGGACTTCAGGAGGCCATCTAGTCCAACCCCTGCTCAAAGCCACCCCCATCCCCAAATAGCCTTTGTCTAGCCAGGTCTTAAAAACCTCCAAGGATGGAGAGCCCACAGCCTCTCTGGGTAACCTTTTCCAATGTTTTACTACCCTTCTAGTAAGAAAACCCTTCCTAATATCTAACCTAAACTTCTCTTGCTGCAACATCAGATCATTGCTCCTTGTTCTGTCATTTGCCACCACTAAGAACAGTCCAGGTCCATACTCTTTGGAAACCCACCTTCAGGTAGTTGAAGGCTGATATTAAGTCTTCTCTCTTCTCTAGACTAAATAAGACCTCTCCTCAGAAGTCATGTGCCCCTTCCCCTTTACCATTTTCATTGCCCTCCACTGGACTCTCCAAATTGTCCACATCCTGTAATGGGCAGCTCAAAATTGGACACAGTACTCCAGATGTAGCCTCACCAGTGCTGAATAGAGGGTGTGCCCACCTGGCCTCGAACACCTGTTCGCGCTCCACCTTGGCCTGAGCAGCCAGTGACGGACATACCGATGCTTTGTGCAGCCCCTTTGTGAGGTAGGTATATATCACCTCGGTGACCACCCCCAAACTCACCTGCCATGACTTCTAATGTACTACCAGTGGGGGAGCAGGCCACTAGAGGTCCCTCAGGGGTTGGTGCTCCACTTAACAGATGTTCGTGGGGCTCCACCTCCCCTACACCCCAGCCTCACACCAACCTCCGGCGGGACACCAGGTCTTGAGGTGGCTGTCCCCCAGGTGTAAATGTTTCCTTGACCTCAATGCCTCCCTTGGGTTTTCTGTCCTGAGTGTTTTATGCCTGCGGTAGCCCCCAGACCTGTTAGTTGCATAGACCGGGTCTCTACCCCCTCTGGGATAATCAAAGAAGGGGGGAAACAAAAAAAAAGGAACGAGAAACAAAACAAGAAAGGAAGCTGCAATGCCGGCATTCCTCGGCCACCCACACTTCACTGTGCTGGGGCCCTTCAAGATTAAGAGACTCAGTTCATGAGGCCTGTGTGCCTTGTCACCACCCCACAAAAAGGGGGAAAAGAAAAATGAACAAAACACAATAAGGATCTGGGTGGCCTATTGGGCTGTTCCACCAGCCCCACTGTCAAGATTTGATGGGGTCCCCTCGATGCCTTTCCTTGGGAGTTTCTTCGCCTCCGCTACTGCCAACTCATCTCCTGTACCCGGTATCTGGCAGTATATGGGACAATGACCTGTCATCTCCCCTGGGTCTGCTATGGTCCCTTCTTCTGGGCTGTTACTCCCTTCACGCTGCTGAGTGCAGCTTGTGATGCCACTCTCCCTCAGTGTTGCCTGCAGTGTCCTGCCTCCAGCATCCCTCAGCCCTTGGGGCTCGACCTTTCTGTCACCCAAGCAGGGAGACCCTGCCATCCCTGCAGCTGCTCCCTGGCCGGATCTTTCCTTATTATACAGGCACCGGCCACTACCAGTGTAGTCTTCTCTGCCTCTCCTGCTCCCCCATTCCTCCTGCAGCAATCTTTCTTTTTTCTGCCGGCCGGTGATTGCCTGTGACGTCGCTGGCCAGCTTCAGCTGGATGAAGGCGTGGCTTGTAACCCACGCAGGCTCTACTCTTCATTCCCACAGTGTCGTGAGTCTTGCTACAGGTAAGTAGTTTTCTTTTTTGTTTTTATACATGGCCCCATCCCCGGAGCCCCCAGGGTGCGGCTCGGGGGTCTTTTGGCTGAATGACCCTGGGACAGAGGGGAATAATCAGTTCTCTTGACCTGCCAGCTATGCTCCTACCAATGCAGCCAGGACCTTTTCTGCATATTTGTTGTCCAGCCAGGCAGCCCCCAGCCTATACTGCTATATGGGATTGTTCTGTCCTAAGTGCAGGACTTTGCACTTGTTCTTGTTGAACTTCATGAGATTTCTTTTGGCCCAATTCTCCAATTTGTCTACGTCACTGAATCCTAGCTCTACTCTCCAGTGTATTTACTACTCCTGCCCTGTTGGGTGTCATCTGCAGACTTGCTATTGGTGCACTGATGAAAGCACTGAACAAAACCAGGCCCAGGACTGACTCCTGGGGCACTCCACTTGATATCAGCTGCCAACTACACATTGAGCCATTGATTACTACCCTCTGAGCCCAATCCTCCAGGCAGTTTTCTGTCCACCTTACAGTCCATTCATCCAACCCATACCTTCTTAGCTTGTCCGTAAGAACATTGTGGGAGACCATATGAAAAGCCTGGCTAAAATCAAGGTATACTATATCCACTCCCTGCATCCACAGAGCCAGTCATCTTATCACAGAAAGCAATCAGGTTGGTGAGGCATAACTTGCCCTTGGTGAATCCATGCGGACTATTCCTAATTACCTTCTTCCCCTCCAAATGCTTAGAAATGGATTCTTTGAGCATCTTCTCCATGATTTTTCCAGGGACTGAGGTGAAGCTGACTGGTCTGTAGTTCCCTGGATCCTCCTTTTTCCCTTTCTTAAATATTGGCACTGTCTGCCCTTTTCCAATCATCCTGGACCTTTCCTGATCACCATGAGTTTGCAAAGATGATGGCCAGTGGTTCTGCAATCACATCAGCCAACTCCCTCAGCTCCCTTTGGTGCATCCCATCCAGCCCCATAGACTTGTCCAGCTTTTATCAATAGCCCTTGACCTGCTCATTCACCACTGTTGGCTGCTCACCTCCTCCCCAAACTGTGCTGCCTGGTGCAGTAGTCTGGGAGCTGACCTTGCCTGTGAAAACTGAGATGAAAAAGGCATTAAGCACTTCAGCCTTTTCTGCATCCTCTGTCACACGGCCCCACACTTTCAGTAAGAAACCTACACTTTCCCTGATCCTCCTCTTGCTACTGACATACTTGTAGAAAACCTTCTTGTTACCCTTCACATCCCTTGCTACTGCAAGTCCAGTTGTGCTTTGGCATTCCTGGCTTCATCCCTGCATTTCTGAGTAATGCTCTTATACTCCTCCCTAATTTTATGTCCAAGTTTCCACTTATAAGCTTCCTTTTTGTGATTGAATTGACTGAAGACTTCCTTGCTAAGCCATGCTGATTTTCTACCATACTTGCAAGTCTTCCTGGATATTGGGATGGTTTGTTCCTGCACTGTCAATAAAGCTTCTTTAAAGTACAGCCAGCTCTCCTAGACTGCTTTTCTCCTCAGACTGGATTCCCAAAGGATCTCTCCCATGAATTCCCTGAGCAAGTCAAAGTTTGCTTTTCTGAAGTCCAGAGTCCTTACTCCACTTCTCTCCATTCTTCCTGTCTTCAGGATCCTGAACTCAATCATCATATGGTGACTGTTACCCAAGTTGCCATCTACTAGTACATTCCCCACCAATTCTTCCCTGTTTGTGAGAAGCTGGTCAGTTTCATATTGGAGCTCTGAGCAATCATACGGCTCTTTTACATATAGTGCAACTCTTCCTCTCTCCTCCCCTGCCTGTCCCTCCTGAATAGTTTATATACATCCATGACAGTGCTCCAGTCATACGATCTATCCCACCAAGTCTCTGTTATTCCAATCACACCATAGTACCGTGACTGTGAAAGGACTTCCAATTCTTCCTATTTGTTTCTCAGGCTTTGTGCATTTGTGTACAGACACCTGAGGTAACTAATCAATTGCCCTGATTTCTCAGGAAATGTGAGAACACCTCCCCTTTTCCCCCTTCCTGCTTGCTTTTCCTCCAGGTCACCGGCTTCTCCACTTACCACAGGGCTTTGGTATCCCCTGCCAAACCTCATTTAAAGCCATCCTCACCTGGTTAGTGAGCCTGTCTGCAAAGATGATCTTCCCTCTCTTGATCAGGTGGATCCCATCTCTTCCCAGGAATCCTTCTTGAAACAACATAGCATGGTTGAATAAGCAAAAGCCTTGCTCGCAACACCACCTACACAGCCAGGTATTGAGCTGCAGGATGCATCTACTCCTGCCTGGGCCCTTTCTCTTGACCAGAAGGATCAATGAAAACATGACCTGAGCTCTGGCCCTCTTCACCCTTGCACCCAGAGCCCTGTAGTCACTTTTGATCCACTCAGGGACTCCTTTGGCAGTATCACTGGTAGTAGTAGTCAGAGGGCCAGATGGGTTTCAGTAATCCCTCCATGACATGTCAGATCCAGGCTCTGGGCATGCAGCAAACTTCCCAAGACAACAGGTCAGGTCAGGTCAGCAGGTGGCTCCCTCCATCCCCCACAGAAGGGAGTTTCCAACCACCACCACCCATCACTACTTCTTGGTGGCGGTTGTCTTGATCCTTCCCACCTTGGTGATGCCTGGCCTGTCCTCCTCCACCAATGGAACATGCTCCTCCCTCTCTGTTGCTAGGGCTGCACATCTGTTCTCCAGACAAACTGCTGTAGGCAGCGATGAAGATTTCTTCTTGCTGCCAAAGGCCACAAGCTTCCACCCTTCTGGCAGTCCGTGTCCTCTCTCTTCTCTAGCATTGCCTCTTGCAGTTGTTCTTCCACAGTCCTGGAGATTTCCTTCAGCATTGAATCAATGAACTCCTCAAGGCAGAAGATGCTTCAGAGCCTCACTGCCTCCTCCTGTAGCTCTCTTGCCTGTTCCCTGAGAGACACCACCAGGAGGCACTACTCATACTGCAGGCATTCCCTAACCTGGCCATCACTGCAAGTAGCAGTCACTGAAAGTCTCAAGAAACCTGCAAGTTGCAGTCCCCACAGTGCCAGGCCTGGACCTGAGTGGAAGCCTCGATGGCTTGATATACTGTATATCAAGCCTTATTCATGCAAGCAAGAACTTACTCATGTGCAAAGTCACTGTTACATGAATAATAGTTGTCTGGGTGGACTTAGTGAAAAACCTTTAGGATTGGTGAATGCTAAAATTTTGCATAAAAGAGCTTTGCATGCTATAAAAATACTGAGTGTTAAAATTTTGCCAGGTGGCTCTCCAGTACTCATGAATCTCTCCTTTCCAAACTGCACCCACTACAAGTACAGCTGTGGAAATCTTAACCATGAGCTAGATTTCTACATTAATTACTGAAACTGTTCTATGGAGTAAAGCATAGTATTTATCCACTGATGGCTGACTCATATTTCCCTTGGTGAAACCCTTCTTTCAATTGCTTATTATGCCGAATTTTAAACATTTTGGCTGATTTTTTTATGCCAGGTGTTTGCCAGTGTGTCTTTTTTTCCCCTTTCAAATCAGTCAAGATTGTTCATCTCTTTCAAAGAATGAGGATAACTAGGAAAAAATTAGCTCGTGATAAAAATAACCCTGGTACCTTTGTTTTGAAATGCTCTAGAATACAGGTGCTTGAGTGTGGGTGCTTGAGGAATGGAGTGATCCTGTGTCAGGGATGTACCTTTTGCTGTCTCCATGAAGATTTTCCATGATTTCACCATATATAGGCCTTTTGTACTTGCTAAGTATAGAGCTTATTACTATTGCTGTTATAAACACCTAAAATCCCATATAATTCTATCCTCATAGAGCAAATATGAGCTACTCACAAGTCTTTGTGCATATCAGTCTTGCATATACCATCCACATAGACTGTGCCACCTTTAAGTCACATGAATATTATGTTGATATAGTCTTTAATTAATCAGTCAAATACCATTTTTTTCCACAAGGCTACAGGCATCCCTCGCCATTCATGGGGGATACGTTCTGGAGGGGTGGGCATGGCTCCGGTGGTGATGGCAGGAGTGCAGTGGCAGCAGCAGAAGCCCAGTGGCAGGAAGTGCAGAGCTCCTGAGGAGCTTCTGTAAGTGTATAAAGTGTATTTAAAATGCAGGGTTGACATTCCTGATTATTTGAAATGGCAAATGCCAAACCCGCAAATAGCAAGGGTTTCCTGTACTGCTTAAATATTTTGCAATAAATAGAGATGGGCCAAAACTCTGGACAAAGAATAAAAAATATGATTTTTTTTTTACATAATTAATCAACTTAATGAAACAAACAAGCAGATATTCATTACTTAAGGGATTGGGGAGTTTGGTAGATCACAGACACAGTATGAATCAGCAATGTGGATTGTCTGGGGGAAAAAAAACAAATGTAATTTTGGAGTGTTAAGTGCAAGACATGGAGTTTCTGGTTAGGTCTCAGTTTGAGCAGTGTGCACAGTTCTTGGCTTCACATTTTAGAAAAGGAGAAGCTGGAGAGAGTCCAGAGGAAAGCGACAATGAAAAACGGGTTAGGCAGCAAGTCTTATGAAAAAGGTTGAAAGAGTTTACACTGTTCATCTAATTAGGAACTGAATCATAATGCATTCCTCTATTAGAGTTGAATAAAGATTGCAGAGCAACCGTAATTCAGACATTTTTAACCTTTTAAGGGCTTAATTTTGAAAAATTAATGTCCTTTTAATAAACTTTTTGTAGGTAATAAGTTTGTATAACCAAGAATTTGTTGAGATTCTCAGGAGTACCATGGAAAATGAGTAAACAATGACATACTTGTTTTGTTTTATTTTGGGGCTTGTTTTTTTTTTAATATGCTCTTTAAATTTTAGATCTTCGGTTATAAGTATGTGCTCCATGTTCAAAACTGTTTTAATTTCCTTGTGATATCTTTTCTTATTGGAACTGGTAGTGGCTTTTCAGTGCTTCAATGAGGCAGTTATTAAAATAGTGATAGTTCTAGATATAGCTACAACTACCAAGTTCACAATCATATTGTGTTAATAGCATGGAAGTCTTGGGAGATTAAGGGTATATTATTGGTTGCAGCACCAGTTTGTCAGCGTGTGTTCATGCTTCCAGTTGCTCGTTACATGCCTGATCAGAGCATATTTGTAAGAAATAGTATTTTTTTTGTTGAGGTTCCCTAGGCACGACAGAGATAGTCAGCCTAACAAAACTTATATGGATTGATAAAAGACATGTGCTGATGACCTTCCTCTCAGGCATTACAAAGCTGCTTTCCACCCCAGCCTGTCCAAACACACAGTAGTTGGCTTTGAATTTAAAAGGTCTTTGTAGAAGAGAGTGAATGTGCATTCTTCTGTGTTGTCTCAGTGTAGAGGGACAGTTCATACATGGGTACACATTCATTGCAATTTAATTGAGTTCATTGCCCAAGAGCTCAATAAGAGTGTCAATATTCAATTAAAATATAAGGAAAAAAATTGAACTGGCAAGAAGTTCAGCTTTAATGTTATATCCATTTTTTCACTGTATTAGTATTGGTATTTACTTGTTTATTTCACGGTCAAACATGCTACTTATGCACTAAGACTTTGTTATAAGAAAGCTTTCATGTTAAAAAAGCATTTAAGAACCTTTCTAAAGTTATAGAAAACTTAAGTGCTCTCTTGAATGGAGTTGCCCTTTAAGCGTATGCTTGTATTCTTTCCTTAATCAGAATCTATGTCCCGTTGCAACAATATCAAATTACTGTCACTATATATAATCCACGCATACAACCCATATGTACGTGGCTTAGGAATACATTAAATAAGTCTATAAGATATGTTTGAACCAGAAAATAATTCGCCAAATTTGGATCATCCTAATGGATATCATGCCTCCTGTTCTAACATCAATTATTTTGGCTTGTTAATTGAGATATGAAAATAGTTCTTTAAGCTCTGTGTCACCAATTTGTATAAGGAATACTGTCCAGCAGTCATTACTGTTTGATAATATGAGTGATTTGGCAGGCTCAATCTAGTTCCTAGTGGAGAATGTATTAAATAAGTCATTGTGCTGGCACTTTCTTAGCAGTATTAGTAAAGAGGTCAAGGACACTTGTCAGCTTATGTCATAATGCTTGCATTGCTACTTGCTTTTTCTATTGGCAACTGTTGTTTGAATAAATGAACTTTCAAGGTAGGTAGTTCTGGTATGTAAATTCTTAGAAATGTAAATTAGTTAAAGATTTGAGTTGCAAACAACTCTAATATACACAAGTAGGCACATATAAGAGGACTTAGGTGCCTAAATCCAATTCCATTCCACTCTGTTCAAGTCCTAAATATCCTTTAATGCATCTACTTTTGTAACACACCATCAGCTGACCATTACATTTTGTGGAAATCCATAAGAGTGATCTATTTTTGAAGTCAGCAGAGTACTGTAGAAGTACAACGTTATTATGCAAGCCATGAAAGTAATAGCAAAACATTTGAGAAAACAAGAGCTAGGACAAATGCAAGGTAGGGTTGACTACCTACTTCTCTCTGCCTGTTTATCGCTCATTCGTGTTCATCATAGTAGCTCGTCTTCCCTGGCTATTACTTTCATTTTCCCAGAGTTTTCAAATTCTGCAAGATCTGGTTTGCTCAATATTAAGCATTCTGCATTAGCAATCTGTACTTCCTTCTACACAGAAATTCTCTTTCTCTTACCAGCAGCTCATAATGGTAAGGGGAAAAGAATGTATTGTTGAAGGAAGTACAACTGGGCCTGGCTTTTCAGTACTTGAGGGAGGCAGTTACTAAAATATAGTGAGTTCTCTAGATATTATTATGGTGACCCAAGAACTGGTAGTAAAACCTAACACAAAAGGATCCAAAGACCTGAACAGGAGAAAGCTGAGAATTATGGTTGTTATGCCTAAGGCACTCCGTAGAAGGTACAAGGCATTCTAGAACTGCTGATTTTTCCTGACAATTCACCTTTTCTGATTAAAAGAATTTGTATTCGTTTAAAAAAAAACAAAAACACCCTTAATGTTCTTCGGGCTTTGTTAATACTTTTTATTTGTCTTCAGTGAAGTCAAACCTCTTTGTAGATGATGTGCGCTGCCCTTTATGGAGCATATTATTTCATATGCAGATATTAAAAATAAACTGCATTTTCACAGACCTGCATTTTGCATATTGGCATCTATTCCACCCAGGAGACCACACAAAACACCAACAGACTCTCCCTATGTCAGAAGAATGGTGTTTGTTCCTGAAACATGCAAAGAACAATTTTCCAACTGTTTAGTTGGTCTAATAAAAAAAATACCACATTTACCCACAGAACCTTGTCAAACGAACCACATTTCTGGATCAATACAGGCTCAGATTTAGCACAATAACAACAACAGCAGCAAAACACTGAAGTGTTTACTTACCCTTTCTTTAAATTCAGGGACTTTTGTTTTTGTTCTCTTGTCTTTATGGCAAAGATAGGTCTTTTTATAGAAATGATTGCTGGGGGCTTAAGTTTATGCTGTCTTCCGGAAGGCGTGACACACAAAAATTGAAGGAACATAGAACTCTTATTATACTACATGGAATTCACTAAAATTATGTATCGCTTATCATATAAACCTGGATATTCTGTTGTTACAGGTACATTTATCATAATTGGCCTTATTTTTCTTCTGTACTATCTCATATAACTGGAAATCTATGAAAAGCTAGTCTGCTGGCCAGAAGAAAATTAAAGTAAAAAAAATGTGTCTGGGTCCTGCATTGAGCAACCTTTCCTCCTTATCAATAGAGTCTTATGTTGTTTTTTCAGTAGCTCTCATGCCCTGGTTACTAAAGCCCCCCTTGGCAGATGGTCAGTTAAAGGCACCATAGGATCTGATGCATAATCTGCACTATAAGGCCTCCAGCTATGCTACATATGAAATGGCAAGAGGTACAATTGTGGAATTTGGGATCCCACCATATTTCTGGTGCAAGGGGAGCCCAGGATCATGACCCCAGGTTCTCCCTGCATGGGCAAGCCAGTCATCTGATCCTTGACTCAGGATGCTCTGATACACTCCTGGGAGCCCCAGTCAGCTGATGCCTATCCACATGTGCAATTTAAGGCGTGATGGGAGCCAACAGCAAAGTTATTACAAAAAGCATGCATCAGATCCCATGGTACCATGCATGCATCAGATCCCATGGGTTATTCGTTGTTTTATCATGCCAGTGTTTGGATTAATGTTTGGCCAAGTAATTACTTAAAATGTGGGGCATAAAGGGTTGAACCACAGCTGATCAGTGTCTTTTTTGATGTCAGAGTTTAAGCATCCCTTTTCTGTATATGGTCTCCATAAAAATATAATTGTTTCATAATAGACATCATCATCTCTTTAAGATGTTTGGAGGTGCATATAATAATCTTCAAAGTATTTAGTAAGATCCGGGCCAATTCTTTCAAAATTGGAACTAAGCCATGCTATTTGGACATCATAAATACAATTCTTAGCCGGTGAAATGCCCCAAAGTGGGTTTTTCTCTGATATTCGTAAGTTGTCTAGTGCTGTAGCCACAATCAGGTCTTCATGTCATTACTTCTAGTATAGGGCAGTAGATCTCCCCAGTGAAATATTTTTGTATTACAGTGAAAAAGTCTTACAAAAAAACCCCCCAAAAAACACACAATTGTGAAATAGAAAACACCACAATGAGAGCTTAGTCCTGAACATGGTTCCTCATGTTTAAAGTAATTTTTTTTCAGCCATATAGTACAATTGAAGCAAATGGGATTAGTGTGTGACTAAAAGTTTGCAGGATCATGTCCTATTACCAGTATTTGGCTAGAGCAAAGTGTTCAGTTTTCTTTAAATAATGCCTATTTTGGCAAATTGTGAAAGGCCAGAAAGCTGAATTTACATATAAACTGTCTTCACTATTTAAGCAAAATACATTTGGGGGCAGATCTCTGAATGGTGTAAATTGTCACAATTGTCTTCCAGTGAGGATGTGCCTACAACCAATAATATTTGCTTGTCTTCCTTGATAAATGAATGGAATTTAATTTTCGTGTCAGTTTAATAAAATACCTGCATTTAGCTGATCATTTATAGGGTAAAGGCGGACACAGGCAGCATTTTAAGATGCTAGTAGCCACTTCTGGCCAGATCTGAACCTCAGTTAAACTCTGGGCATCTTTGGTTAAGGAATTTTCTCATCAGCATACAGCTGAAGTACTTTAGCTTTCCTTGCATTCTAAATATCCATTTTATCGTTATTGCTTTTCTTGAGATGTTGTGAAAAAGTTTTGCACTCCCTACATAATCAAATTGCATGTTTTCCATGATCTGGACATATTAAAATATTAATGCAATTGGCTTAAAGAAGTGATTCCAAATGGAGATATGGAATTTCCATTTCTAGGTCAGCTATCTGAATCTACTCCAAGACATTAATGACAGTATCACCACCATCTGGACCTTGTGAAATATCCAGATGGTATTAATTTTTAATATTATTTTCTAAGTACATTTTTTAATTTTCTAGAGTGCCTTTGACTGGGAGCCTCATATCTCATAAGATGCATGCATCTCTCCTGTTCAGTGCTTCATAAAATTATAGAGTTAGAAGGAATCTCATGTGTCTTCTAGTTCAACCACCAGCACAGGTGCAAGATTTGATATTCCTAAACCATCCCAAACTTATGAAATTTTCTATTTGGTAAGATTCTCCAGCTTCCATGGGCAATTTATTCCATGTCCAAGTGCTCTTAAGGCCTTGATATGCCATAATTTATGGCAGCTCCTGGAACTCTTAACACCTATATTATCTGTACATTAACACCCGAAACTGATTTCAAGCACTCGTTATGCAGCTCAAAGTGATGCCATTCTAAGTTATCTTTGATCTGTACTACTCAGCCCACTCTAGGCTGCATTTGAGTGTAAATACTGCACTCCAAGTCAGGCTTATTCAACCCCTTGCCCACCCCAGATCACTGCTCACTGCCTCCCCCATCCCCTCTGCCTGTGCCATCTGTCTTGGGGGAGCAGGCAGGGAAGGGTTAACCTACCTGCCTGGCAGCTGCTGCTGCTGCTCTGGGACAGAAGAGCAGCAGCCTGGCAGCTGGGAATGCAGCTTAACCCTTCCTTGCTGCTCCCATGGGGCAGAAAATGCAGGCATCTACAAGTAAGTAATGCCCTGGGGTAGGTGGGAGGCAGAAGGTGGGGGGGAGCCCTGGGATGAGGAGAGGGACTGAGGGAGCCCACAGAGGGGAAGCCTGGGATGGAGGGGAGTAGGGGGGATTCTTACCCATCAGTCCTCCAGGCCCCTGCTGGCCTGCAGTGCGACTGCTTGAAACTTGAGCTCACACTGATACCAATCAACATTTGTGCAGCTTACAGTGTAACAAGGCCCTTACAGGTAGGATTTTTTCCTGATATGTCATCCAAATCTGATTTGCTGGAGTTTAAAATCATTTTCACATGCCCTAGATTCTATATCAAGGAAAAACAATATTTTTGCATCCTTTTTTGGCCTCCTTCCAATGTCTTCCCTCAATCTCCTTTTCTCTAAAATAAAAATATCTAGTTCATTCAGACTTTTGTCATGTGTCCTGCTTTCTAACCTTTTTGGTTAGAAAAAGTCTTGGCAGGTCATTGAACACCAGGTTCAGGGCTGATACAGAGTTCGAGAAACCAGCTGGGGTCAAGTGGAGCAGGCATATTCCAGGAATGGTCTGAGGTCAAAAGCCACAGGTCAGCTTATGGGTGGGGAGTAAGGACATGGATCGGATGAATGGACTGTAAGGTGGATAGAAAACTAGCTGGATCATTGGACTCAGAGGGTAGCAGTCAATGGCTCGATGTCTAGTTGGCAGCTGGTATCAAGTGGAGTGCCCCTATCTTCATCAATAATCCAGAAGATGGAATAGAGTGCACCATCAACTAGTTTTCAGATGACAACAAGCTGGGGAAGGTGTGGTGAAGAAGAGACGCTGGAGGGTAGGGGAAGAATTCAGAGCGACCTAGACAAATTGGAGGATTGGGCCAAAAGGAATCTTATGAGGTTCAACAAGGACAAGTGCAAAGTTCTGCACTTAGGACAGAATAGTCCCATGCTGGCTAAGAAAGTGATCTACAGAAAAAGACCTGGGGGTTACAGTGGACAATAAGCTGCATCTGAGCCAACAGAGTGCCCTTGTGTAAAAAAGGGTAATGGCATGCTGGGCTGCATTGGTAGGAGTGTTGCCAGCAGGTCAAGGAAAGTGGTTATTCCCCTCTATTCAGCACTGGTGAGGGCACATCTGGAATAGTGTGTCCAGTTTTGGGCCAGCCATTACAGAAAGGATGTGGACAAGTAGGAAAGAGTCAAGCAGAAGACAAAAAAAATGGTGAGGGGGCACATGACTTATGAGGAGAGGCTGAGGGAACTAGGCTTCTTTAGTCTATAGAAGAAAAGAGTGAGCAGGGATTTAATAGTAGCCTTCAACTACCTGAAGGGTGGTTCAAAAGAGGATGGAGCTAGACCGTTCTCAGTGGCAGCAGATAAAGAAACAAGGAGCAATATTCTCAAGTTGCAGCAAGAGAAGTTTAAATTAGATTTTAGGAAAAACTCTCTCACATGGAGGGGGTAGTAAAACACTGGAACAGGTTATCCAGAGAAGTGGTAGAACCTCCATCCCTGGAGGTTTTTAAGACCTGGCTAGACAAAGGCTCCCTGGGATGATCTATTTGGGGATGGTCCTGTCCTGAGCAAGAGGTTGGACTAAATGACTTCCTGAAGTCCCTTCCAACCTTAATTTTCTATGATAGGCTGAGTCAGGAGGGCAAAGGATCAGGCAGAGCATAGAATCAGAGGGTAGGCCAAGTCAGGCAGAAATGAGAATCTAGGGGTAAACCAAGTCTGGAAGCTGAGAGGTTCAGCAGAGAAACTGGCAGTCACAAGCTGTAGGAATAAGGAAAGCAATCTAGGTAGGATTTGAGCCCTATTGTCCAGATACTTCCTGTTCCTGGTCAGGCATATCTATAGGAGGGAGTGAGGTATCAGGTGACCCTAGCTAGCCACTACATTGGCAGGAAGTGAGCAGGTGGCTAAGCCTGGATGGAGTTTTCTGGCCACCTGTGCCCAGCCTGAAGGGTTAGCTGGAGAGGTTGCAGACCAATATTAGTGGTTGGTCTGGGCAGACTAGCATCCTGGGTTTAGAACTCTGGCATGACATCAACTTATTCTACATCCCAGTTAAAATGATCAATCAGATACTGTACTGCAGCTGAGACCTAACCAGTGCCAAGTAAAGTGGTACTGTCACCTCCTGTCTTGCATACAATAAATACAACCCAACATTGCAGATGCTGTTTTCATAATAGCATTCCATTGATGACTTGGTTTAAGTTTGTAACCCACTTACCCCAGATCCTTCTTGGTTATGCTATTGACAAGCCAGTTGTTCTCCATATTAAAAATGTATATATTCATAACAAATGCTAAACCACAAAGTGGCAGTTGTTCAGGGACAATAACACCTCAAAAGTAAATGGAAACATATTGCTCATTTTGACATTTTATAATACATTAAATCCTCTGTGACACTTGTGGACACTGCTGTAAATAATCATGTCTCAGGCATCTAGACCTCACACAAATACAGGTAATAATAATAAATAGCATATATGGTGGTTTAATATTGAACTGTTGTTATTAACAAGTTACCTCTGGGAATGGAAAAGACAAAGGCATCAGAAGATATATCTAAAGAAACTTATCTAAATACACAAAAGAAAATAATGTAAAAAGATTGCAAATGTTCCCCAATAGGAAGTACATTTAAACCATATATTGAGAAGAAAAAACTCTTCTAAGAGACAAAGCTTGTATGTAAGTTGCATTTTAGACACAGGTTGCCAACCTCCATGTTTTTCCAAACCTATTCCCTTGAAAGTAAGAAACTTCCCAGATTTTTTCTTCTAAGAAAATGTTAATAGCGTGTCACGGGGCGGGGTCCTAGGAGCGGCCATGATCTCTCCGGATGCCCCCTACCGTGCCAAGTCCGAGATAAAGCACCCTTGTTCTCACCCGCCACGTCTTTGGTGTTAGGTATTTTATAAGGGAGGCTGCCTTTTTTTTGTCCCCTTGGACACGGTTCTCTGGTCTATCCTGGCCCCTGTTCTATATTGACTGACTTGGTGCACCCCAGCCTTATGGGCTATGCATGGCTCCTACATGTCAAGCCTCGCAGATGTACCGGATGTTGTATAGTCAATCCCTTGCCACGCCTGTCTCAATTGCTTGCCGCCCTCACAGGTTCCCTGGGCTTGTGTCAATTGCCCATGCCCTCCTGTGGACGCTCCCTGGCCTCTCTCGTGGCCATGCCCGCACTGGGGCCTCTCACAATTGAGGCTCAGGTGGCCATAGCTGTGCCTGGCCCCCAAATCCTCTGCGCCCCTTCTCAGGGCTGGGGTCAGTGCACCCCTGAATGTTGTGCCCTCTCTGGCACCGGGGTCCCCACACTACCGTGGAGTCCCTATGAGGTCTCCTCCAACCCCTGTTAGCCTCACCCAGTCCTCCAGTCTTATAAAACTACAAACGGAAAACTCAAGCCCCTGGGCTACAATATAAACTCTAAGCCATCTGGCTAACCATCATTCAACTCCCTACCAGGGCTTCCTCTACCTGGTATCCTTGAACAGAATCTGCTCAGGCCATCAGGCTTCCCTACTCTGCCTACTCTAGCAGAGCTCTTTCTTCCCTGGCTGCAGATGGGGAACTACCTCCCTGGCCTCAGCCTGGATCCTTTATATAGGTCAGGCCCTGCCCCCTTCCGGTCAGCTGCCCAACTCTGGTTGCCCCGGCAACCGGCGCCTGTACCTCTTTATTAGGAGCAGGGCACTTCAGTGCCCTGAGACATAGAGCATATTCAGGATGGTTCACTTTTCTATTTTTGGGAGAAAAAACAGATGCTGCCCTAGCTTCTTTTGGAAACCACATCTTTATTCCTTCCTCCCTTCCTTCCTTCTTTTGCCACTTCTTCCTGGGCTTTCCAGTCTACCTGAGTCACTGGAAATAACTGATTCAAGCTGTTATGTTGTCTATTATGTTATTCTAGTCATAACATATCCTTAGCATATGTCTTTCTAAAAGGACTCAATTTCTATGCTTCTCTTTAAAAATGTCTGTGCTTCTCTGTACCAGTAACTTCTCCAACAAAAGTCTCATGTTGAAAGGCATAATTGATATATTTGTTACTGTCAGTTTCTCTGCCCTTTGTACCAGTGCTATATTATTACCCACAACCTCACGTTTAGGGAAGACTTCTGAATATTTCACTGTTAATCCATTGTGTGTATTCTCAAACTGAAACAGCCAATACTGAAAGGTTTATTTGAAGATATTTTGAGATTTTCTACTTTCTGAACAATAGGGGCTCCATTCTTTTCCACCTATTAGACATCTGACATGCAGTGCTCTCAAGGTTGGGAGGGCATTTCTCAGAACTGCTGCAGCCTCATTTGGTCTCTGAGGCCACCTTAGGCTTGGCTTCTAGTGCCAGGGGAACAAGCTCCTTTCCACTCTGAGACCCTCACCTTTTAGTCCTTTACCTTCTCTGGTTCTTTGTAGCTCTAAATCCAGGAGTGAGCATCCAGTTTCAATCTTGAGAGAAGGACTTCACCTCCTCTTGGGATAACTCAGTACAACCCACAGTTCCAAGCAGCAGAGCAGACTGTAAAGTCATTTACTGGGGCAAAGGCCATGGAGCCAGAGGTTGTCTGTTCACTCAGCTCCAAAGGGATTAAGAAGTCTGTCAATTCCCAATCCATTTTGCACATCTATGAGCACACCCAGATATCCTCCACTTCCTCTGTACCCAGACTCTTCTGTCCAGGAGCTGCAATGCTGCTTGTTTCCAGCCAGCTCTCCCATTGTCATATATATCTCCTCTGTACACCTCTTAAATGTTGAGCATCTCAAATTTGTTGATATCTCAATAAAGCCATTCAAGGCTGTGCTGATTCTAAGGGTCCACCAGGTCTCCTATACAAAATCAGCTCAAGCATTTAACCTTTCATTCTATGTTCTCATGTTAATAAGGTAAACAGAATCACACAAAATGAACACAGTTAACACAGAAATGTCACATTAAAAACCATAGTCTGTCATAGCACTTAGTTGTGATTCTATTCCACTCTGTTCAAATCCCTGAAAATCCATCAATGTATCTGGTTTTGTAGTATACAATCATTTGACCCTTAAGATGGAGTCACCAAAACTCAAGGAAGAGGAGGAGTCTCTCACCTTTGTATGAACAGGTTTTAGGGGACTGGATTAGGTTGGAAAAGAATAGCATTTAGATGTCTAATATGTTGAGTAGAATCTGGCCCTAGAGGAATGTCTACATATCACCGTATGGCAACATTGCTATGGTGCCGTGCTTTTGGAAGTACTAAAGCACAGCGCAGTATGGGTGGTTACTGCGTCATGCATGTGGCACCTGGGTAAATTTTGCTGCTACATTGCTATAGCAGCATGCTATACCCAGGGAGCTACAGTGATGTAGCTGGTAATCACATGTAGACACACATGATTGCTACATCTCCATAGTGCACTGTATGACAACATAATGTCACTATGTTGTTGTAGGTTGGGGTGTAGACATGATCTAGGTAAGCAAATTTAGACATATATATAAAAAGAGAACTTTACTATGAGTGGACTGGGGCATTTCATAACAGTTTCTTTAATTGCAGATCTCTTCAATTTGATCAGTCAAACTCACTGTGCATCTTCTGAAATTATTTCAACTCCACGTCCTGAAACAGATTTCCAAAGCTGTTTAGTATTTTTTCCCCCTCTAGTGTCCCCCTGAAGAAACTTTGTTTCTCCTTTAAGTTCTGTATTTAACCAGATGGATCCTTGTGCAAACCAGAATAGAAATAATTATTTTTGGTAGTGTTCTTCTTATAAGGTGTACTGGAGTAAGCTTGAGATAATTATGAAAACTACCTAGAAGTGCTTGCTGGCTTAGCAGACAGCACTCAACTTCTAAGATAGATTGCCAAATAGTCATCACTTTCATAGATTTCATAGACATTAGGGCTGGAAGGGACTTTGGAAGATCATTGACTCCAGACCCCCGCCCAAAGGGCAGGAAGTCAGCTGGGGTCATAGGATCCCAGCAAGATAAGCATCCAATTTGTTCTTGAAGGTGTTCAATGCA
>NW_017728948.1:71229720-71256033 GCF_001723895.1 Crocodylus porosus | reverse complement strand
CTGACTCCAATGTCCACATCATTAATGAAGATGTTGAACAATATGGGTCCAGGACAGAGCCTTGGGGGACCCCACTGGTCACAGGACACCATGATGATTTACTTCTATCAATTACAACCCTCTGAAGTCAAGATATATGACATCAATCTCTTCTCCCTTGTCCAGGTGATAGGTCACCTGGTCCTAGAAGGAAATGAAATTGGTCAAGCAAGACATACCCGCAACAAACCCATGCTGGCTATCCCTCAGGATGTTGGCATTGGCCAGTCCATTAAGGATGGCCTCTTTAATAAAATTTTCTGAGATCTTCCCCGGGATAGAAGTCAGGCTGATGGGCCTATAGTTAGCCGGATCCACTTTTCTCCCTTTCTTGAAGATAGGTACCACACTGGCCTTCTTCCAGTCTTCGGGCACTACACCAGAGCACCAAGAGTTTTCAAAGGTCCGTGCCAGAGGCTGGGCTATGATGCTCGCCAGCTCCTTAAGTACCCTGGGGTGTAGATTGTCAGGGCCGGCTGACTTGAATGTATCCAGCTTCTCAAGGTGTTCCTTCATGAGGTCAGCATTAATGATGTCCCATGTCCTTTACCACTTCTTTATTAACTCCCAGGTTATCTTCAAAGCCTGTGTTCTAATTTTTTAAAGATGGAAGGCCTTTGAGAGAATGGGCTTATTCCATTTTGTGTTTCTTTATAATGTAAGGAGAGAAGTGAAAGCTATGATAGATGACATCCATAACTTTTTCCTGAAGGCTTTTTACTTCAATGATACCAGAGATTTTTTCTTTTTGGCTGCCTTGTTGCATATCCCAGAAATGTAGAATAGGAGCTATTTAAGATGTTAATTAAACAGACTATGTTTTTGAGTCTTAAAATAAAGATATTATTTCTCCAAACATTAGTGTTATTTAGTTGTTAATAAAAACATTTAAAATTAAAAATACGTTTTCTCTTTCAGGTGAGATGATAATCACCACCTGTTCAACATCCTTATGAGAGAGGTCACTTTTTCATCAATCATATATAGTTATAAATCTTAAATTTGTATCTATTAATATTCTTTTCTGTTGATGGTGCTTTTTATTTTTGGTAAAATAAAACAGAACATTTTAAAAACAATATTGTCCAAGCACCTTAGAGATTTTTGTGGTTTTAAATTAAAATTTGTCAATACGATTTGATTAATCATCTTTGATCTCACAAAATTCTTCTTGGGAATTCATTATGCATAAGAAATATTTAATATTTTATCACTATTTCTTGAAACAGACATCATCTGGGATATTACATGTAATGATGGATCATAATCTTACAAGGAAAGATATCTGGCTTCTTGCCAAATTACAACCAGACATAGCATTCGTAGGAAAGTACATTGTTTCTACAGCAGTTTACAAGGTATATTGTACAGCATAAATACAACAGGTATTAGCTTTTCCAGTTCAGAGGCCTTTAAAAGTAGCCTATCCTTTCATTGCTTATTTTAGTACCATGGCAATATTTTTCTTTCAATTTCAGTTTGTGTTACCCTTCCAAAAGTAATTTACATCATGTAATGTGGTATTAAAAACTAATCTCATAGTAGAAATATGCCCTTGTATGTTGAAGAATTAGATAATTGTATAAGGCTACTCATGGTAGGCAGAATTGAACTTGGTTATGTTTGCAATATTAGGTTTTTAATAGGGTTCAATGGAAATGAAATACATAGCTCTCATTAATAGTAATGAAAACTGAATTTCATATTATCCTGTGTAAAAACTGGGGAGTGGGAAACATATTAACTCTGCAGGTCAATTAACAGCTAATGTTAATAGTATCTGATCTATGTTGTCTACCAATTTTTAATCTCTCTCCCTCCCTGCTTCTTTTGGTAGAATAATGTCCTGGTGTCTTTTCCTTTATATTTTGCACATTATCAAGTGATTGTCAGTGCACAAGATATTATTCTATATAAAGCATGAAGGAATCACTCTGACAAACTATTATTGAGGCAGTTTTGGGGACAGAAACTTTGAACAGAAGTGAAGGGCAGTACTTGAATTTATGGGGGAAACAAAGGAATGATTATAGAATTTAAAGTTATCTAGGTATTTTTTGTCTCCTATGTTTGAATCCTGTTTGAATCCCCAAAAATAGTAGTGCCTTTCTGAACTTGACCTCGTAGCACTTTTGTGAGGTAAAAATGGTAGTATTAGCATTTATAGCTTGGACGTTTGGGCACAGAGGCCTGATTCAAAGCCAGCTGAAGTCAGTCACATCTTTTGATAGGATTTGTTTTACATATTAGTTGAGCAGTCCAATTTGAATTGAAATAATTAGGGATTTTTCGTGGCAACTTTAAAAATATTAAATCACCTTAGAAATAACTTTTAAAAATACTGTAATTTCTTGCATACAACATGCCTTCAAATAAGAAATGCACCTTGTTTTTGGGAAGGTAGAATGAAGAATTTTTTTCCCCAGAGTTATGGTTGTGCAGAACAGGGACAGAGCCTAATATTTAGCTGATTTATCCTTCCTTTCCTGCGTAACTATAAAACCTGAACCCAAAGCTGCTACTAAGTATTGGATGCCATGAGTGGATCTATGATCCTGAAAGAAACTAAAGAATCCCCAGGGCTGTCAAAGAGGATGAGAGAGGCCAGCAGATAGCAGACAGGAAAATTGCCCTAAGAAACATTAGCTTGATTAGTGGAACATCAAAACCATTAAAAAGGAGAGATGATCAGTAATACTTATGGAGTGAAGAACAATGAGCCATTAAATTAAATGACTCTCTCAGGTGCCTGAATATTAATGCCATTGTTGCTGCACTACTAAGCAGGAGTCAAAGCAGAGTGCTAATATTCTGGGCATAAAATCAGCTTCCTTGCTTAAGATGTGTACCAAATTTGGGGGGGCTGATTTATTTGGGAAGAAGTGTGTGTGATATTCGAGTAAATGTGGTGGTAGGATCCATGTGTTGTTGATTGCCCAGGGAATATATATGAGGCAAGTATTTTCTGAGGACCTAAGGAAAGGTGCTTTGTCCGTCAAAGCTTGTATAACCTCTTTCTCAACTATACAGTTGATCTAATAAAATATATCACTAAACAATTTGTCTGTCTTGTAGGGAAAAAATGCATGCACTTTTTTTTTGTGGGTCTTACTATCACAAGGAAGCTTGTAGTGAATTTTATTTGCAGGTCAGTCTGAGTGATAATAGAGAATGCTAAGAAAGAGGTAATGTGGCTTTGGCTAATGTGAGTTTCAGTATTCGCCAACTTTGACCATTCCTAACAGACTTGATTTTTCTACATCAAAAAAGATTTTTCTGCACTAAAAAAGAATGCAAACCTTACGTTGTTCTTAGGTATGTAGATTTAAAAGCCAAGACTTCTAGATGAAGGGAAATCCTTTCTTGTCATTCTAGCTGTTAACATTTTACCTTCAACTACATGCATTTTAAGAAATTCTTTATTTATCTAGGGCTTCAAAGAGGAAGGGAAACAGTGGCTCTTCAATGTGATATTGATGATAACCTAGGTTAGGTACAGTCATTACACTTAATGTGTTAAGTGCACAGAAAACACTTTAAAGCTGTAACAGAATAGATCTTCATGGCACTTAAAGCACATTTAAAATGGTGGATCCCACTCTCAGATAACCTTCAATGGATGTGGTATTAGATTAAAGTGCTTTAGGTTATAGCACTTTTTTGAACATCTGTATCCCATCCATCATGACACCATGCCCCTTACTGGGTGGCTTTCTAGCCTCAGCTGGTTCGCGTCTGCTCCAGATGAACACTGGCTCAGCCCCACCCCTGGGCTGTCATAGAGAGGAGACAGAAAAACCTGTGTGTCCTCCCTGCACAGCCAGATGTGGGGGTAGGGAAAACAAAACCTCTCAATCATGTGGATACCACCCCCCCTCCAAACGTGCAGACTCAGGTCTTGGTGCAGGCCACACTGGGTCCATGAAGCAAAGAGGGTCCATTTCTCCCTCTTCCAGCCCCAGTTCCCAGTATAGTGAAAAGCCAAACTGGGTAGCCCCATGCTGCAGCTTCTGGCTGTCATTGTCAGGAGTCTTGTGGGGGTGGTGGGGTGGCGAAGGGACCTCTGTCTCCCTACAAGGGCCCCCCCGCCAGCTTGCTGGCTAAAGTCTTGGAGGGGCTGGGTTGGGTCCACATAGTAGACAGGCTCCCTTCCTCCCACTGCCCCAGCCTCTTGACAGCTGAAGCCAGGAGATGCAGCCAGCCCAGCTTTTCACCACACTGAGAACTGGGGTCAGGGATAAAGGATCCCTCTTCTGCCATGAGCCCCCCTGCCCCAACAGTTTGCTAACTGGGGTCTTGGGGAGGCAGGCTGAGTCGCAAGCTGTTGGGGGGGCAGATGATGGGGGGACTCTGTTCCATTGCCCCCCAGTGACATCTGACAGTCACCAGCTGGCAGAGGGCCTGAGCTGGGGAGAAGGGCCACTCTGCAACCCTCCTGAGAGGTGTGCAGGAGCACCCCCCACCCTCCAGCACTGGCCTTGGCCAATACAAGCCGGTAGCAAGCCCCACCATACACACACACACCAAACAACAAATGTCTGTTGGTCCATTCCCTCTCTAACTTATCGTACTTTAAGTAAAGTGCAGTAGAGTGCTTCTGCCAGGGGCTTTTTGAACATCTGTACTTAGCCCTAGTCTTTGGGCACTTGTATACGTGACAGGGGTTTAGTCCTTAGGGTTGTATTCTATGCCCCCTAAATTGAAATGGTGCGTTTCTAATTGAAACTCTGGGGTTTTATTTTTCCATGTCTGTTATGGTGAGGGGCCCAATCCTTTTTTTTCCCCTCCCTATGAGGGGCCCAATCCTTTTATTTTTCCTGGCAGAGCCTACCCACAACTAGGGGGTGAATTGCCGGTGGACCAAGTGACACCTGAGCTGCAGAGGGCCCCAGTCCTTCTCTCCATGGTGGTGGCACCCGCGCCCCTGACCCGGGTTACTTGGATGGGCTGCTAGAGGGGTGGTTGCTGCCTGAACTCAAAGGCAGCACCTAGCCCAATCCAACTCTTCCCTGACCCTGAGGTGGAGCAGCACCTGGCCAGCTAGCAGCCTGCAGGGGTGGCCTGAGGGGCCACTGGCAGCTCATTTCCTGGCTGTGGGAGAGGTGGGTGGGCTTCACCAAAAAAAAAAAGGATTGGGCCCTTCACTGCTTCTGCCTTCAACAGATGCCATAGTCTAATGTGGTTTAAAGTGCTTTAGTCTAATGTGGTATTAGCAGCAGGTACATACCGAAGGCAAAAACAGCGAGAGGCCCACTCCTTTTTTTTCTGTGGAGCCTGCCTGCCTCTCCCATGGCTGAGGGGCAAGCTGATTAATAGCTGCAATGTCTTGTTGCAAACTCATTTAAAACCCCCAAAACTCTTGCATTTGTACAGTGTGATGCCATTAGGCCACACAAAGTAACATTTTTGTCATGCGTACAAGTGCCTTTCAAAGCTTAAAATAGCCCACAAAATGTGATGAAATAGAGATAATGAGATAATATAGAATTTAAAAAATAGAATTTTTCTTGAACTAATTGGCTGTAACAAATACTTGACAGTACAGTCTATTTTCTCTTTCTATTCCCACTTTTTGTCTTTCTGTATTTTCTGTGATTATTTAGTCCTAATGTCTAATGCATAGTATTTTGAGTGAGATGTAGAGTTGATTCAAGATTCTCTCTGTCCCTTTTAAGCCTCACACAGGAGATTTTCAGGGATAAAATGGATTAAGGAGCTGCATGGTCCTGTATACTGTAGAAAGTGATCTTTACATTCAACTATCACTGAAGATCACAGTGCCACCAATACAACAGAGTTCTTAATCCCATATTTAATTCTTAACATATGAGTAGTCTTATTAACTTTCTATGGCACATGGCTAACTTTGGCCACTATGTATGGGGCCAAAGTTAGCCATGTGCTTTAATGCTGAATGGATTGAGGTAACTGGAGTAGGTCAGAGGAAGTTTCTCAGCCTAGTTCAAGACTTGGATTTTTCTTTCCTGATAGCTCTATTTTATTTTCAATGCTCAGGCTTACCTTTACTCAAAAACCTTGTGTATCTGTGGCTCCTTCCTGTCAGATACCTGGATGCTAGAAGCTGTATAAGTGAGGAAATAGAATCTGGGTTTAATAGTTAATTTTGTCAGGTAATTTATTCCCAATGATCAATTCAGCCAACTTCATTTTAGAGAATGGTAAAAAAGATGGGGGGAGAGAGAGAGAGCGTGTAGATCTGATGTTCCAAAGATCTGATCCAAAGACCACTAAGACCAGTAGAAAGAAACTACTGGGCTCTGAATCATTCTGTAGGAGAACAAGTTAGCCATTTGTAAGATTTTAAGGTTATTATATACACTCTCCAAAAGTATAGGAAAATTGCAGCATTTCTTGAATGCCTGAAATGAAATCAAGGACAAAATGAACAAGTTAACCAGTTGTATAAGTATTAGTTCTATAATTATATACTGTTTCCTAAGTGTACAAAAATCATAGTGTTTCTTGAAAGCCTAAATTTAATATGAAGCTTTTGTTGATCTATTTTTCAGTCTTCTGAACTTCCAGAGAGGAAATACTGTCTTAATTCAGAGTAGGTTTTTATATGCAAGCTTGATTTCAAAATGTAAGAGGTGATGGTATAACAAAATAGCAGGCATGATATTCTTAGCCTTTACAAATCACTGAGTCAAACATATGCCAGATAAGATAATTTTTTCTTGTGCAAAAAGACAGTATTCCTCACAGTCAGTATTCAGACAGTAACTGTAATATATACTCTATAAAAGAAAAAATAAGTGCTCTTTGTATAAAAGAATATATAACAGGCTGCTGAAACTCAAAAGTTTTCTTGCCCCCCAAAAAGTATTTATAAAAGGTAAATCTGGTAAAATACTAGTTTTACCATACTTAACTGGCAACTGCCAGTCATCTAATCCAGGGGGTAGCAATGTTTTCCAGCAAGGGGCTGGAATGATGCAGTTTGGGTTTATGGTAGGTGGATACTAGTAACTGGCCACCTCATCTCTTCTCCCTGCCACCAAAGTCATGACTATGCAGACTAGATCCAAAGGCTCTGCAGGCAGTAGGTTGCCTGCTCTAATGAATTAGAAGCAGTGTCAGGAATATTTGTGATACAGGCAACCCCTGCTTAACGCTGTTTCTCTTAGCTCTGTAACGCTCCTTTTAAATAGATACCCGATTCCACTTAGCGCTCAGCTTGTTTCATTATAACACTCACAGTTGCTTTCTTGGGTCATTAAAAACTTTCGGTTTTGCTTAACACACATTTCATTTAATGCTCGTTTTTTCAGGAACCAATTAAGAGCGCTAAGCAAGGATTGCCTGTACTGACTCAAAACAACTTCTTTGAGATTGTTCAGTAATATAAATGCCAGAATCTGGAAGTTATAATCCCACTGTTATCTGTTGTGACTTTATCTCTCCCTTTCTATGAAAATGCCACAGAGGAAGGCTTAAAATTCATGCAAATTAAACCATGCCTAGATCTGGTGATTGAACTGTGTGACAGTTTAGTAAGCAAAATAGTAGTGGGACAGATTACTTGTCTTTACAGTATCTTCAGCATGCAGACAGTCTCTCAGTATTATAAAATTGTGTGTGTGCGCTCTTTGTATAAAGAGCTAAATATCAGTTTTCTGTGCTAAATTTCTGATGTGCTAATAATGATGAAAAGAGATTACAAGACTTTTCCTTCCAATGGAAATAATACATTGTCTTCCACTCCCTACTACTGTGAAAAAGGCTGAACCGATTATGCCTAAAATTAAAAAACATATATGAATTCATATGTTCCGTCCAAATCTGAAACCTTTCAAGTCAATAGTCATAAAGAAGAAGATATTTTCAAAAAGAGGTTGGGGACAGTTCAAAAATATTAACTATAATTGTTGCTACTTATTTTACACAAGAAGCTTTTGAAAACATTAATAAGGTTGTCAAGGAGCCATAAATTTAGAATGATCAGAATTAAGGTTTCCTGTATACTCTTAATTTAGTCCTTCAGGGTTCATGCACTATCAAACAGTCTTTATTCACCTGGACATGGGTACATACCATGGCAAATTGCAGCCTATACACTTCAAGTTGTTCATATTTATAAGCAATTGAAAGCTGGGCTTTATAACCAGACATATTAAACAACTTGCATAATAGCTAGTGCTACGGTAATATCCCTGCCTGTAATATCTGTCGGCAGATGCTATGACTAATATTGTGATACTGCAGTCAAGTCTAGTACAGAAGTTTATTCCTATGTGTCACTGAACAAGTGCATTTCTAACTAGGCCCGACAGGCCCTTCTTCCCTCCTTCCCCAACAGTAGACTCCCTCCCTAACCCCAACGTGCATGACCAATAAAGGATCCACTTCCCATGCAAACATGTAGTGTCTGTTTTGTGAACTCTGTGTGTGTGTGTGGGGGGGAACATTGGAGGGGGAGTACAGATATAGTACTCCCTATAGTATGGATCCTGGGGAGAGGCATCCAGTACCCTAGTCTCTTATGACAACCTCTGTGGCTGTGCATGTTGCAGTGAGCCCAGTGGACTAGGGGCTGACCAGAGGTCAAGGGTAGGTGTTGCTCACACCGCTAAGCCCACCTCCCCTCCTTCACCACAGGGCTGGGGAGAGCTGGGACAACATGCAGAACTGGCTCAGCTGCAGCCAGCTATTGCTTAGTGGCCATGTGGTGGCCAGGTGAACAGCAAGGGGTGGGTGGGGTGGGGAGCCAGGCCACTAGGGGACCAGGCTCAGAAGCAGGAGCAAAGGACCCTAGCTGCTTCAGGGAGCACTGCACCTTATCCGAAGCCAACTGAGGGCTTGCACTAGGCACCAGTGGCTGCCAGGGGCCAGGTGGAGCTGGGGCTGGGGACTTGATGCCAGGCAGTATGAATATAACTGCCAGGACCAGCATGGTGTCAAAGATATGGTGGTCCTTCTCCACTGCCTCCACTGCCTGATGCACTGTGGCACATTGATTCTCTTGGGCTCAAGCAGCAGTTTCTTCAGGAGGGTTAGGTGCCTCTCCTCAAGGGATCACTGCTTCCAATCCCTCTTCAGGTCCTGTCAGTGTCAAACCAGAGAGTCCACAAGCTTTTCCTCCGCCACAGTGACCAGCTGCTCTAGGAGCACTGTGTGGTCCTGGCTCCAATACTGGTGGAGATAGTGCATGCAGAGAGCACCAGCCAGTGGTAGCAGCATCCTTTCAGCTGCATCTCTACTGGTGGATCTCCCCGACATGCAGCTGCTGCTGCTGCACAGCAAGGGAAGAGAGGCTCTTTGTGCAAGTCTGCAACATTTCAAAGATAACATGCACATTACCAAGGGGCTGTTTGCCACACACCCTCAATTCAGGGGTCCTGCTTACACAGGTGCCCAGGAATTGTGCCCAGGTGGGCCCTTCGATAGGAAGACACTGGCCACACCCTCCCTTTTCACTTCCACAGTGGTGCAAGTAGGCTGCTTGCCACTTGCCACAGACAACCTGCCTTCCTTGTAGACTACCCAGGTTGGGCCAGGGCTAGCCCCTGCCAACAGCTCCCTACAGATCAGGAACTTAACTCCCATGCTGCTGGGTCCATGGTGCCCAAGTGCTGGGGGTGAGGGACTCCTGCCTGGCTAGGACATGGAGCTGATAGTGCCCCCTATCCCTGGCAGCCCTGTGCAGCCAGGCATCCTGGGCCAGGGCATCCACCACACCTGACCTGTAGAACAAGCATGCCCCTGGTCAGACTCACCCAGATGCATTGCAAAGAGCTGTTTGAGCACACCAAGGAGTGCCCAACTGACTATGCCTTCCTGCTGCTGATTGCCATGGTTCCCCAGGCACAACCTGAGCTTTGATGGCACCCCAGACAAGCCCACATTTTCCTGGAACTTGCACCACTGCCTGGAGGGGTATTTCTGTCTACAGTACAGGTGCCCAATCCCCAAGGCTGAGAAAAAGATTGCCACTGCCATCAACAAGTTTCTCTGCATGTGATAGGCCCCTGGCTGCCTAGCAGGGAGCCTGCAGGGCACTCAATAAAGCCCTGAACTGCCTCCTGCCTCCTTGCATGTTGGGGGCAGCAGGGAGTCTTCAATAGTAACAGGGGAACCTCAGCGAGGGGAGGAACAGAGAGGAAGCAAGGGAAGGGCCCCTCACCCTCACATGCAGGGCCCCTCACTCCAGGCATGCAGCTATGGGTGGGCAGGTAAGCTGCCATTGCTGCATTGTCCCTCCCCCTGGCCCTCCTCCCTGTGTGGGTTTTACCTAGTGCGAGTGGTAAGCACTCCTACTGGTCAAACTTCATGCTCAGCTGTAGTGACATGGTCCTGCTGACAGCAGTGTTCCAGGTCACCAAGGCACATTGCCTGGCTGCCCAGGCAGTGGCCCCCTCTGGGGAGAAGCTGGAGCTGGCTGGGGCAGGGGCCATCCCCAGCTTGTTTTCTGTGTGGCTGGCCCTCTGCTGGAGTAGTTGGGGCAGGTGTTGGCCTGGGTTGCCCAAGCTGCCAGATGAGGCCAAGGGCAGAGAGTGCACTCTGGAGGCCTGAGGGGCTCTCCCCAACTGAGTCCTCTTGCTCACTGAGCCATGGTGCAGACCCTAGCAGCCTACCTATACTAGAAAACAAGTGGCATGCCTTGCCAGGGTCTGTCAGGGCCAGGATGCAATCCAACTGGTGCAGGAAGGGCATGGACCTGTGCAGAGCCCTGGACCACCAGATGTGGTCCCTGACATGGTCCCTGACATGGACCCACTGTGCTGGCAGTGTCTTCATCGTGATGTGGCACTGCTGGCCAGAACACTGGTTGCCATGCTCCTGCATGGACTCTGCCATGGCCACATAGATATGAACGTTGGCCCTCATCACTGGGGCAAACTGGCACTGGACTGCTACATCCACACCCAAATGCCAGTGAGGTCTGCCATCTCATTTTTGGTCCAGTTTGACCCCAAAGCCTTTATCTCTGCTGTTGGAAAGCCTGACATTGCAGCAGCTGCAAGGGCTTTGGGCTGTTAGGGATGAAACCAGGGCTCTCAGTTCTGGCATAGAACATACTGCCCAGGAAGCAGGCTATGTTCAGCAGGAGTCCTGGGGGACAAAGCTGGGGTCCACAGAGCTGGAACACCCAGCATATGCCAACACTGGAGAGACATGGAGCCCATGGGGTAGACAACTGCTTGCAGGGGTAACGGGGGTCAGGCCAGGAGTCTAGAGCCCAGTGTTGAGCAGGCAAAGACCTGCCTCTGCTATGTGACTGCAGAAATGGCCAGCCACATGGCTTATCACCAAGCAGGAGGCTGGCCCCTTGCTGGTGCAGCTGACCAGATGCAAGCTACACCTGAAGTCAGCATCTACATGTGTACTAATGTGTATTAGTTTAATGTGCTGTTTTCTAGTACCTGAATCTGTTGGTACTAGCAAATGGCACTTTAAACTTATCTAATGTGAAGTAATGGCCATGTATGTGTAAAACGGTAATGCTTTACTATGCATTAGTCTAATGCACAGTAAAGCACATGTAGATGCATTTGCTGCATGTAAGAATTATACCTGACCTTGAGGATGCACTCTTATTTTAAATGTGTGATTTAATTGATGAAAAGCGAGTTGAACATAGACAAAAGGCTGAGTACAGACATTTGGGTAGGCTAGAAGGAGGTTAAATTGAGTTTAAAATAGCCATCCAATCTGAGGTAAATTGGGATGGGAAGGTACTAGGAGAGTTATAGGAATTGGGGGGGCAAGCAGGATTTGAGGGCTCAAGGGGGCAGTTCAGGTCCATGGTGGGGCAGGTTAGGAAGATCAGCGGGGTAAGCAGGGTCTGGGGGAGAGATGGGAGGGATGGCAGTTCTGTGGGTGGGATTGGAGGAACAGGTGCGGTTCATAGGGAGATCAGGGGGATTGGGGATTCAAGCAGGGTCCACAGGGGTATCAGAAGGGCTAACAGGGGCCTTTAGGGAGGCAGGAGATGTGCACAAGGGGTCTGGGGGAGCAGATGGGATCTGTAGGGGTTGGTGGGGTCTGGAAGGATTTACTGGAATCAGGGGGGCTCACAGGGTCTGCATGGGACGTGGGGCTTGAGATGAATCAGGAGCTCTTTTTAGCTCCCTGCCCACCTAAAAAACTACCCCCTCATCCCTCCCACCCCTTCCTTCACCAGCATTTATTTCTTGGGGTCCCACTGTTTGATCAGCAAACACTGATAAAACCAACACCAAGAGCAGCTTGTGGAATGAGAAGTGGGCTTGCTGTCTGCAGGGTGGGATTATAGTTTGGTTGACAGAACACTAACACCATTAAAAATAATAGAGAGTTGTTAACACCTGTAGAATGGAGAATTTAGAAGGGATTGGGTAGATTATAATAAGCCATAAAATCAATTGACTCCCTAAGCACTGCCTGGCTAGAAATTCAGCTGCTACAGCCAACATGGACCAGGAATCAAAACGAGGTGCAAGTGCGCCAATGCACGCCCCCTCCCCGATCCACTCCTGAATGTGCCCCGATGAAAAGTTTTAAATATGTATTGAAAATCATGTAGAAGGGAGTGTGGAAAAGAACTGTAGATTAATGCATGTTACCAGGACACAGGACTCCTGAATCCTGTCCTGCCCATGTGTCATGTGAGACTAATAATATTTTCTTTCATTGTTATATCCATGGGCAGATCACACCAGAGAGTTGGGAACTCCTTGGAATGTCTCCCATCTCATAAATTAATTGGCTGTAGATAGGAAACAGTTCAACTCTTGTGACAGAGAAAAATGTTGCACAGCAAAATGCTGTCTTCAAGTGCACATTGTAGCTAAATCTGAAAAAAAGAGAGTAAAATTCTCATTTTTACTAGCTAAAGTGACCTGTATATGAGATTTTAGTGATTACGTGGCAGGAGAAAATGGCTCTTGCTTCAAATAGCTTACAATCAAATTTGTAAAATTTAACAGGTGGGTTCAACATACAAAAAGGGAGGTGAAGGACAAGGATAACCATTATATTCTGTACAATTTTAGTCCATTTATTAATTTATGAATGAAATCATAAAGTTTACTTCCACTATCTTCAAATAGAAGCATGAGAACATCCCTTTTTATATTCATGGCATTCCTTTGAATTGCTGAATTAACAGAATATACACTCTTGTGATGAGTACAGTATAAGTACTAGTACCAAGATAGTACAAGTACCTAGATACAGTAGTTGGATAAGTGTACAATAATGTCTCTTTGGAAAGAAGTTTTGGAATGTTAAACTAATTGAAAATAATGCTTTTATGCTGTATACTGTAAAAAGTAGGATCTATTGTGATAATATAATGTACTAGAAAATGTATTTTCCATCTTTTACAAGATAGATTTATAATAAATTTCTACAGTTTAATTACCAGGATATATTGCTAATTTATTTTTGTGGCAAACTCTAGTGTCATTGCAGCAGTGATTTTCCTATGTAATAAAAATGTGTTTTACTGATTCAGCTGTTCTAGAGAGGGCTTATTAGAGGTGTCAATACATCTTTTAAACTAATGGTTTATTATTTTCCACATGGATTTTTTGTTTAAGCCTATCAGGTATTTTATTGTATGTCACTTGCCATTTAAATGCTTATGATAGATATAGTGTTCTGACAAGCTTATTTACTGTGATAAAAACAAACACTTTCACCATATAGAGTAGTGAGTTTGCAAAATAACAGTGCTAGCCATTCTAGACCTCCAGAGCAATTCTACTAAAAAGTTGTTGTCTTTGTAAGAAAAATATATTTGTTTCCTTCGTTTCCCTTTCCAGCATTCATTCTTAAGTCTGACAGTTGTACCATCTTTTCTTAACAGGTTCCTATCCTAATGTGAGGCCAGCTGCACCTCTGATCCTATCTCTGGCTTATCTAATTATCTCGCTTCAGAAGTGAGACCTTGGGCCTTTACTTCTTTGGGATCATGTGACTCTGCCACTGGTTCTGAGCTATGGCACCCTGTGAATAAATTGTGCTCATCTTTAACATATTATACTAAGTTTGGATACCTGTGGTTATTCTCACTGGGAATTATGACCAGTAGTAGATAGTTACCCGTTTAAATCATGGTATTTTTAATATGAACGGTAGGAGAAAGGCACAGCATATAAGAGGGTTTTAAAAAAATAAATAGTCTCTATACATGTTAGTTTTGGACAATGACAGTTTCACATCATCATCAGTAATGGACTGTGCAGACCAGATTATACCTTTATACCTTTACTGATGCTCAGGCAAGGCTACTAGATTTAGTGTATGAGTCAGAAAGCAATGGGAACACCCATGTCACTCAGGGACTTTATTATTCTGTGGAATCTTTATTACTTGTGATGGTATGAAGAAAGGAAAGAACTTGGTTTTTCTCAGTGCTCATTGTGAATTGCAGGGCTAGTTTTTGGTTTTGGCCATTAACAGCTGTAGTAATCCCATTACCATTGTAACATTTCAGTCAGAGAACTGGCTAAATCAGACAAGCCATAGGGTGTTACTAATACTAAGAACACTGTAACGCAGTAATTTTGACACAGATGAAAGAGAGAGAAACCCTTTATGAAGAATCCCATACAGAGCCTTGTGGAGTGAGGCCAGCCCCCAAACTTGACAGATTTCAGGATGTTTCTAGTTCTGTTTCTCCTGATTATCTATTGCCACAGCATCCTTCAATATAAATATGAATTTGGAGAAAGCTACTTTCTGTTATGACCAAGCTCTGTGGGCCCAAAGAAATAAGGTATGATTCCTCCAATCCCACTCTGGCCCTCTTGGTTGTTTGCTACCCAACATTATCCAGATGTAAAGAATCTGTCAAAGCATTCAGAAGGGTTGGGGTGACAGATATCAGCCTGGGAGAAGGAAGGTCTGTTTACAACAGATCTTCTTTTTTCGTGAATCTTACGGAAACCATACAAGCCACTGCTTGGTACTCCAGTTAACAGCTACTCTGCTTCAGTAAAAGTTTTTATTTTATCAGGTTATTCCTTCACCATAAGTTCTATCTCTGAACAGAGTTGCACTATACTGAAGGGAAAAAATTGTTTCTTTACTTCCAGTCCATAGAAAATATATGACCCAATTTATTGCTTGTAATATCTGGTCTACATTGCACTGAAAATGGGTGGCACTCTATCCACTCACTCTGCAGTTGTGTGTTATGCTAGGTTAATATTTTCTAATGCGCCAGTGACAAAGTGCTGCAGCAGTTTACTAGCCAGTATCATTCTGGTAAGCTTGTGTCTTTTTTTCTGCTAAGATTGAGGGTAAATTCTGAGATTTAGGAACAAGCTATTGATCTCTATATAAGCAAAGATTGTTTTAATCTCTACATTTTCTAGTTCTGTGTCATGGGAATATGGAGAACCAACAGAAAGTGGTTTATCATCTGGCATTGCTGCTAGATGCTTCATCACATTGGCTTCTCTGTAGTGGAGAACTTAAAACAATATAAGGGTTAGAACTTAGTTGGTTTCTCCGAGTTATGGAAAGTTTCTGTTCTTAAGGCAGTCACAGTATATCTGCCCCCTGCTAGATTTTTTTTTAATGTGCATGTCATGTGATATGAAATACTAGCTCTCAAACAGCAAAAATAAGCTTGCCTGTTTTATTCCCCCTACTGCTTTTATGATGCTCTCTGTGCAGCAGGTTCTTAGTCATTATGAATGGGTACCAAGCTGTGCTACTATGATAGGAAATGCCTGAAACCAGTCAATATGCCTTATTTCCATGTTCAAATCAACCCTGAAAGGTCTTGTGATCTACACAATGAGGAGGGTGAAGTTGGTAGGATGTAACAAAAATGTGAGTAGATGCTAGACAGGTGTAGGATGTAGTGTAGAAGGCTCTGATCGAGCGAAAACATTTATTCTACACTTTTCTTGCCTATTCACTCCTGCCATCCTTCAACTCAGCCTACTAAGGGAGTTTCAGACAGGAGGACAGTGAACATATCAGGTTATAAGTGTCCTCAGCAGGTGCATAATGTGCTTTATCATACGTGACCCTCTGACTTTTGGGAAGAATTAAATTGATGACAGTGTAGCAGTGCCTTGTTTAATCAAAAACAGAGTTATCCGGCACTCATCATCTTATTCACCTTTTGCCTTGTTCTGATTCCTATAACAGTGCCTCTGCACTGTGCCAAATCAGACCTTTCCCAGGTTCAACACAAGCATTTGCTTTAAAAATAATATGCTGGCTTTTTAAGATATTTTAGAAGATTGTCTAAGTAACTTTGAATTTGAGAAAATTTCCCATCCATTTTTCATTATCGTTGCTTTATTATCTTCACACATATTGTGGAGCGTGTGGAGAGCTTTCCTGTTATGTAAGTCCATTGATCACAGTGGGTGTGTCTACACACGAATATTAACATGACACAATATTCATGTGGGGTGCGGGGGCCTTCTGCAAAGCCTGGGGTTGGTCCAGCCTGGCTCAGTGTCCTGTGGAGGGACTGGCTGGGGCACTAGCCAGCAGGTAGCCCCCATACTGAAGCACCTTCTGCCCCAGCGAGCCCTGTCAGTGTCTACATGTGTGTGGCAGCAGCATAAATAATAGGGCTGTGCAACGCTTCAGACAGAGCTTCAGATCCAGAGATGCTTTGGACGCTTTGGCATCTGAAGCAGCATGCTTGGATCAAAGCACTGGCTTCTTTAGGCTTTCCGAAGTGGTTCGAAGCTTTCAAAGCACTTCGGAAAAGCTTCTGAGCTGCTTCGGCGATCCAGCCATAGGATATAATGGGGGAAAAATGAAATATCTTAACTTTGTTGTTTTTTGTCTGATTTGGATAAAATTTGCAGAAATTATAGTCTATACTGAGAGCATGAAGTCTACCAAGATTCAAATAGATCAGCATATGGGTTCAGGAGAAATTGCACCCCAAATTCTTGAAAGCAAAACTGATGTCACATGTATGTGTTATACCACAGGGGGGTGAAAACTGCAGGGCTGGTATCCCCTGGTAAGGCCACAAAGCCTGCCAAGTTTCAAGAAGATCAGTGCAAGGGGTTGGGGGGAACTGTACTTCAAGCTGCGGACAAGCAAAACTCGTGACATGGGTGACACTGTGTGTTAAAGGGCAGCAGGGTGAAAGCTGCATGGATAGTAGCCTCTGCTCAAAGAGATCGGTGCAGTGGTTCTGGGGCCCTTCTGAGGCCTTCTGTCTGCTGACAGGCAAAACTCGTGACATGGGTGCTTGTGCAACTGTGTCTGTCTTGGTGCATGGCTGCTAAGCTACTGTGTTACCAGTTACCAATCAATCATGAGTCACTCAGGGACCAGCTCCATACACAGTACCTAGCTAATGTAACCAGTTAATTACCATTAATTAACACCTACAAAAGCCAAGACTAAGAATAGGAAATAATCAATACAGACAATCAGCTGCCCCAAGACAGAGACAGTAAGTTGCACAAGCACCCATGTCATGAGTTTTGTCCATCAGCAGCTAGGGGTACAGGGCTCCAGAACCCCTGTGTGCTGATTTCCTCGACAGCTGGCAGGCTTCGTGGCTGCAGCAGGGGCCACCATCCCTGCAGCTTTCACCCTGCTGCACCTTAACACACACAGCATCACCCATGTCATGAGTTTTGCTTGTTTTCAGCTTGAGGTGCAATTCCCGCCAAACCCCTGCACTGATGTTCTTGAAACTTGGCAGGCTTTTTGGCCTCACCAGGAGCTACCACCCCTGCAGTTTTCAGCCCCCTGTGGTGTAACACATAGACATGACAGGACGTGCTTTCAAGGATTTAGTGTGCAGTTCCCCTAAAACCCCTGCATCAATCTTCTTGAAACTTGACAGGCTTTATGGCCTCGCTAGGGGCTACAACCCCTGCAAGGTTTATCCAAACCAGACAAAAACAACTAAGTTATAGGTATTTCATTAATTCCCCATTATACCTTATGGCCAGATCTCCGAGGCAGCTCCAAAGCTTCAGAGCCGCTTCCACCAGACTGAAGTAGAAACCTGGACTGGAGCTCCGGATCAGATCCCTGGCATCCATCCGAAGCTGGATCAGATCACTGCCAACTCATACAGGCCTAGTAAATAATTCTGCTGCACGATAATACTTGTGCCTGGCAATACTAACCTATGGCAAAGTTAATTTCCTTACTCCAGCCCAATAACTCCACACATGTAGACCAGTGACGCTTTACTGCAGAGCTAATTAAGCAACTCTGCAGTAACCATCTCATGTAGATGAGCCCACTTTGTCTCTTTCAAGCACCAAGAAAAACAGGTTGGCAGTTTGACTCAAAGCACCTTTTAATAGCCAGACAAAGTATTGCATCTCCCTTTGTGCAAATGTAGGTAATTCCTGTTTAAAAACTGTTCTCCTTTCAGAGAATATTGGAGTTTCACAGTTGTTTCCTGTATGCTCTCTGAACTGTTTTATCCCAAGAAAATAAAGGTCATAAGACTTGTTCCACACAGGAAAGACACTAAATCTGGATTCCTTACTTTGCAGTTACATTTGTGAAGTCTTCCATGTGCAGAAAAATGCCATGTTATTTCTTGTCCTGTTTCTTACATTTGTTGCAGTGTAGTATAGAGACACCCTAAATAGTTTGGGTACTGGCATCAGTTAAGCAGTGGCAGCACCAAGTTCAGCACAAGCTAATTTACCTTGTCTAAAGGATTCACTTATCTGATTTGCTTAGATAGCTTTATACAAAGGCTATCCTATGTGTTCAGTGGTTTTTGAGTGGAATTTTGCTGTTTAAATTTGCTTTTGAGTATTATATTTCTGATTTTATTTTTAAAGTTGTTTCCCTAGATTTTTGAGCTCTTCAGCAGAGCAAACAGTTCATGATGCTATTCCACTTTATCAAACCCATTTGGAAAATTCAAATCCCCAAAAGGTACCTTATTAGGCAAAAGTCTATTGAAGAATGTTCTCCTATTCTGAGAGAATTGATGAGAGGCTTATATGTACATTATAGATTCCATTGTCTCCTGCAGAGACGGTTCTTGCAGAACCTACTGAAAAACAGTACTTTTCATTGTTTGTCACTGATCACCTTTGATCAAAGGTTTTGCAGTGATACAACAATCCTATACATTTATGAGCAATTGTGAGATGAATGTAATAACTTTGTCTGGCTGTTGTTCCTCTTTGATTTCAAAAAGATATAGTAGTGCCACAGCATGAAATGAGCAAAGTTCAGATATTAAACCTGATTTTCGTCAGAATGTAAATGTTTTTGGTTAATAGACATCTTTGTAAACTGTTAAAAGGTTTAATGAGATCAGAGCCAAGCATTTGCAATTAAAAATCAAAGTGACTGTATTTAAACTTTCTACAAATGTGAATTTATTTTACGCTATCAAGATCCCATACAAATATGCAAAAGTCAGTCAGCTCGTTTTCCTTGTACAATGACTTAGTGTATGTGATATTTACAAATCTTATTAGGGCTAGAAGTAGCGTGCTTGCTTGCAGCAGTGTTTTCTGGGAATAAAATATTACAATGTTTTGAGAAAGGCACAGCCAATTTTCTTTTAGTTTGATTTTGCTGTTCTTTGATCTAATAACCAGGTGATAACGTGAACCCAAATATAGTGTCAATATGTACTCACTAACAGCAGACTTGCTAACTGTCATTCATCTTCTGTAATAATGATTCTTTCTCTTCATACCACTTCTTGTTTCACTATTGTGTATTCTGGGTGCTGCATCCCAGATCACCTTTCATACAAAACCCAGGACACTGCCTGACTTTATGAAAAAGTAAATGTTTATCCTCTTTAAGGTGTTAGGGGCTGTAATAGGGAGCATAGGGCTCCTGTTACATTAAAGGGAAAAACTGTTGACGATAAAGCTTAGGCAGTGGAGCAGAGGCTAGCTGTAAGAGGGTAGACAGAAGAGAAATTCTGCTGCCTATGCGGGGGGCTGCACACTAAGAAAAGAGTAACACTGCAGCCAGTGGATTCCTAAACTGTTTTCTAGACTGGCTGCAGGTGTTGCTCTTTTCTTAAAATAAGAAAATAAAAAGAGCTGGCTGAAAGAGAATAGACAGCTAGAAACCTGAAGTGCAGGAGGGCCTATTGCAGAGCTAGCTATTGTGCAATAGGTCAGTAGGACAGAACCTAGCTTAGGCAACACAGGGCTGCTAGAGCAGCAGCTGTGAATTGCTACAGAGACCAGTCAGCAGGGCCTGATGAGAAACCCCAGGGAAGTGGATGGGGAGGCAGTCTGATCCTGGAGACAACAGAGGAAAGAACTCCAGAGCAGAAGGGATTCAGAGGAGAATCCCTGCATGAGCAGAAAAGACATCTGGGACCCCAGCCAGGTGACCGTGCAGTCTTCTCTTGAAGACCTCTAGGGTAGATGATTGCACCACCTCTGGGAAGAGCTTGTTCCATAGTCTAGACACCCTGGTTGTAAAGATGTTTTTCCTAACGTTCATCCTGAAACTATCTTCCAGGAGTTCATGGCCGTTGTTTCTAGTTTTCCCTCAGGGCACCCTGGTGAACAGTTGGTCATTGACCCCTTGATGTATGCCTCTGATACAGCGGTAAACCGCAGTCAGGTCCCCTCTCAGCTTTCTTTTATTTAAGCTGAAGAGTCTGAGTTCCTTCAGCCTCTTCTCATATGGTTTGCCATGCAAGTCCCTGATCATGTGGGTGGCTCTTCTCTGGACCCTCTCAACATCCTTGTTGAAGTGCGGCACCTAGAACTGGATGCAACACTCCAGCTGTGGCCGCACCAATGTTGAGTAAAGTGGGAGAATCACTTCTTTGGATTTACCGAAGATGCATCAATTGACGTATGCCAGAGTTTTATTGGCCCTAGCAGCTACTGCGTCACATTGCTGGCTTATATTTATGCTGCCGTCTATTGTTACCCCCAAATCCCTTTCATTTGTAGTGCTGGTCAGGTTAGTGATTCCCAGCCTGTAGGTGTGCTGGGGGTTCTTCCTTTCCAGATGCAGCACTTTGCATTTCTCTATGTTGAACCTCATCTGGTTCCATTCTGCTCAACATGCCAGCCTGTCTAGGTCTGCTTGTATCTGCAGATGTGTCTGCACAACCCCATATCTTGGTGTCACCCACGAACTTGGCCAATGGGCTTTTCACCCCCTCATCCAGGTTGGTGAAATCCATTGACAAGAAGACAGACCAATCCTCACTCAGGCCCTGAAGAAGCCTCCCATTCTGGAATTAACCACGTACATCAAGGCATGGCAGGTGAGAAAAAGGGGGAGGGATCCAAGAACCAGACCAGAGCTGGTTGTATAAGGCCATCATCAGGTTGTATAAGGCCATCAGGGGTGTCACAACCACCCTGGAGTTTTGGACCTGGTACAGGGGCCTTTCTTACAACTCTTGCCTGAACACCCCCTCCCCTGGCCCCCACCTTCTTATACACATCTTTATGGGAATGGGAAACAAAAGTTGCAGGACTTTGAGGCTCTTTTGTGAGACTATTTAACATTTAATAGTGTTCCAAGTTCCATGTTGATCAGTATCCTAAAACTGTAACATATCTAAAAAGATTCACAATCACAGACCTTCCACAGTGAAAAACTTGGAGGCAAGAACCATGGCTGATGAATAATAGTCTCTGAGAGGAAGAGTAATTATCATTGTCTCTGAGAGGAAGAGTAATTATCATCAACAAAATAAAATAAACAAGCCAGTTTTAATAACCACAGTAGAGAAGAGAAGGTGCTATGTTACAAGGCTCTTGATCTGAAAAGAAACTGTAAATCAGGTATCAAAGGAAGTGGGATATTGACAAGTTTAAAAACCTTCATCATTCTCTCTGTGTACCAGAGTGACTATTGTAAAGAAAAATTAAAGAAACCTCATAAATTCTTCTGCAGGTGCAAAAGACGAATACACTGTTCACTGTATCACCCATATATTGGAATCTGCTGTTATTAAATAAATCGACACCAAATTAACATAATATTACTTTATTACTTAATAAAGCATTAAATTATGCTATCATTTCAACTGTCAAATAAGATGTGAACAGGACTGAACAAAGCAAACACACCAGTAATAGATGTTCTATTAAATTGGTGGTGCCAGAAGCACTGCTGAAGGGAAATCTCAGCAGCATGGACAGAAGTTGGTATTATACTTTACTGTTTCAGAAGCGGGTTTGTTGTATCTTGTTACAATGACACATTCAAATTGTTGTCAATATAAGTTGATTAATTTTCATGCTGTTTGAGTAAACAACTCCATACCTGAAATCAATTACATTTATTGGCAATGGACTGTCCATTTATCTTGAGCATGGCTATGCTGTATGAAAGGACTAATTGAATTGAAAATTAAATTATCATAATTGAAAACAAAATATACCTTTGTAATAGGAATATTAGACCTACAATAAACATGCCATACTTAATTCTGTGGTCTTGTTTAATAAATCCTAGAAAGGATTGGGCTGAAAAGATAATTATATAAAAATGTACACATTAATGAACATAATTAAAAATGGACTTTTGCTGACCTCAAAAGGGAACAAAGACTTTACACAAACTTCATGCAGTCTCACATTTGGCAAAAGCAGTACAATAACTATAGTAATTAGACTTTCAATACATTTGGATATGCTAATTGGATCTAAGTTCTAATTAGTTTCTTTATGTAATTAAGAATGACATATCGCTAAATGAATTTAATGTGCTTTTACAGCTGAGCCTAGCACTTAGCACCATTTCCCATCATTTTAAATGTAGAAATGTAGGCTTTATCAAGTACTTTGCTTTACTTGTTCAAAAGGTGACAGTAATTTATCTTACAACACAATGTGTACATCTGTATAAATATTTTTAATTAAATCCATTAATTGTGCTGTCAGTAATAACGTGATTTAGCAAGTATGTGTTTCAAATTCAGTCTGATTGTTGGACAAACCTTACCACCACAACAGTGATATTGAAAAACAGTAAATACACAAGATGCAACAGAATACTCAAGGTATATTAATATAAGTAACCATATAAACAACTAAGTTTTGAGAGAGAGCAGGAGCAACTCACCTGTACTCCTGAGCTGTAGCTGGACTGCAGGTCTCCTTGTGGGCTAGATCTGGACTACAAAGAGCCTTCTAGCACACATCCAGACTCCATGGCAAGGTTAGGGTGAGTAGCGGTGCAGGGATTAACACGGTCTTCACTTGCACCCCACTACCACCACGTGTGCCTATTGGGGCTTCATTCCCAGGAATTCAGGAGCAGGCCGTGACCCACTTGCCCTGCCCCTATATTACAGGCCCTTCAGAAAGCCCTTTGAGTTGGGTGAAGTGACTCGATAGGCCAGAGCTAAGCCTTGATTTTGTTCCATCTCTAACTGTATTATACAGCTTTTTGTATGTTTGTTTTGTTGGTTTACTCAACTTCTGGCAAAACAAGGAATTCCTGATTTCCTAACAAGATACACATTGGGTTATTCACTTTTTATTTTCAAGGGGATCTTTCTTCACTTCTCCCTCCAAAAGCCACAACTGTTGCTTCTGAATTTAAAGTTTTCTCCATTTGAATAATATGTATATTTAGGGTGGCATATTAAACCTCCTCAGCATTGCCTCAGCTAGGCTCCTACTGTAATCGATGATAATGGTCTCATAGCTTCAGTAGCAGCAGAGTTGGGTTAGTGCTAAGCATTTTTTAAAATTCCATCCTTTGTCCATAAGAGTATAAAAAGACATTACTCCAAAGATACTAACTAGATTTCTTCTCAAAGAATAGAATAAGACTAAGCTGTCTTCCAACCAACAAAGGATTTTGATCCTTAAAAGCACCAGTCTTTAAGAAAATGCCTAGACAATTTGCTTAAAAGAAAATACTTAGACGTGCATAAAAGCTTTTCCTCAAAGCCTATATGACCAAGCATGATATTTGAAATTCTACCATTTCACTTAAGAACTTGTATATCATGGCCTGTGTGTGTATGTATATAAAAATATAAGAGTGTGCATATCTATAATAACATTGTTGTAACTTTATAAGTTACCTTAACATTTCTATAGAAATTCTATCATACTGTAGAATTTTATAGGATCATGGAAAAGACGCAGCTGTCCAGTCAATTCTATTGAACTTTCCCATAAGGGTATGTTATACAAAGAACAATTTCTGGCCTATTAATTTCTTTGCTGACAGTCAACGGGTGCACTCTTTGAAACTGCCTGGGCATTGAAGCTTGTTCTAGTGCTTTGCCATTCTAGGGCTTCATTTTTCAATTTACAGTGTCTCATTTGTAGACTTTATAATGTTGTCCCAAGTAGACTATGGATTGGCTTCTCTGAGGGGAAGTCTCATTAAACACCCTCCAGAGTAAACTACTGATGACCAGGTTAAGCCAGTGATTTTTAGCACTACCTCAGTTCTAGTACATTGAAATGGCTCCTAGGAGATTCTTCAGTGCATTTAGGCTCTTATTCAAAGTCCCCTGAAGGCATTTAGAGCATGTCCACAGGGATGTGCATTGGATTTTGGTAATCTTGGTACATAATACTTCAAAAGAAAGCAGCACTCCAAAAAATCTTACAGGAATGCTAACAAATGAGCATACTTATTTTTCTAAAAGGGGGTGAGGCACAGATGTTTTGTTCATGAGAAACACACCTGCCATTATCTAGGAGTAAAAGCCAATGATGCTTTCTGACAAATAAATTATAGATGAATACCTTTTGTGAAGTAAGATTTAAAAAGCAGTTAATCTTTGCAAGACCCTAGGAAAAGCCTCTATCCATAACAGCCTAATAAATATAGGTAAATATTCTGCAACTAGGTAAATATAGTTTTTTTTCCCCTGCACCACTCATTAAAAATCCTCCAGACACTATAGTTCTGCCCGTCTGCTGATTTCTTCCCCCCCCCCAATCATTTCTAAATGGGAATTTTAACCTAGCTTAAAATGTCTACATTTCTCTCTCATCAAAAAGTATAAGGTATAATTAAACATAATGTTCATCAAATTTGAATAAGGGAGATGTGCTGCAATAGACACCATGCTGGAATTATTTTAGCCATTATTTTCCCAATTAATGTATCACTGGAAGTGAGATATAGGTATTGTTATAGCCACCTCACATTTTAAATGCTCGTCGTTAATTCAAAAGTCCTGGCTGAACTCTTATAAAGCAATGAATATTCCCCACAACCCAGGATTCTGTCATACATTGTGCATTGGTATTTAAAAGCACAAGTTGATATCTCTAATTGCTTCATTTGCAATTCAAAAAGGAATCTGTGCACAAACCCCTCTAACTTTCCATCCCATTGATTCCAGAAGGTGCTCTGTTTGTGTGGCATGCCCCCATTTCAAGCTCCATAAGAAGAATGACTGGCAAAATTTTATGGGCAATGAGGTGACAAATTCTATTTTATTTTTCAGCTTGGCTGCTGGAATCCTGTCACAGGTCTGAATGGGTCACTAACAGACAGAAAGTTGGAGAATAACATGCGTGGGGTGGTTCTGCGTGTGGTGACTGTACTGGTAAGCAGAGATCACGAGTATTTTCCATTTAGAGGAATACTACTTTTCTCTCTCTTGTTCTCCACTAATAGGTTATTGACTAAGAGCAACTAGAAAGGATTTTGAAAAAAAATTACAGAGTTTAACCAAGAATGCAAAACATAGTGAACTCTTGCAGAGTAAAGTTTCCACTTGCCAATACCAGATCAATGAGGAATTTTCCACAAAATAATTGTTACCAATAAAGTTCATTTTGAATTGGGAATTAAACACCTTATAAGCTATTCTTTTATAGGTGCTTAGTAAATTAGGCAGTCCAGCTGCACTAACTCAGGAAGGCAACACTAAGTAGCCTGCTAGTTACAATTTCCTAGCTAAAACGAAACGGTACATAACAAGTAGCTGCCTTCCAACTACTGTGCCAAACTGAGTGCAGTCTGATGCAAATTGCTGTGCTCAGAAATTATGAAAGATTATCTTAGGATGAGTTATGTTAGTCTGTGAAATAACATAGCAGAGGTCATTGCAGGATTACGGGGATTACGGAAACGTGGTGGGATGAAACGCATGATTGGGCAGTCAATGTCAAGAGCTATAGGCTGTACAGGAGGGACAGGATAGGAAAGAGGGGTGGGGGCGTGGCACTCTATATTAAGGAGCAATACACATCCTCGTTAATAATAAGGAGCCAGGGGAGGGGCACTCTGAAGTGCTTTGGGTTAGAGTACAAGGCAGTCGAGGTGAAAGGGACTTAATGGTGGGAGTCTACTACAGACCTCCCAACCAGGGAGAAGAGCTTGACCAGGAATTCTTGGGTCAGCTCACAGAGGTAGTGAAGGCTA
>NW_017728948.1:71195168-71229709 GCF_001723895.1 Crocodylus porosus | reverse complement strand
TACTCTTTCCTGCCATGGCAGGGGGTCGGACTAGATGATCTGCTCAGGTCCCTTCCGACCCTACAAACTATGAAACTATGACCCCTGGCATGGCTTTACAAGCACTCATGGTGCTCTGGCAAGGTACCAGAAGACAGGAAAAGGGCCAATGTGGTCCCCATTTTCAAGAGAGGGAGGAAGGAGGACACAGGAAACTACAGACCCATTAGTCTTACCTCAGTCCTGGGGAAGGTCTTTGAGAAAATTATCCAGAAGCATATCTGCAAGAAGCCAGCAGGGGAGAACCTGCTTAGGGGAAACCAACATGGGTTCATTCGGGGCAAGTTCTGTCAGACCAACCTGGTGGCCTCCTACAACCAGGTCACACCATCCTTGGATGCAGGTGTTGCACTGGATGTAGTCTTCCTGGACTTTAGGAAGGCCTTTGACACTGTCTCTTACCCCCTTCTCATTAAGAAATTAGGTGACTGTCGATGCCTACAAAGTCAGATGGGTCGCAAATTGGCTGGAGGGCCACACCCAGAGCGTGATGGTGGATGGATCTTTTTCGACATAGAGGGATGTGGGCAGTGGGGTCCCCCAGGGCTCGGTCCTCGAGCCTGCACTGTTCAACATCTTCATTGGTGACTAGGAGAAAGGGGTGAAAAGCACCTTGTTCAAATTTGTGGATGACACTAAGATGTGGGGAGAAGTTTGTATGCTGGAGGAGAGGGACAGGCTGCAACTAGATCTAGACAGATTACAGGGGTGGGCAGATGAGAACAGGATGGGATTCAATATTAACAAGTGCAAGGTGCTGCACCTGGGGAGGAAGAACCAGCAGCATACCCACAGGCTGGGGAACTCCCTTCTCAGCAGAGAGGCAGAAAAGGATCTTGGAGTCATTATTGATTCCAAAATGAACATGGGCTGCCAGTGTGGGGACAGGGAAGGCTAACTGCACCTTGTCATGCATCCACAGATGCATCACAGGCAGGTCCAAGGGGGTGATCCTCCCCCTCTGTGCAACACTGTTCAGGCCACAGTTGGAGTACTGCATCCAGTTCTGGGTGCCGCCATTCAGGAGGGATGTGGACAGCATCGAGAGGGTCCAGAGGAGGCCACTTGCATGATCAGGGGGCAGCAAGGCAGGCCCTATGAGTGGAGGCTATGGGAACTGAACCTGTTCATCCTCCACAAGAGAAGGCTGAGAGGGGATCTGGTGGCCATGTACAAACAGGCCAAGGGGGACCAGCAGGCTAAGGGGAATTCCTGTTCCCCCGAGCACTGCCAGGAGTAACGAGGAAGAACAGCCATAAGTCGACCGAGAGTAGATTCAGGCTAGACATCAGGAGGCACTTCTTCACAGTCATTTGGATCTGGAACCAACTTCCAAGGGAAGTGATGCTTGCTCCTACCCTGGGGGTCTTCAAAAAGAGGCTAGACAAATCACTTAGCTGGGGTCATTTGACCCCAGCATCCTTTCCTGCCCAGGGCAGGGGGACAGACTTGATGATCTGCTCAGGTCCCTTCCTACCCTACCTACTATGAAACTATAGTTTTCAGGGCCAAATTCTCCTTTGTTTTATGTCCACCTGGCATCACACTGTTGGAACAAAGCCTCTCTGTTGATCAAGTGAAGGTTATACCAGAATCAGAGGAAACATTGGTGACAGAGAGCCAGCATAAAGATTTCTGTGCTGTTCTTCCCACTGGCTTCTCAAGTTGCGGGGTTGGCCTGGGGAAAGAAACTTTGACAAGGCTTCTGCAAAGGATGCATCGTCTCTTGGGCCATTCACAGTGGTGGTACTGGCTCAACCCATTCTATCCAGTATGGGGAAGTAGAAAGACTGCTTTAAGTCACCTTTGTACTCAAATCTTGCTGAAGATTTGTCCGTGGCCAAGATGGATTGGCAGAAGCTATGGTAGATTTGCACCTTACAGACTAATTAAACCAGAAATATATAGCATAAACTTTCATGAGCCTGAGCTCACTTCATCAGATGCTGTCATCTGAAGAAGAATCTGAATATTCAGAATCAGTTTCACCCATTAGGTGCCTAAGTGTAACTCAAACCTGCTCAAGTCCCTGAAAGATAATTAACTTCACAGATTCAGGGGGGTCTCCCTTCTCTTGCTGCATTTTATTCACTTGTTTCTATTGTCTTCCTTGGAAAGGAAGACTTACTTTTCAAAGAAAAAGGCTTATCTAGGCTTAGGACTGATATAAGAGGAGTAGGGCCTCAGTTAGCACACACATTTCCTTCCCTGTTGTTCTTTGTTTGGGTTTTACCCTGTGGCAGTTTAAAATATAGCTTTCTAGAAGTCACTGTCAATATTGTAGTTCAGCCTGCTTTTACTGTTGTCTATCTTGTTCGAGAAAATTGTACTTCTTACCTGTTGCTTTTTTTTGTAATAGAATAAATAACTATGAAGAGACAAAGCTGTATTTACTTTATTATTATTATTATTATTCTTTGATGCTACAGAATAACCTCAAGAATCAAACATGCTTGGCACTGAGCACTGGTCAAAATGTGAAAATTCTGGATTTTTTAAACCAGAGCAGCAGCCGATCCCAGAGTCGTGGGAGGAGTAGGGTAGTGGTGGCTGTTTCTGGAGCAGCGGCTGCACACAAAGTGGCAGTGCGGGGTGGTGGATGACGGCGGCAACCACCACGTGCAAGCTTCCCCTTCCACTGCTCCAGGACTGGCTGCCACAAGTCCCCAGTGGAGTGTAGTTTTAAAAAGTGCCAGATTTCGATAATTCTGGATTTTTGATATCCGGATTTATGAGGTTATATTGTACTTAGATGTTCATCAAAATAGCGTCACAGCAGCAATGGCTGGCCTTCATACTTTGCTTGATACAATTTTTAAATTGAGAAAAATATAATTTTCTTGCAATAGAAGCATTGAGTGAATGTTCTGTATCAAAAAAATTCAATTTAGTATCCTGGATCCCCTGGTCCTCCCACCCAACCCTACCCAGCTTCTGTAATGTTATTTTTGGCTATCATTTCAGTTAGTTAGTCAGGGAGCATTCTTCTGTCAAACAATTGAATTATGACATTTAGCAACTTAGAAGCTGGTGCATATGCTCACACACAAAATAATTGCTTGTGCTAGTAATTAGGGTGGGATAAAAAAAAAAGACACATAATGTTAAAAAATGCATCACATGGCAAATTTAGTCTCCTCACCACAACCGTCATATACTGATTGATGCTGGAATACAGATGCCAGTGGGTTTTCTGGGGTTTTTTGTTCATTTGTTTTTAAAGGAATGTGTTTCCAATCATAACTGCAACCAGTGGAAATCCAGTAATATTTAAATTGTGGTTCATGAAAACTCATTTATCTGTTGTGTTGTCAATTGAGCCTCACTTTATAAGAAAAATATGCACTAGAGATATATTTATTTTCCTTTTCTATTTAATAATTAGTAAGGCTTAGTGTGGTTAGTCAGAGAGATGGTGGTCCGAGTCTTGCAAAAATGTGATCCACTATTAATTTATGTTCACTTAATTTTACACACCAAATCTCAGAAGCCAATATTTTCCAAATAATGTGCCTAAAATTAGGCACCTAATGCCTTATTTTTGGTGTTTAAAAACTTAATACACTATATAAAAGAAATGGAAAGAGTTTTTAAAAGCCAGAAAACTGAGAATGAGATGAATAATATAGACAGAATGTACAAGAATGGCAATATTGCTCTTATTACTAATATCACCATCTCCAGTCTGCTTTAAATGATCTCTTCCCTGAATAATAATAATAAAGGATTTAGTCCCTCTATTATTAATGTTCTTTAAATTAGAGCCAGGAAAACTTGGTAAATATTAATATTGACAAAAATGAAAGTAAGTAAACCAATTTATTCTACTAAGATTATCTAAGGCAAATTATCATTCAGACAGAGACAGTAGTTCTGTGAAATAAAACAAAACAAATATTTTCACATTCAACTTTCAGGTAAAATATTATATTTTGGAAATCAGTGAAGATCTTTTAGGCATAATAAAACATCAGTCATCAATAGAAGTGTATCTATATAGGTGTGCATTTAACATGTGGAATGAAGTATTTGCTTGATTTGACATCAGTGAGTATTTTGTTCTTGAGATCAGTGGGAACTTCTTGTCGCTTTCTATGCTTCTCTGAGATATTTCAAACACGGAGTTTATAAATATCATTAAAAAACATATTTATCTGTGGTTAAAAAACTTAAGTTCAGACCTGATAGGTCTTCAGCACCATGGATCTGATCCATCCAAGCAATAAACCACAGGTTAAACTTAAACACATAAGGGGCATATCTACACGAGATGCTAAATGCACAGTAGACTAATTCTACTGCATGTGAGTGTGTGTGGTACGGGCAATGCCCTGAGAGAAAACTTACTTTGGAAAGGAAAACTCCCGAGCTGGCAGGATGCTACCGAGACCCGGAAGTCTGACAGCAGTGAAAGCATGATGGGGGAAAATGCTGCAGCAGTGAAAGAGGAAAAAAAAGACCAGCAAGCCCAGGAAGAGCTGGGATCTGCTCTAGCCCCAGCATGGACCCACCTTATGGTGGCATCCTGGTGCCAGTTCACCACATGCAAAGGAGGGATAAAAGCTCAGACAGAATCGGAGCAGGGAAGACCAGAAGTGCGACTTCAAGTGGAGCCAGAAGAGCCCCGAGGAGAAGAGAGCTCCAGGGAGGGGCAGTGGTGGCTGCCCCAGGAAGGGGCACCTGGGGTTGAGGCAAGCCTGTGAGAGCTAAGGTACTTATCTAAAGCAGAATTGTGGATCCCAGATGCCTTCAGGCTTGATTGGACCACTAGGGACACTAGTTATAGGAAAAGCTCAAGCAGCATATCGGGCGATCCCCGGGGAGGAGGCCTACAATTATAAACAAGTCAAAATGGCTATATTACACCACCTAGAACTCACAGCTGAGTATTACCAAATCAGGAAGATGGGCAAGCAGAACTAAGGAGGGTCCCATTCCTGACAACAAACTTATTTTCCATCAAATACATGGCAGGTGAGAGTCCCTGAAAACCTTCCAAGGTTAATAATACAGCATCAAGCTGTCCAGTTCCCAAAGAGATGGCAAGTCCCAAAAGATCCATAAGAGTCAGACGTACTAGCAAACACCACAGGAAGCTACAAATTGGAGCATTGTCTGGGAACAACCAGGAAGGGGCAACCCTGGAGGCTGATATAAAAGGGAGATAAATCTAATGCCCCAGGTCAAGTTGTTGGGCCAGACGTTACATGCCATTATTAAGTATTAGAGGTCCAACAACAGCAAGTACTGCAACAGCAAGAATGGATGTGGTGAAATTGGACCACCTTCCGTATGCATAAAATGACGAAGATGATGTGAAGGTGTATATAGAGTTATTTGAATGAATGGCATTATAAATGGGGTTGGACCGGCTGCAGTGAGCAAGCCAGCTAGGGTCCCTGGTTATAGAAAAAGCTCAAGTGGCATATAAGGTGATCCCCAGGGAAGAGGCCTATGATTATGAATGAGCCAAAATGGTTATATTACACTGCTTAGAACTCACAAACGAGCATTACCGAATAGGGAAGGTGGACAAGCAGAATTGAGGAGGGTCCCAGGGAAGGCGAGATATAACGCCTTACTCCCAATAACAAACTTATTTTCCATCGAATACATGGCAGGTGAGAGTTTCTGAAAGCCTTCCAAGGTTAATAATTCAACACCAAGCTACCTGGTTCCCAAAGAAGTGGCACGACGTGAAAGATCCATAAGAGCCAGACATACTAGAAAATGCCACAAGAAGTTACACTGTGTCATGGCAAAAGCTGTGCTACTGCACAGTAGACTCAGTAAACTGCATGCTACTGTCACAAAAGACTGTGCACCCGCACTATTGCACAGTAGCACTGGTTACTGCACATTGGGTTAGTACCTGTTATTAGAGGTGCTAAACTTAATGTGCCATAACTACCGCTCATTAATGCACGTGTAGGTGTGCCCATGTACTCCCACCAAAGCTATGGAGATGCCTTAAGTCAGTGGTTCCCAAACTGTGGGTTGCAACCCCAAATGGTTTCACATCAGTGGTTGGGGTCATGAGATTTCTTTGCCCACAGCAGGGCAAGGGCTGCACTGGGGCTGGAGCCACATGGGAGCCATGTCTGCAGCCCAATGGTTGGGACCTAGCACAAGAGGGACCCCCACACTGTCATAGCTGCCAAGGTGAGGTGTGGTGGCACAGAGTTGCAACCCCAATGCTGCTGGGCAAGCAGGAGGCACCTCAGCTTGGTGACCATGGCACAGCACTCCTTCTCATGGCAGGTTGCACCTGCTCAGCCATGGAGCCCCTAAGAGGAAGGCAGTAGGGCAGGGAGCCCCAATCCCACAACAGCCAGCCTGCATCCTTCCTTCCCCCCACATGCTCTGCTCCAACCATGCATCCAGCAGAGGAGGAGATGAGGAGCAGGAACTGGGCTTCACACTTTGCTTGGGCAGCAGCCGGAGCTGGGTCACTGCTGTGGGGAGGGGCAGGGGGCTGTGGGCCCTGGCTCTGGGGTACCTGGGGCATGAGGGGGCTGCAGGTCAGGAGTGAGGGACACTGGCAGGGCCAGGGGGCTGTGGATCAGGAGTGAGGGGCACCTGGGGGCCTGTGGGTTGGGATGAGGGGTCATGTTGAGGAAATGGGGTTATAAATGGGGTCGTGCTGAGGAAAAGTTTGGGAAGCACTGTCTTAAGTCCTTTTGGTGTTGTTTTTTTTCCCCTTTAAATTCTGATCTGTGATATTTTCAACCTAATGTCAGGAACTTTTTGGAACTGGAAAAAAACCAAATTATATACTAAAAATCCAACATCCACAATAATATATCTTAGTTTTATTGTTTTGAAAATATTGTTGTCCTGATTTTGTGTGCATTTCCATCATGCATACAGAGGTCATTGCATGACAGCTCAAAATGAAGTCTTACTCTTATACCCCCTACCCCCTACAAACCTATATCCACAATACATGGGGAGGAGTATGTGGGGGTGAGTAGGGGCAGTTTGTGAGAGAGGGGGTATGAGGTGTGGGGGGGGGGTTGTGAGTGTCTGTGTGATGGGGTGTGTGTGTAGCATTGAGCAGGGCTCCCCCCCAGAGGTGCACAGGGATGTGTGTGTGGGAGGTGGGGGAGGTTGTGGATGGGTGCAGTGTTTGTGGGGTGTGCAGTTGTGTGTTTATGTGGGGGAAGGGTGTGGTTGTGGTAGGGTGTGCCTGGGAGCTCCATGTGCTCCCCTGAGCTGGCCAGCACCCATCCGCAGCTCTCAACAGGCTGGAGCCTGCAAGTCCTACAGTGCTTCCCCACCACTGCCAACAGTGCACAGTCCCTGCCATACCCCGCGCCTGCACCAGATTCACCCCAGCAGGAGCGGACTAGCTGGAACCCACACCATAGCCCTGACCCCAGGCTGCGCTATGCCTGCTCTGCACTGCTCACCTGTGGCACATCCTGCTGCCCCGTAAGCACACAACAGGCCTGGAGCAGCTCTGCAGCTGAACTGCCTTTCTAGGCAGACCAGGTGGGCAGCACCAGCTTCAATGCTGGCCAGGCAAAAGCTGTTGCTCTGCGCTGGGGGAAAAACAGCCCCTTCCCTTTGCCGCTACCTGGCACTTCCTGCTGGATGCCCTGCGGCTCCACCACTTTCACTGCCACCTCTAAGCTGCATTGTGGGGAAGTGGTGGCAATGCAAAGGTGCCACAGGGCAGCCTGGCATGGGCTCTGGGTGGCTGTAGCAAGAAGTGCCAGGTAGTAAAGAAGAAGGGCTGCTTTTCCCCTGTGCTGAGCAAATTTCTGCCTGGCCAGCACTACTGCTGCTGCTGATGTTTAGTGTGAGCAGATGATTCTGGAGCAGGCATGGGGTGGACTGGGTTGGGGCTGTGCCATGGGTCCCCACTGGTACCGTGGGTCTGGGGCCAGCAGCTGCAGCAGATGGAAGAACCTGTCACCACCTGGTCTGCCTAGAAAGGTACTCCCAGCCATGGAGCTGCCCCAGCCCTGTTGTGTGTCCAGGGAGTGGCAGGATGTGCCACAGCCAGACAGTGCCTGGGTCAGGTAGGACAGAGGAACCTGCTATGGGCCAGACAAAATTCCTCCATGGGCTAGATCCAGCCCGCGAGCCATATTTTGCCCACCCCTGTTATAAAGGAACAGAAATGTATGTGAAATAGTAAGCAGGATAAATATCATCTTTAACTTAAGAATCTTTTAAAGTTACTCAGACATACCTAATAACACCTGCCTCATTGTTCTCCCATTTGTGCATACAGGTTTTATCTCTAAAAAACTAGAAAAAGATGAGGTGATTAGATGTAGATTAAACAATCATAAGTAGAAGATTCTCTTGAGAGATTTCATGAATTAAAAGATTGGATTAAATACTGGAGAACCGTGAGTGTAAGTACATAAATCAGCTAGTAAGTACAAAGCATTTATTTTAGGTTTTAAAAAAACCCAAGCAAAACCAAACCTGTACCCACTGTGTTCTTTTTTTCATAAAATATTCTGAAAGTTGCAAAAAACCCATTAGAACCAGCGTCCCAAAATTTAAGTTTATCAGAAAGTAGTGCTAGAAGTTTCCCAGCATCTCCAATGATCTGCTAACCTCTTGCATTAACCAGGTTGGTTGTGACATAATGCATCAATGCCAAAGCAAGCCCACTTGCCTGGATATAACTGGTATGGAAGTTATTTTAAAAATTATAACATTTTTCTTTGGATGTCTTTTGAGTTACATCCTGACTCCATTGAGATTGAGAGTCTTCTCTATTGCATTATATGAAGTATGATTTCACCCTCTGTTTTTATTTTGCAGGGGGGCATAATAATGCCAGTATAGTTATAAATCTCTGAATCAATCTCATTTAAACCTGATCAAAGTAACTTTCATCATCGTTATGGAACCAAACAGTTCTTTCTGTCTTAAATTGCACAAGTGGCCCATGCCACAAGCTGTGTTCTGCACCCCTCCTCCCTGAAACCTTGCCAGAGTTTGAGCTTACTTTGACAAAATACTTTCAGGTTGCAGAGTTTGACAGATATGCTACATTTGAAATATCTGACACAACTTCAGGCTTGTTTTAAAATAAAACAAACTTATTTGGAAGTTGCAAGATATAACTGTGTTAATACAATAGTCCCAAAATATAATCCAGAAACTGCTTGCTAATTTTGGCTTCCCCTCTTTGTTTTCAGTTGCTGTTTTGCATTTACAAATCAGCCAGGGTACATTAAGTATTCTTTTTAATATCACTTTAAAAAATAGTTGCTAAATTTATCACAAAGATGTTATTTCTCAGAAATGAGTTGGGATTTGATCTATGCAATAACAAATAGTATAGGAGGTGACCACACCATAATGTCTCTAAAAAGATAAAATCCATGCTATTAAAGTTTGACAATTCCTGATTTAAAATATTACAGCAGCAATGCTAAATTCAGGAGAAATTTTCTGAAGAATACTTAACATTGCATCAAAAGGGTAGTAAAATGTACTGAAGACTGTATATAAAATGATGATGATTACCAAGTCAGACGTATGTGCATTTAGCCTTGAGTTAATCTGAAAATGCAGTCAGGAGCAAGGGGGAAAATAAGTGGATACAGAATGGTGGATTGCAGCACGTATCTGGGGGTTTTTTCCGTCAGTTCAATATTACATACAGAAATTGTATATTTTATTGAACTGAGGACTATATATTGCTTGTTGACTTAGTCCAATTGAATAATTTTACAGAAACTGGAAAGACAACAGACTATAGAGTTAAATAACTGAAAGTGCTAAGGTTGCATTTGAGTGGCTCTTCACATCTTCAAGTTAATTGTAAACAGGAAATACTGGGTATTGAAAGGCCTACCAGAAATATTGAGGAACAAGATATCAAAATAAATTTATCTTCCAGGAAAACATTATTAGGTACAAGATAGTTTGGCATCTGCTTCACAGCATTAAATACATAAATGTGTACATAGGTGGAGCCAAGATTTTTAAAACAGAGTATGGGAATAACAAGGAGGAGGAATCCACCTGCCACCATTGCTGCAGTCCTTGGCTGAGCCTGGCTTCTAACACAGCCCAAATGGAGTGGGGCAGGAACATCTTTGGAGCATCGTCTGCCCTGAGTTAGCTGGGGACAGTGGCAGCATCAGGTGGGGGGAGGGAAAGGGAGAAAACATACCACTGAGCATGGAGGGTAGTGAAGAGGAAGAGCTGCTGCTCCCATGACAGCGTGGTCTAAAAAGGGGAATCAATCACACCACTCCAACCCCTTTGGATCTTCCCTTGAATATGTAGGATGATTTTTAAAAACCTTAAGGTGGCCAACTGACTCATTGATATGGCAGTGACAGGTGGTCTACCTTTACAATTCCTGTTTTTGTTCTGTACCTTGTACTCACACATCAAAAATATAAAGAGTAAGATATGAATTGAAGTCCTTGTTTCAGAAGTTGAACCTGCCTTTGAGATTTGACCTTCACCACAGAGTTGTACAGAGTAATAATAGTCCCACACACGCATGGGATCACAATCCCAGGCTCCCCCTGCTCTGGCTTTGGCAGCTACGAGACCTGCAGTTGACAGGGCTTAGCAAACCCCATAGCAGGGGCAGAATTTCCCACACTGCCTCTGCTGTGAGCACTGGGCTGCGGGGCTCACAGCAGAGGCAGCATGTTATCCCTGCTGCAAGCTTCCTGAGGTGAGAGGCTCACAGCAGTGGCATTGTTCCCCGCAGCTGCCCTGCTGCAAGCCCTGCACCTCACGAGGGGCATTGCAGTGTTGCCCCACTGCCACCACTGCCAGCCATGCAGCAATGTCAGCTGTGGGGCTCACAGCAGGGGCAACACAGGGGAATGCTGCTGCCACTGCGAGCCCCGCAGCTCAGGAGAGTCAGCGGCAGCAGCATTCTTCCCCCTGCACCTGCTGTGACCCCCGCAGCCAAAGACACTGAACCCACTGTGAGCCCCACGGCCAAAGAGGCTTGCAGCAGGGCAGCATTTTCCCTGCAGTGAGCTCCGCACCTGCAAGACTGTTAGCTGTGGGGCTGGAAGCAGGTGCTGGCCCCTGTGGCTTGGAGTCCCTCATGGCCTAGCTGCACATTCAGTTAGTGGCATGATTATAACAAGGTACAAAATTATTCCACATGTTTTGTGGAATAACTTTTTAGTTTACTGGGGGGCTTTTTATCATGCCATTAATTGAATGAACGTGTAGCTGGGTCACAACTTAAGGAGTGATTACCTGGTTAATTATGCCATATATACAGGAATCCTGGTTTTCCCTGATTTAAAAAAAACCCCAATTTTTGGTTTAAAAAAAAGTAACCCCAAATCCACATTTTCCCATGATTTAAATGAAACACTGCTAATACATAGAGAGAGATATTGTGGTTTCATTTTAATCATGGAAAAATGTAGATTTGGGGTTATTTTTCTAATTGAAAATTGGGGATTCTTTTTTAAATCAGAGAAAACCAGAATCCATGCTTATGTGTAACATGAAGGGGGGATTTCAAGGTACACAGGATGCATATAGTGCATTGTAAGCATGTTATCAGCATGATTGGCAAACATGCTTCTCCTTCATATGAGTCCTGGAGTACAGTATGAAAAGTTAGAAGTATTTCTCAGCCATCTCCCGTGATTGTAATATTCATATTGCAATTAGACATGGATCAGTAAGTAACATATTATCTATATTTGTGTGTAAGATATACATACGTAATATAGCAGTATGGTACAAAGGCTTCCTGTACATACATTTTAAATGACAGCAAAGCGATAAGTGAGGTCATTCAAACAAATGCCAAGGATAACATTTTTATAATATATCGCACCATCAGGTACTCTGTTCTTGCCACACGTGTCACAGCTAAACTATTTTAAAAATATTTCATAGAGTTTTTAAATATTTTATTGGGGCTATTTGTTGTATAAAATACAAAATTCTCAAGCCAGCTACAAATCTCCACTTTTCTTGTTTTCTCTCTCCCCCTGTTGTTCACGTTTATCAAGGTGAATCAGGAAGAAAGCATTTTTATAGCCCAAAAACATGAAGAAAAATGTTCAGAGAAATGACTGTAATTTATAGCAAGACTGGGAGATGTGTTCATTTCATTGATGAATAAATAAAATCATCACAAGGATTAATGCATGGCAGAATAACTTGGCTATTTGCTATACACATCATGAACCTCACCACCTCCTACGAAATAATCTGCTAGAGCTGCAATTTAATCTCATTTCCTGCCTGGAAACCTAAACCCAAATGTCTAAGCCTGACTATGGATGGATACTTAAGAGATCAGTATAAATTGTTTCTTTGTTAGTGAGTTTTTGTTTGAAGTCATTATTTGATTTTATAGGCTCAGGAAAAAAAAATGGTCTGACCATTTTTAAGCAAAATGGAGAGGGAGGAAGCTATAGCCATAAAACTGACAAATTTGCATATCACTTACCATTCCCTAAAATCTATTATTGCCATATTTTTAACAATTAAATATTAAAATGAATGCTTTTTGTGTAGTGGGTTAATTTTAAAGGTTTTCTTTACCTTTTTTAGAGGTGAACAAAATAGTTACCACAATGCAAGATGCTTACAACATATACTCACCTATTATGCATACAACATATACTCACCTATTACTTCATAACCTTTGTGCAGTGATTAAGGAGCTGCTCTTATCCTTTTTTTACAGCTGGAGAGCAGTAAAGCAAAAATAGGCTAAGTGCAGACATTCCAGGGGGATTAGGGGGAAGTTAAACTGGTTTCAAAATGGCCACCCAATGTAGCTTATTTCACCCCGATGCAGACCTTACACTCAAACCTGGTGTCAGTTATCAGAAATCAATCTAAACCCATAACTGTGCAGAAGTTCCATACACATGGACTGGTCTAAAAATTGTGGAATCTGGTCTAAGATAGACCTAGAGAATGTAGTATCAGACTTGCTTGATGTAGGTTAGATTAGGGCCTGGAACTTCTGTACAGTTACCTGCACAGCCCCAGGATTGGGAAAACCCAACTGCTGGCCCCAGACCCAGGGCTCTACTTTTCACACCCCAGCACTGGCCTATTTTTAGCTCCCCAGCCCCTCACCTCCCCCACCCCCAAGTGGACGAGCCAGTCCCCACCCCGGTCTTCCTTCCCACACATTATTCCAGGTGCTCCCAGTTTTATCAGCATTTGCCATTGTCAGAAGCTGAGCAAGTCCCAGTGGAGGGAGAGATGAGGGTGTAGGTTTGTTGGGTAGGAGTCAGGGCTAAAAATAGCCTCCATCCCCCAACCCCTCCCCAGACCCCAAGAGCACCTCGTGTGGCTGCCACCTGCATCCCTAATCCCTCTGATCACCTCTGATACCACCTGCCCTCCTGTCCCCCACAGACCCCTGATTTGTCCCCACAAGTCCCCCCATTGTAATCTACGTTAGATCAGGTGACCGTTTTGAACCTGATCTAACCTCATGTCAGGAGAGGCTCTTTGCATGTGTATTGGAGCCCTTTAATGGACATGTAGATGCATCCCTATAAATCAGTTAACATTGTAATGTATTAAGCAGTGCATATACATTTGTATGTGAAATACTGAATACAGCTTCTTCATCAAAGACAGATGCAGGAATGTCATTTGTAAAATATGTGAGGTGAATATTCTATTCACAGAACTGGTGAAGCCTTAACTTTTTGTGGACACTCTGAAATACAACATTTTAAGCAAGTATAGACAATTTGAGATAATCCAATAGACAGCAAGAAGAATGATCTGTGGTTTGGAATACACCTACTATGAGGAAACTGGTTTTCTTTAATCTAAAAAAATAGAAAATGAAGAAGGGCATAATAAACCTTTCAGCAGATAAATGGTTGTTGTAAAGAGGAGAATGAATATTTCTTAATATCCAGGACAAGTAGTAATTATCTTAATTTACATGAAGAAGATTCAGGTTAGATATTAGAAAAAAAAGCTTTCTAACTACAAGGACAATTAAGTACTGAAATACTCTAAGGAGGTTGTAGAATCTCCTTAATTGGAAATTTTAAAGAACTTTCTGACAAATTATGCTCAGTATTAGTCTAAGGATACTTATCCCTACCCTTCCAAAGCAAGGGAAATGGGGGGTGGACTACATGACTTCTTAGAGCCCCTTCCACCTCTGCATTTCTGTGGTTTCTATTATACTTTCTCCACTGAAAAAGGAAAGGAAACAATTATTAAGTATATATTTTTTTTTATTTGCACTATTTTTACTTTTAAAAAAACTTAGTAGGAATTAGCTTGTATCCACCCAAAATGGAGATCAGGATTTTGAGATCCAGTTTGGTTTTGATATATCTTTAAATTGGGGCAAGATAACTTCACGGTGCCTCAAATTCCCTTTCACTTACACTAGGATAATAATCACCACACATCTTTATAACCTCCTGTTTTTACCTGAATCCAAGATGACTTCAAATTTAAGACAACCTCCAATAATTAGATTCTATATATGCAGAATTGTACATTATAACTTGGATAGATTCATGTATATATAGAATCTAGTTATTGGATGGTCATCTTAAACCTCCCTCCCTGCCCCCACTGCAGCAAGGAAAGCAGTTGTATGAGAGGCTAAGGATGGTGAGGTGTTACAGACAGCTTAACATCTCCCCTTATCCCTCCATGCCTTGTCCCCCTCCACTTTTCCCCCCTCTGATGCCTACCACCCTAGTGCCTTTACCTGTCCCCTGCTGCTTGCCCCCCCCCCGCTGCCCTCTGATGACTTGCCCCCCCCCTTACCCTGTGGCAGCTCTGGCTCCAGCTCTAGCCCCTGACCAGGTTGGGGTCAGAGCCAGGAATGCAGCTGCTTCTCTACTGTGGTACCATCTCCCCTGTGCTACCTACCCCCTGTTCTGTGTGGTCTTCCCTAAGCATTCCCTGGCACCATGCCATCTCTTCACTCCCTCCCACACTGCATTGTCTCCCCATGCTCTCCCCACATAAATCTCTTTCCCTACTAATAAACAACTGTGCCCAAGCAGCAGTGGTGGCAAATCCAGCCCTGGCCCCAGCCTGGTACTCAAATGCAGGATGAGGCTTTTTCTTCTTCACGTTAAATGAGGAGAAATACTGCAACTTGGATTCAAGTAAATATATTGGGGAATATCAGTAGAAAGGTGATATGTAAAATAAAGATTTTTTTTTCCCAAATGACCAGAATGTTGACAGCTCTATTACATAGTAGTTGTAGGCAGAATCTAGGGCAGGGTGATACCTTAGAAGCTAACTGATTCAGAGAGTATGAGCTTTTATTGCTTTATCTAATGTTATGAATGCACTTTATGCCAGTTCATTTGTAGCATCTGACAAAGGTGTTGCCTATGAAAGCTCATGCCTCTCTGAACCAATTGGTCTCTGAGGTCATGGGTAACTGGTGCCACCTGAGTCAGGGGGGGCATGTGCCCCCCCCAGCGACCAGTCAGTGATTGGGGGTGCACGGCTAATCTCATCGACTGGGGGGGGGTCCCCCTGTAAATGATCATGCTGACTGGGGGGGAGGGCTCCCCTGCAGTCCATCACACTGACCATGTAGTGGCCACAGTGCTCCCAGAAATGGCTGCAGTGCTCCTGGAAGTGCCCCTACTCCCCGGCCGGTGCTCACAGGGGGGACACTGGTGCTTCCCAGCTACCCATTACCTAAATAGACAGTGCAGCCCATCAGGGGGTGTACCAGCACTCTCAGGGGGTGCACTTGGACTCCTGTGCACCCACAACATGTTGCCACTGTCTGAGGTGCTACCCTGCCCTACCTCAACCACCTGTATGAGGACTACAGTAATTTTTAACGTGGTTTGTTTCTATCTTTTAGTACTTCAAAAAGGAAGTACTGGATGACAGCATGGTAACAATGCTGCTATAGCTGCCTGTGTAAACACACACAAAGTAGCTTAAAATGAGCTAACTAGGCTACTGAAAGCAACTTTATTTAGCTTGGGTACAGGGCCTTGTTAATGCAGCTATACTGCTATCAGCCAAGGTAGCTATATGGCACTGTATTGCATTGTGTAAACAGCACTCTAATCATTTTAGTCTATGCTGAAATGGTTCAGAAAGGACTATTTGGCATGTTGTATTACCATGAATTAAAATGAATACCCAAAGAATGACTGCATCTTGATGGATACCTCTGATACAACATTTCTTTGAAAGAAGTCTCAGTCCTGTAGTAAGACAATAGAAGATTTTCAAAGGCACTTTTTTGAAAAAGAAATGGCACTGGGGAAATAACCTCATAAAATTTAAATTTAAATAGAATTGAACTTCTTTTCATTTCTTCCCTCTAAGACCTGATCATCTTGATAGTTTGGGTCAGTGGGAGTGCTTTGAGAGGATCATCCCTTTTGTAACAAAAGTTCCTAAAATGGTTGTTTCATATCCAACTGCTGCTTATATACCACTTCAGCAAAATAGGCCAGAATAGGAGTACAAGATTTTAATTATCCTTGCTTTTGTAGGTTTGAGAAAGATCTTTACTGTAGTATTGTTATTGGGAGGGTATTGTGTGCCTCTCATTTTTTTAAACTATTACTAAAGGGAGAATTTCTGTAATGAGAAACTTAAATGTTTCAATTAAATTTTAGCCATTGATTCTAACATAAAGTAATGCACTTTGCTGTTCAATTAAAAATAACAAGCTGCTGTGCTGTTCCTAGCCAAGTATAATCCCTGGAACAGTAGTCAGTAGAGCACTCAAGAAAATGAAGTATTTGGGGCTGAATATTTGTTTAAAAATCTTGAGAGGAATGAAGTCCAAAACAATCAGTGTTTAAAAGCCAGGACTTAAACTTTTTAAAAGTCAAGAAAGGGAAAAGGTGCACACACCAACCAAGTTGAAGGTAGTCTCCCATGTGAAAAATTGTTTGACTATGTTTTATAACCTTTCTCAGGGGTAATGGCTGCTTTTGAATGTTCAGCAGTTGAAGGAACAGAAATGAAACAGCCAGGAATGAGCATAAGTTTGGCATTCAGGAGTAGTTCTGCAATGTTTGCAGGTGACGGCAGTAGTAAAATACCATGCTAAATGTTTACCTCATGATTGCTGAGGCCACACTCAATCTATAGGAATCATTTACTATGCCTTTGCACCATATATTATATTCAGTACTAAGTTCAGGATGACTGTCCTATCTATAAAACATGAAATTATGTATAAGGGAAAGCTGCATTTCTTGTTTCAACTGCTTCCTTTCTCTCTCTTTTTTATTGTCTCTGCCAGAGAAGAAAGGAAAATTTAGACTCCTTAATGGAGTCTCATTTAATGAATTCAGACTTCAATATTAAAATATCATATCCCAGTATGTTCAGAAATTTATAAAGACTAGACACAGAGGTCATTCTCATATGCTTTATGAATTCTAATCACCCATTTAATTACCTAATCTCAACACTCTTCCAAACACAGCAGAAGCGCATAAGGCCATCCATCTGCAGTTTTATAGTCAAGCCTCCATGTGTGTTGTAAACCCCAAAAGGTTCCTTTTCTAGTTCTCACAAATCAACAACTTTCTCTTCACTGCTAAAGAGGCTTTATTCCAAGACCTGTTTTCTTGACTATTTTATAATAAAATAAGAAACATGATCCTCAGTGGTGACACATCAGTCAGCTAAATGTGAAAATAATGCAAAATACTGGGGAGGAGGGAAGGAGAACAATTTAGTATTTGTGAAAGATAGTAATATATTTAGTCTGTTTATCAGCAGAATCAAAATGAGGAGAGATGCAGGGTAGCATAGTTTTCCCATTATGCATCCATTTCCCCCTGTAAGCCTTCACTATAAGACAAAGAGACCACCTCTGGCATAAGCAAATTTGGTCTCCAAGCCTTTTTAAATGTCAGTATCTCTGTCAGATGAGTTTGCCAGTGGTACCAGAAGTGACATAATGTCCATGCAGAACTGGCTGAAACCACCAAGGCATTTCAAATAGGCCACTGAATATAATTTAGTTTTTAAAATTCATGGAGAAACTGACCTGTTGATGCTATGAATTTTACTTTACTTACTTTTTAAGACATTTTATTTCCTGAAATTTACCCATAATACACTATCTAGAATGCTGGCATGTGCCTGTGGGAATTTCATCAAGGAAATTAATAATGATATTTTGCCCTTTTAATCCTAAAATCTCAAAGCACTTTACAAAAGCAGTATTACCTTCTTATACATATAATGAAATCTGTGCCTCAGTTCTCCATCTGTGAAAGGGAAATATCAGCCTCATCCACCACTGTGGTGTGTGGGAAGTGCTCAGATACTATTGTGATGAGAGGTGACAAATCAATTAACAGTTCCAGGGATAAAAGTTAATTGACAAAGGAAGGATCTCTCTTTTTTCATTCCCAATGTATTGGTTCTGTCATTTCATCTTCAGCTTTTGTTATGTCATATTATTTTAATCATGGGTGTAACTTTAGGCCACTTCTCTGGAAAGGGATTTGCCCTCTAAAAACCATGCACAAAGCACTTGCGCTTATAAATAGTTAAAATGCTTTCTAGCTTCCCTGTTACATGTGCTTTGCAATTTCATTTCTTTCCAGCTAATCTTGTGTGTCATATCCTTTGATTCAATAAGCTTTGATCATTCCATACATCACACTTCAGCAATGACCACTGTGGTATATGGAATGTACCTTTAAGGGGCCAGAAGTGGGACTACCCAGTCTCTTCCCCTGGTGTCCTGTGGGTGTGATTTGTGGTGGTTGGTACTTGTAGTTCTCCCTGCAAGCTGTGAGCATGTGAGTTGCTGAATCCTTATCCTAATAAAGATAAAGCTGTTTACCACCCCACCAGTCCCTGCTGAATGCTGACTTGAGGACAGAACCCCAAAAGCATGGATAGCTGAATGAGTACCCCATCCCTGGAAACCAATGACATAGAGTAAGCATTATAATCACAGAGCTACTATGAGCTCCATTCCTTTTTTTGTTCTCTAAGACCCCACTTCATTAATGACAATGAAGCACAGAGGAGTGTTGTCAGTGGAAGATGGTACCTCCATCAAAATGTTTGCATGGATAGAGATGGGCTTTATTTTCTAGCTGACAGGCTGGAACACAATGAATGATTTTGGCAGCTCCTAAAAGACAACAAAGCCATATAAAAGATAAGATTCAGATGGCCAGAAGGCCCACTGTGGTATTAGAAGGTCCATCGCAAGGCTACTTTAGTGGAAGTGGGGCCCTGAAATACACTTGGTTCATCTATTTCTACAGGACAAACCATGACCTCTCATTCTTAGCATCTCCTGTCTCCACCTCATCCCTCACAGGCTGCTGTCTGGGATTTCCTAGAGCTCTCTGTAGGGGTGACCTCTGAATTAAGTCCCTGAATGGAGTAGACAATGAAGTTCAAGCTCTTTACTAGCATGGAGGACATGAACAGTAGGGTGTTCCTCCCACATGATACTGCCTGACCAACTGTGAGAAAAAACAGGATCAGGCTTGTCATAGGGTGTTTCTGTAACCTGAGAGCAACTGCCTATAGCCATTTATTAGCTTCTTACCTAGTGTGCAAGTCTCTGGAACCCATCCATCACAAGGCCACTTCTTATCTTCTCTATCATTCCTATTGAGTACATGACAATTAATTAATTGATTGATTAATTAATTTTCTCATTTCTTCAAAGACAAGAACTAACAGCTTTGGGGGGGGTTTAAACACATACATTATTAGGAATTGTTTGTATCTCCCTGTCTCTAGAGACTAATTGATATACATACAAAACACAAAGACATTAGTGTAGTTTCAGCCAGCAGTTTTTTGGAAAAAAATCAAAACCACACTTAAGAAATGCTTTTGTCCTCTCTTGAATGTCTTCTGAGTACCAAGGATGTGAACAGAATCATAATGGATTACAAGAAAGATAGTCATTAACTCTCTTGTTTGAGATTTGTTTATTTAGGTATTTTTGCTGTCCCAGGATTCAACACAATATGCAAGGGTTAATAACTGGCAACTTGTATTTTGCTAGCCATAAACAAACTGGACCTCTTTTTTTGTTTTCACTTTTGCTCTCTCACCACAAAATATTACTTAGTTTAATAAAGGAATGGAGTTAACTGTGAAAGCAGCACACTTTATGCAGTGTTGTAAATCAACTGAGCAATTAGCAGTTGCTTTTTAAGTGACTGAATACAGATTCAGAATTATGAGCAGCCATTATCTAATAACCCAGCAAGTGATGTGAATAAATCTTAGCTAATATGAAAATTATCAACTTTTGAAACACCCTTTTCTACAAGTGCATCTATGGAACCTTTTGCATAATGCACTTAGATTGATAAACTGCAGGCATTTTCGTGGAAGCGCTAATTTATTCAAGCAGCTTAGGTTTATATTTAGGGAATCTGTCATATAAGTGATCAGAAAATCAGAATTCACAATTTGTTTTAATTTAAAGGTATGTTTTTTTTAGTTTAGTCTCAATCCCCTTAATGCTTATTGAGGCCCAATCACTGGGAAAGAACTTACAAGGTTAGGTTGAGTTGTTTTCCATTTGTATTTCTCCTGACTGATTTTGAACAATTTCACCTGTGATTTGCATGATGTCACCTTGATAGGTAGGTTAATTCCTCTTTTTGTTTTTCCCCTTCAGAGTCACAAAAGAATATTCTAGCAACATAAGCTTGTCACATGTTCATATGTCAAACAGTGTCCTTAATGTGTAATTATAATCAGGAAAATTACAACAGTATACAAAAATTAAGCCTTCTTATTGGAAAAAAATACCCTCTCTTCATGTACCTTCTTGTGATATCTGCTTAAATTATTGACAGTGGAACTCTTGTGACCCAGTACAGCTAGATTCTCTATCGCCTTGTACAACTACCAACTTTCTCAGCTAAGCTCTGGTAGCATAAATATTTAAGTGCTGGTGACTGTAGGAGATGCAGAATGAAAAAAAAAAAAGCAGCTTGCCTTTTAGAGTTAGCAGTTAAGAAAACAACATTCTTTACTTGTGAACAGTACAGTTGATCTGGAAACTATTGACAGAGAAGAACAAATAGCTATGGGAACCCACTTTTATGATTTCATATTTTATGGCATAAATGTTATAATAGCCTTGATAACCTGAACAGTACATTCATGTAGGGGAGCAGGAACTACCCTATACATGTGTAAAACAGACTGGGTGTGTGAGATCAGGAAGTAGTCAATCATTTATAATTGGGCTTTGTGTAGGTTATAAGCAAGCAGTTTGTGTATGCTCATAGCCAGCAGTAAATTACCACACCAAGAAAGGAGATAATGGGAAGAAATATATGCCAGAAGAATGTCTCTGGCCTCTGACACACACAACATTTGTTGCACTTTATCTGCTATTTTAGCACAGCAAAAAGCCAGTGTCTACACATTCAGGCTCTATTATGTTAAAGAATGGCTGATCAAGCCCAAAAACGATGAATCCATGGCACAAAAAAAAATGCTATTTCAAAGACCAACTTTGTTGTAGGAAGATTTCTGCAATAAATTTAACCTGTATACAGGGCTTTCTGACCCAGGTATGCCACAGTACTCCTCTCTCCCTTCTCACTTCCAAGGCGGAGGGAGGGAGAGTAGTTGTCTCCCTTATACTGTGCCAAGTTAGGAAGCTGTCAAAGAGTTCTGAAGACGTCAGCTTGACAGCAGCCCCTTCACCATTGCCACTGAGTGGTAATGGTGAGTATGCTAGAGTGGTGGCAGGGCCTGATTGGGCAGTGGAGACTGCCCTATTTGCCTTGCTGTCCAAGCAGTTTGCATGCAGCCCTGTCATTGTTCCCTTCCAACTGCGGTCATGATGGAGCTGCCTGCAGGTGGTGGTGGCAGGGGCTGATCAGGTCGTTTCTATTTGGTGGCCACCCAATCAACCCCTGCTGCCCTGGGCTGCTTTCATACAGTCCTATCACCATTGCGGCCATGACAGCTTGACCCCCAGCAGCCCATTAAAGCACCAGCAACTTAAAACTGTGCTGGTGCCACTTCTTGTTGCTAATCAGGCTGTGGAGACCATTTGATCAGTCCATATCCCTGGAGATAGTTTGAGGGCAGCCCCTTGAGCTCTTGTCACAATGGCAACAGCTTATCAAGCAGATCTGTCAGACAGCCTGTCCCGTTCACTGACAGGCTCTCAGGGAGGCTGGAGGAGCTCAGGAGCAGCCCCCTCTTACTCCCTGGCTGGAAAACATGCCTTTGCAATGTAACGTTCAGTACTAGTCTTCAATGGCATTGCTACTCAGAGACCCTAGACGTTCATTGTTTTTCTAGTACTACAAAGTTTATACAAAGCAACACAAACAATAGATTGCTCTGGCATTTGTACACATGCACAGCCCCATGCCTGGAGTATGACAGAATCCAATTTTGCCACATACAGTCATTACTCACCATATGTAAATTAGTGGAATTACCTGCGGACTGTAATATTAGTTGTTGTGATTAAATTAAAGAAGTATTAGACCAGCTTCTTGAAGAAATAAAATAGATTGATTTTCAGATATTTTTAGTTACTGTACTTTTGCTCTTAAAGGCATCTTTGTAGTCTGTGTGGGGGTTTTTTTGCTTCTACCTCAAGCACTTCCTTTCTCTTCTGTATAGGAAGAGCCATTTGTGATGGTATCTGAAAATGTTTTGGGGAAACCGAAGAAATACCAGGGCTTCTCAATAGATGTCTTGGAAGCCTTAGCCAATTATCTTGGCTTTAAATATGAAATTTATGTTGCACCAGACCACAAATATGGAAGCCCCCAGGAGGATGGGTCATGGAATGGACTGATAGGAGAACTAGTGTTTAAGGTAAGGATATTAATAATTTATTAAATTAAAGGTGTATAATTAAACCAATAAATATGAAACTTATTTATGGATTTTGCATCGTTGGGTGGTTCAGCTGATGGTTTAGTGATGACATTTTGTGTGATGTTCACCGACTACACTAACAGAATCTGCTCCTACTACCAAGGCCCTGGAGAAGGTGAACAGGATCTGAAGATGGAATGATTTATCAGTGACCCCTGGTGGCCAATTAAATGGTATTAGCAGTTTCTCAGACATCCATTATTACACTGTGGGTTTAAATAAGACAGAATAGTGGAGGCCCCTCAACATCCTAATTAATTTGGTAAGATCTGGCATAAACAAGAAGAATATATTGTTTTAGATGTGAAAATGCATTATAGTAATTAGTAATAAACAATATCAATTATGTATAGCACTTAGAGAAATATCGGTGAGATTAATAAGTTAAGTATGTAATCAACAAATCTTTTACTGATGTATAATAGTAATTTCATTATATAGTTATATCAATCAAAGGCTTTACAGAATTAATCTGTAATTAATAAACCATTTCATTCATTTCAGTTTATAGTAAATATTTAAGATCATAACACAACTAAATTAAACCAAATGAAAACAGTGCATTTCACTTTTTCATCCATCTCATCTAACCTGATCCTTTGCCTTCACCTTCCCTGATTTGAAATTGAAGATAATAGCTTATCAGAGAGACCCTGCAAACTTCATAGATAGCGGTAAAGTTTCCCTATGAATTTTACCACCCTAACTTCTGTTGGTATCTGTGGAACAAATTTTGGTTGGGATCCTTGAATGTGTGGCTCTCCCATTTCCCACCAGAACAAGGCAAAGATCTGTTCTCTGTCTTTTCTATCACTGAAGCTTGTCTGCTGGAACTTCTCAAGGTACACTGTAACTCCATGGAATACAAAAATAGAGAAAGGGAGGTACCATTACTGTACAGCTTGAGAATATCAATATGGGAATTTAGGTGAAAGCTACTAAACTATACTATTTCACCTCTATTGCTGCTGTTGAGCATCTACAGAGGCATATGGCCAGTGCAAAAAAAGGTCCAACTAAAGTCACAGCCTACCAGCTGTCTGTGAAGCATAGCTTCAGCCTCTCTCAATACAGGGCCCCAGTAGACCTATGCTATCACTGCCCTCCCCCCACATGTTACATGTATCACACAATTACCAGGTTAATTATGCAATTTAGACCAGCTACACATGCAAATTTACTATTGCACCATAAAAGGTCCAACCATCTATAAAGTTATTGCTGTAAAATGTACAATAAAATCTATTCAGCATTCATTTTGCATGTATAGCAGGGTCTGCTTCTAGGGCTGGAAGCCCAGTCAGCTGACAGTTCCCAGCCAGTGCACCATGCACAGCCAGGGCTGAGAGTCCCACAACTGAGGGGACTCTCAGCCCTGGCAGCACCCAGCAGCTGTGGAATCGGAGTCCCAGTAGTGCCCCACATCTGCTGGAACCCAGAGTCCTCAGCTGCAGGACTCTTGGTCCCAGTAGCCATGGGCCACTACTGCAATTTTCCAGCTCCCATGGCTGGGAGCTCTTTCAGCTGAGGGGGCTCTCAGCTATGGGAGCTTATTTCCATGGGACTGGCATTAACGCCCAATGGGTTCTAATGCCTGAGTCCACAATCACTCATTAGATCCCATCATATCTTTACCTGCACATGTAGATGGGCCCTGGTTGTATCACTCTGTAGATGCTCAATAATACCTGCAGAAGAGACGTAGAGATAATGCAACCTTCAGGAACAATTCAGGAAGATACAAGAATGACTAAGGTTGTTTCCAACCTTCCAAAAAGTGCTTCAAACTGACCTGGGTGAATCTTTCATTTATTAAGGGTGGGTGCAATACACCACCCCCCTGACTGCATGGGGGATGGAGCCCCTGGACTGGCAGGTGACACTGGAGAGGCAGGCAAGAAGCAAACACATAAAGGCAGGGCACTTTTGTCTGGCTGACGTGGGAGCTTTGGGGAGAGGCTATGTGGGATACTAATCTCCACTGGAGATAGGTATGGCAGCTCACAGGTTCCTCCTCCCAGCCTCTGCTTCCAGACCAGGTGCTGGAAAGAGAAACCTGCCCACTACTGTCACTCTTCCTAGCTGAGCCCAGCTCCTTGCACAGCTGTTCCCCACAGACTCCATCTGGACCCCAGATTTCAGTCATTCCTAAGAGTGGCTCTGGGGTTCCCCTGTGACTGCGTCAGTCCAGAACAGCAGTGCGGTGGGTGGGTTTCTCTTTCCAGTGCTTGCTCCCAGCCAGTGGGAGACATGAAGGTGGGACATGGGGTCGGGGGAGGGGGATGAGGGGCATCAGGGAGAAAATGCAAGAAGAGGAAACCCAGCTGCTGTCACTGCTATCCCCTGCGAAGCTCAGCACTCTGAACAGCTGGGCTTCCCCTGTACCCAGATCAGCCAGAGTAGCAGCAATGGCAGCTAACTGTTATACATACAGTAGGAGATGGTACCAGAGCTAGAGAAGTCCAGCCTAAAAATATAATAAGTGAGAGGACAGGAACAAGTGGATAAAATTAGTAGTGAGAGGAGTATATGGTTACAAAGATTAACTGCAGATAATAAGTTTGGTCTTGATCATTATCTATTAGCCCAAGCACTTAATGATCTAAGGCCCTGTATCTGATTTCAATGACCCCTACTCTTTGTTGAAATTGCCCATTAAATTTTACCTGCAAACTTTGCAAATTGCTTCCACAACCAACCATTGAGTTATTTACACTGACATCGTTTTTGGTGGCTCCATGCAATGTGTTAGTAGGTAAGCAAATTGAAAGCAGTATAGACATAGCAGAAAGCACAGTCCTGGCCTTGCAGAACTTTCATTCTAAAAACTGAAGAAAAACCTCTCACCGAATGTCTTGAAAATCTGCTTCCTTCTTACTGACTGTTAGCTCTGTTCTGCTCCCAGAACTCAAAAACCTACCTAGAAAATGGAAAACATTCTTTAGAAAAAGTATCTAAATTATTGGAAAAAAATGTATTTATAGAGTTGCTTGATTTCTGTCATTCAAGTAGTAGTCCTGTTAGCACCGTGCAAAGGTAGTTCATGAATCCATGATCTGAACTCTGGACTTTGGTACATGAGCCAGGATAGATCTGGGTACAATGTGTACATGGACAAGTCAAATATTTTCTAAATGTCTTGGAAAATTGCAACATTCTCATGACACATTGTTGAATGAATCACAGTGAGAGAGAGGTGTCTCTAGTGGATTATGGAATAGAGAAAGATCCCACACAATTTACTGACTCGTTTGATGCACCTGGCTGGGGGAGTATTTGGTTGATTGCATGATTTCACAATGATTGCACACTTAATTCATACAACATAATTTTATTTTAAAGTTCCTTGCTACACATATAACACTGCTTAGCTTTAAGAAATCCTTCCCAAACAATGCTATAAGAATTAGTATTACAAAAACAACTACAATTACAAGTAAAGGTTATTTCTCATGGTATACTTACAATCCTAGAATTCCTAGAAACCAAATCCCCAAGGATACTTTCATTCTTTAGTTATGGTTTTAGGGTTGGTCTCAGCAGTGATAGGAACAAATCCCCTTCCTTCGGTCCCACTCGGGCGCTCCACAGCTTCAGCGTGAACGGGAGTTCTTGTTCACGGAAAGGGTGGTTCAGGTGATCAGTCTAATCTGTCCTACACTTGCGATTCTTCCTTCGGTGTTCTGCAAGTGAGGTTACCTCCAAATTGGAACTGTAGGTTACAGGTTATATACTGGGTGAGTTGCAGTCTTGGGCCCCTCCTACCCAAACCTGTCACTACTCCCAATTTGGGCTTGGATCTTTTATCCAACAGATTCCTTTCCTGGGTCTTCTGAGAGCTGAAAATGTGAGCTGGAACCCCATCTTTGGACCCAGGTCTTCCATTTCTTGGATGAGTTCTTGAAACCCAGGGCCAAGGGTGTCAAAAGCCTGGTCCATGGAGTTGCTCCATCTGGCTCATCAGGCAACAGGAGGACAGGGAATTTGAAGGCATGGTCAGCAGTAGGTGAGGCATACTACAGAACATAGGGCCCAAGGGACCCTGGTGCACATGGCCATCAGTGGGCACCTGGCCCACCACCACTGCATGCCTTCACCACACCATTCACTGCTTGGCCTACAGCTGCTTTCCCTGCTTCCACCATGGTGTCACTGCTGCAGTGACCATCACTATGATGGCCAGCACTGCTGCTCCCTGGCTCAGGCTGAATTGGACCTAAAAGGATCCCCAGCAGCTAGGATTTGGCTCAGGACCCCCAGTGAATTTGACATCCCTGCAATAGGCTATAATAGAAAAACTAGATAACAAAACTGCCACTATTCATTGTGTTTTTTAACAAAGGATCTGTGGCTGATCAAAGCTATCAGCATCCATTAGGCATGCTCAGAGTCTATCTGCAGACTGCATCCCTCAGGGGACTAAGATGCCTCTCTCCCTTCTTAATGGATCTGAATGGGAATTATAGGCAGCAGTTGGGCACCTAGCTACTCAGACTGGGCCAGTTCTTGGCATGTGCAAAAAACAGAACTGCCAGTGCCTAGGGTACTTTTGCATCAAAAGATGTTTCTGGTGAGCTTAAGTGCTTCCAGGTTGAGGGGGGACACTGAACAAGATTTCTGGATTGTAACTGTATAGTGAGGTTTATTAAAACAGCATAACTACGGTTATGATATCTGGCGATAAGTTGTTAAAACTTACTGAGTGGAGTGTTTTACATGGCTATAATTTGGATTGGCAGCTTTACATCTAAATATTGGCATAATTGCATACATTTATCTTTGTTCCTGTAAAGCACTTAGTGAACCTTGACTTCTGCGTATGGATATAGCTCTGATTTATTTTGACATGATAGGCATTTAATTTTTCTATGTTCCAATTTTTATGTAACTTGACAGAATCTGTACCTAATTAGAAACACTCACCTACAGTGGATCAACTGTTAAGTGAAAACTGTAATTACTATGGGTCTCATTTGCAGTTCATTATGTCACTATGCGTATGGTCCACAACTCAGTCAATAAGAATTGCAGGTGTTTAGCACCTCTGAAAATCAGACCTTATGTTCCCAATTCACCACTTGCTGTTTGGCAAGCAGTGTGATAGCAGTGGGGATTTTGCCTGAGAAAAGAGCACTGAATAGGGACTGTTTGTGAAATCCTGACTCTTTTGAAATAAGTAGCAACACTCCTGTTGACTCTCGTGTGTTCAGTGAGTTATGTACTGATGCGATTGATGCCTTTATCCTTCCATCAAATGAGTTGTCCTTCATTTATGACAGCCAGCTTTTAATTATAAAAAACATGAATCAACCACAGTGATACAGTAGCCACATTGGAAGCAGCCAGGATTTTTCACTATAATGGTACTAGCCAGAGGCATTACTGATTGTTTTTAATATCAGTGGTTAAAAAACATGTCTTGTATAACACAATGGTTACAATTTGGGAATGTTAGGTAATAGAGTAGAATATTTCCACATATTCTTTGTGAAAAAGAAATCTAAACAGAATAGCACTGAAAAAACACTTATCTCTTAACTTTTTCTTTCACACTTGCCCCCCTTTACTACCATATTGGACATAATTATACCACAATTACTTTTGTAGTGTGACAAAGGAAATTAAATGCTTCCGTTAGGACAACACTGTTCCTCTGTGATAGCTGGCTGATAACCACAACAGAATGATAATGCTGAAAGGATTTTATCCGGGGAGCTGAGGCAACATATTACCAGAAGTCTGATACTGCTTTTTCACATAATGTCTTTCAACACATCTTCTATGAAAACATTTTTATCTCTAAAAAGCTATGACTAACGCTAACAGTTAACACTGTAGTAATCTGTCTTTTGTAAATGTACCATATTTAGTCAAATCCAAGATGAGATATTTTTAACCCATTCAACATGGGGAAAAAAGCCCCTCATTTTGGATTCCAGTACAAGGTGGAAAGGTCCAGAGAGCTGCTGCAACTCCAGTTCCTGCCCTGAGCCCAGGTTGGGGCCAGAATCAGAGCCACAGCAGTCACCTCTCCCTTTCCTCTGCCTACCCCCCACAGCCTCTGCCCCCTACCCCACCTTGCCACTTCCTGTCAGGCATGGCTCCAGCTCCTTTTTCTCCTGGGCTTGAAGCACAGTGGCAGCAGCTGCAGCCCAAACACTGCTGCATGGCTGGGCAGGTGTCCAAACGTCCGTACATTCTGTGTCCTGGGAGGGAATGGAGCTGGAACTGGAGCTGGGGCCATGCCTGACAGTAGGCAGGGAGAGTGGGGAAGAAAACAGACAGAGGCGGTGAAGGGAGGAACCTGTGGGGAGCAGGTGGGGGGAAGAACTTTAAGGAAGGGGCAGAGGAAGGGGGCAGGTGCCAGAGAGCATGGGTGACAGGGGAACAGGCATCACAAGGGCAGGGGGAAGGTTGCAGGGGACCCCACAGAGAGGTCAGGAGGCAAGGGGGCTGTCTGCCTCCCACAGCCACCTACCCTCTCCCCACTACATGCCCCCCCACTGCTTTCCCCACTACTGGTTTCATCTCAGAGGGATAAATTTATGACCCTCCAAGCAGGAGCTACTCGTGCCTCCTGATACTGGGGAGGCACCAGAATCCGGTTGCTGACCAGGGTGCCAGGGGCAGAGGGAGGAAAAAAAACATGGGGGGGCTAAGCACACGCAACCACCCCCCTGTGTGAAAGTTGGCGGGGGAAGGGGAAAGGGCCATGGAGAGGAGGGAGTGAGGCTGGGGCTGGCATCAGGCAGAGATCAGGGAAGGGGAAGGGGTTCACTGCCCCCATATGGCTGCCCCTTACCCCCCACAACCAAGGGTCATTGCCCAGCACCAGCACTGATGTCCACTGCTCCCCAGTCCTGCACTGGCCCTGGCTGCTTCCCTGCACTGGGCCCAGTGCAACCCCAACCCCGCACCACCCAGGGGCAGGGCCCAGAGCTGGAGTGGGGCTGGCCTTGGCTGCGTCACCGGGCTTGAGGAGATAGAGCCCCTGGGGCTCACCCCATCTAAGTCATCCCAGCACTCTCCTCTGGTGCCAAAAAATGCTGATGGGAACCTTTTTTTTAAACAACATTTTATTAAAAACACACATTTTACCTGACACTTACAAAACTTCACGTATTAAGTGTTCTTGTTTTACCAAAATTTCATATGGAAAAGACAACTACATATCCAAAAACATACAACTACATATATTAAACCTTTAAAAAAAATACATCAACTTCCAACAACAGAACCCCTTACAGAACTGTTTCTTTATACAGAAACAGATGTAAAAACTATTAACTCAGTAACTACCTAAAAGTTTCTGCCCTTCTCACCAGTCCTAGACTCATAGATGTTAGGGTCAGAAGGGACCTCAATAGATCATCGAGTCTGACTCCCTGCATAGGCAGGAAAGAGTGCTGGGTTCAGATGACCACAGCCAAATGCCCATCTAACCTCCTCTTGAAGACCCCCAGGGTAGGGGAGAGCACTACCTCCCTTGGGAGCCCATTCCAGACCTTGGCCACTCTAACTATGAAGAAGTTCCTCCTAATGTCCAGTCTAAATTTGCTCTCTGTTAGCTTATGACTATTATTTCTTGTGACCCCCAGGGGCGCCTTGGTGAGTGGAGCCTCACCAATACCCTTCTGTGCCCCCCTGATGAACTTATAGGCAGCCACCAGGTCGCCTCTCAACCTTCTCTTGCGGAGGCTGAAGAGGTTCAGGTGCCCTAGTCTCTCCTTGTAGGGCTTGGCCTGCAAGCCCTTAACCATACGAGTGGCCCTTCTCTGGACCCTCCCCAGGTTATCCACATCCCTCTTGAAGTGTGGCGCCCAAAACTGGATGCAGTATTTCAACTGCAGTCTAACCAGTGCCTGATAGAGGGGAAGTATCACCTCCTTGGTTCTGTTTCTCATGCATCTGCTGATGCATGATAAAGTGCAGTTAGCTTTTCTGATGACTTCATCACATTGATGACTCATGTTCATCTTGGAGTCCACTAGGACTCCAAGAGCCCTTTCCGCTTCCATGCTACCGAGCAAGTCATTTCCTAGGCAGTAGGTGTGCTGGATATTTTTCCTCCCTAGGTGCAGCACTTTGCATTTCTCCTTGTTAAATCGCATTCTATAGTTTGCTGCCCATTTGTCCAACCTGTCCAGGTCTGCCTGTAGTTGTTCCCTGCCCTCTGGTGTGTCCACTTCTCCCCACAGTTTTGTATCATCTGCAAACCTGGACAGAGTACACTTCACTCCCTTGTCCAGGTCACTGATGAAGACATTGAAGAGTATCAGTCCAAGGACCAATCCCTGCGGGACCCCGCTGCCCACATCCTTCCAGGTCGATACCGACCCATTCACCACCACTCTCTGGTACAACCCTCTAGCCAATTTGCCACCCACTGGACTGTGTAATCATCCAAGTCACAGCCTCTTAACTTGTTCACCAGTATGGAGTGGGATACTGTATTGAAGGCCTTCCTGAAGTCTATATAAACTATGTCAACCCCTACTCCTTCGTCCAGGTGTTTTGTAAGCTGGTCATAAAAAGAGACTAGATTAGTCGGTCATGATCTACCTGCTATGAACCCATGCTGGTTTCCCCTCCGCATAATTTTTCCTGTTGGGCTCTCACATATATGAGTCTTAATAATCTTTTCAAAGTCTTTGCCAAGGATAGAGGTAAGACTAACTGGCCTATACTTGCCTGGATCCTCCTTCCTCTCCTTCTAGAAAATAGGGACCACATTGCCCCTTTTCCAGTTCTCCAGGACCTGTCCCATGAGCCACGAGTGCTCAAATATTCTTGCCAGTGGCTGTGCAATGATATCAGCCAGTGTCTTCAGTACCCTTGGATGGAGCTTATCCAGGCCTGCTGACTTAAATGCATCCAGTCCTTCCAAGTGACTCTGCAGCATCTCAGGGTCAACACTTGGTAGTCTGACGCCCAGCTGTTGCCTCTCTCCAATCCCATTGTGAGACTTGTCTTGCCCCTTGTTTAGGAACACTGAGGCAAAGAACTCATTGAGGAGTTCAGCCTTGTCTCCCATGTCTGTCACCAATTGCTTTTGCCCATTCAGTAGTGGTCCTATTCTGCCCTGGGCCTTCCTTTTACTTCCTATAATATCTGAAAAACAATGTTTTGTTAACCTTAACTTGTTGGTTTACTTGTTTTCCTCTATGTTGTTTTATTGAAACCAGTTTGTCCAGTCCTTTTTCCTCCACTTCTCTGCCTCATCGTCTCTGATCTCTTGTCCTGATTGATGTAGAATTTCAGTTTGTACAGCCCCAGCTTCAGGCACTCTCTTTCAGTGAAAGCCTTACAAAACTGGAGATTTATTATTTTCCATAAATTAGTCTTAAAATATGTTATTAAGTTTCTTAAAGTTTTCTTTGGTACCTTTGGTTTGAGTTGATATAGTACCATCTCCTGCACTAACAACAGGTTTATTTTGGTGACACTCAAAAAGCAGCAGACCCTTTTGAACACTGCCTTGGCAAACATACACTCCCAAAACATCCCACCATTTCTTCTTCCCCACATCTATCCCATGGGCACTCATCAGGTCACACTAGATGAACTCATCAGGCTTATCTGTGTTGCACCTGTCACCAGCAAGATATTCAATATTCTTACAATCATCCACACTAAGTCAGCATGTTCCCCTTTTAGATTTTTACCTGCCACCACTCCCCACACCTTCTTCACTTGTTCTGTGACGTTTCCTACCAGTGCCTTCCTGTCTCTTTCTCTTACTGCTTTCATCAGTTTCATATGATCCTTCAAGACCTCCAGCCATACCTTCCCTGTTTTATACCTCTGCATGAAACCTTCCATTCTGGTGTAATGAATTGGCTGTTGCCATGCCCATAGACTCTTCAAAGAGACCTAATATATTCCCCATTTCCTCAAAAGTGCAGTTGTTTGAAATTAGGTGATATGTTCTACTTTCCCTTCTCTCTTCATTGTCACCTTTAATACTGTGCTTACATATTTTGCATAGATGAACAATCCCAAATCTGGCATCCCCCATCTCTTTTTCTTTGTACAGGTGCGCTCTGGCCAGCCTTTCTCTTTTCACATTCTAAAAGAGTACACACATTTCCCTCTGCTCTTTTGCTATCTGGCACCATGTCAATGGGAATACAATTCCTGTATGCAGAATAATTGGCAGTAGCACAACCTTCACTTCCACCACTTTTCTGGTAAAGGATAGAATCCCTCCAGACCATAACCAAAGTTTTTCCTGTATCCTTGCTATCACCTTTCCCCATGCTGTATTATCTTTCCTCTCAGTGTCCATCAGGATCCCTAACACTAATTTAACTCTCTCTCATTTGCGGGCCTTCTCCAAGTCCGTCCATTTCCCCACTCCCATTACGGTGCTTTTCAATCTATTTACTTTAGCTCCCATCACTTTTCTCTATTCTGATGTATGTTTTAGCACCTTTTCCAAAGTCTATCTCTAACTACTACTTATATCACCCATGTATAGTATGCATGTTACCTTTTCCCCTCCTGGTACCTTTACTTCACTTATGACCTTGTCTTTTCTTATTCTTTGTGCTAATGGTTCCATTAGGAGTAGTAATGGCACCACATAGAAGTGGTAATGGCAACAGGAGGCACACTTGCCTCACTCCTGTAAGGATTTGGAAGCAAGCTAAGGAAGTATGGGTTGGATGAATGGACTGCAAGGTAGAATAGAAAGTTGACTGAATTGTCAGGCTCAACGGGTAGTGGTCAATGGCCTGAGATCTAGTTGGTAGCTGATATCAAGTGGCATGTACCAAGGGTTGTTCCAGGGGCTAGTTTAGTTCAATATTTTCATTAACAATCTGGAAGATGGGATGGATTGCACCCTAAGCAAGTTCATGGATGACACCACACCAGAGGCTGTAGTGGATATGCTGAAAGGTCGGGCAAGAATTCAGAGTGACCTAGACAAATTGGAAGATAGGGCCAGAAAAAAATCTCATGGGTACGTCCAAATGAATGAACACATGCCTCTTGCCCCATCTCAAACCCCTTTGAGGCAGGGCAAGAGATACATGCAAGAATGAAAAAATGTTCTCCACACTGCAAATTTGCAGTGCGCGGAGAAAATTAGACCCCAGGGGTCAAACAAAAACCCAGGGGAAAAAACTGGGTCAGGGTAATTGGAGGCTCAGTCCTACAGAGATGCTCAGGCAGCGTGCCAGAGCATCTCTATGACTGGCCCCTTACCCAGTCCTGAAGCATGCTGCCTACCCGCTGGCTGCAGATCCAGGAGAAACCAGGCAGGGCACAATTTGCTGCATAACAAAAGTGCATGTCCAAGCACATGCACTGAGGCAAAAACCCCGGCTCAAATTTGCACTGCTTCTATTTGAGATGCTGCAAGCACATGTGCTTGCAAGTGTGGATGTGCCCTGCCTCAAACCCCTTTGAGGTGGGAAAACAGACACATACAGGAACAAAAAAATGATATCCAGGGGTCTAAAAAAAGCAAAGTATAAAAAAGTGATGCCCTGAGGCAGCCGGAGGCTGGGTTGTCCATAAAGACACTCTGGCTGCCAGAGCATCTCTGTGGTTGGCCGCTCACCCTGGTGCTGATACACACAGCTGGCCAGGCCACATGTTTCAGCACCAGGGCTCTGGTGCTGGTGAGTAAGGGGTCGGGGGGTGGAGGAGGGGGG
>NW_017728948.1:71189525-71194850 GCF_001723895.1 Crocodylus porosus | reverse complement strand
CCCCCACCCCACACTTTTAAACAAAACAAAAAAACCCTGGCACTTACTGGCAGTTGGAGCTGTAATCTGGCTGCCTGAGGCCCCTCCTGCACAGTGCGAGGCAGGGTGACAGCCCCACGGCCCCAGCATGGGCCCTCCTGCCCCCCTGCTGTCCTGTGATGCCTGAGGGGGGCCCTGCCAGGAGGCCCTGGAGTCCCACCAACCCTGGTTCTAAGGTAAGCAAAGGCTTTTTTTTTCCCTTTTTTTTCTGTTCTTTTTCGGGGGGGGGGTTTAAGTGATGGTGCCTGGGGTTGTGGGGGTAGCCTTGGGAGCCTGAGGGTGCAAGGTGGGGTGTGGGGCTGGGTGGGACATGCATTGGGGGTCTGGGGGAGCAGAGGGTGGGGATGGATGGGGCAGCCATTGCGGGGGCTGCAGCAGCTGGTGGGGGATGGGGCCAGGTGAGGCGGCAATTGGGGGGCATGTGGGCCTTGCAAGGGAGGTGGTAGCTCCTATGGGGGCTATTTGACCCCTGTTGGGGGACTGTACCCCTTGTGTGGGGGACAAAACCCCTGTTGAGGGGCCGATCCCTTTGTGTGGGGGATGAACCCCCTGTTGGTGGTCTGAACCCCTTTTAGGGGATGAACCCTTTGTGTGGGGAACAAACCCCATGGGGGCTGAATCCCCTGCTGGGGGGAGTAGCCCTTGTGTGGGGGCTGAATCCCCTGTTGGGGGGCCGTAGCCCTTGTATGGGAGACCAACCCCTTGTGTTGGTGCCATTGTCCTGTGGGAGGCCAGCAAAATATGTATTCATGAATTCATGAAACCCATATTTAGAGTTCACTTTATTATTATGATAAGAGACTTGCTTTAATACTGTAGATATATCAATACAACATTGTCCAACTGATTGCTATCTATGTCTCTCTCTCTCTCTCTCTTTATAGTGGTCTTTTGTTTTACATGTGGAGAAACATAGTTTTGGGGGTACTTTAGAGAGTGACTTTGAGATTTTCTTTATGAGGGATTTTTCAGTTTTCCAATAGGGAACACCAGAATTCCTGCTAGGGAGGCCAGTGGCAGGACCCTGCTTGCTCAGAGCTGGCACCTTGGACCCATCTGGCTGTGGCTGACCTCCTGGCTAAATAGGGCCAGGACGACATGCTTTGACAGTTCAAAGCAGGCCACCACACCCAGAACATCTTCCAGGTGATAGCTGCCCAGATGGCTGGGCAGGGGACACAAATGGCAGTAGTGCTGCACAAAGGCCAACCATGCAACCGCAGTCCACTGGCAGCTCGCCCAGAGGGGCACATGCCTCTACTGGCTCTTCAGTCCCCATCTGAGCCTGACAGGTGCAAAGCAGGTCACAGCCAGGTAGCAGCCCCCACTACTGCAGTGGGTAGAGGGTGCAGGGAACTCTCAAGGCTGCTTCAGCAGTCCAGCTGGCACAAGGGATAGTGTCCACAGGTACCAACTGACTGGGCACCAAAAGCTCCTGAGAGCTAGAAGCCCTGAGCTACTTGCCAGGGTGGCTTTTTATACTGCTGGACCCAGGGCAAGGCAGCTTTTTATACTACTGGGGACAGCACAGGTGCTGGCCCCGGGCTCTAGCTCCCCCTGGCTGAAGATCCTGGATGAGCCAGGCAGGGTTATTTTGCCCCGAGTGGCACAATTCACTCCACAACAAAGTGCATGTCCGAGCATGTGTGCTGAAGCAAAAAGCCCTGGCTCAAATTTGCACTGCTTCTATTTGAGCTCCTGCAAGTGCATGTGCTTGCATGTGTGGGCACACTGATGAGGTTCAACAAGGACAAGTGTAAAGTCCTGCACTTAGGACAAAAGAATCCCATTCATTGCTACTGTCTTGGGACCAAGTGACTGAGCAGCAGCTCTGCAGAAAAGGACCTGGGGGTTACAGTGGACAATAAGCTGGATACATGTCAACAGTGTGCCCTTGTTGCCAAGAAGGCTAATGGCATACTGGGCTGCATTGGTAGGTCTGTAGCCAACAGGTTGAGGGAAGTGATTATTCCTTTCTATTGGGCACTGGTGAGGCCACTTCTGGAGTACTGTATCCAGTTTTGGCCCTCTCCACTATAGCAAGGATGTGGACATGTGGGAGAGAATCCAGTGGAGGGCAACAAAAATGGTTAGGGGGCTGGGGAACAGGACTTATAAGGAGAGGCTGAGGGAACTGGACTTATTTAATCTGCAGAAGAGAAGACTATGGCGGGATTTGATAGCAGCCTTGAACTACCTGAAGGGTGGTTTGAAAGAGGTTGGAGCTAGACTGTTGTCAGTGATGGCTGATGGCAGAACAGGGAGAAATGGTTTTAAGTTGCAGCAAGAGAAGTTTAGGTTGGACATTAGGAAAAACATTTTCACTCAGAGGGTGATGAAGCACTGGAACAGGTTACCTAGAGAAGTGGTGGAATCTCCATCCTTGGATGGTTTTAAGACCAGGCTCAACAAAGCCCTGGCTGGAATGGTCTAGTTGGGCATGGTCCTGCTTTGAGTAGGGGATTGGACTAAAGGATCTCCTGAGGTCCCTTCCAACCCTAATTTTTTATGATTCTACTGTTTTAAAAACTCCAGTTAGATACCCATTAATTCGGATTTGATTCTCTGCTTCTCTACACAATAGCCTTATCCAACATATACATTTTTCTGGGAACCCTATAAATGCTGAGAGGGGATCTGCTGGAAATTTATGAACTCGCCAGAGGGGACCAGCGGAAACTGGGGGAGGCTGTGTTCCCCCAGGCACCACCCAGGGTTACTAGGAATAACACCCACAAATTGTTAAAGAGAAGGTTCAGGCTGGACATCAGGAGACATTACTTTACAGTTAGGGCTGCTAGGCTCTGGAATGGTCTCCCAAGTGAGGTGGTACTCTCTCCTCCTTTGGGGGTCTTCAAAACGAGGCCGGACAGATATTTGGCTGAGGTGATAGGTTCTCGGCACCTGTTCCTGCCCGGGGCACGGAGTTGGACCTGATGATCTGTTTAGGTCCCTTCCAACCCCAAGTGCTATGATACTATAAACATGTAAGCATAATCCACTGTATCATATACTTTTTAAAAATCTAGGCTTGCTATAACTGTATTTGTTTTCCTCTCTTGTATCAGTGATCACTCTGATTGCAGTATATCTCTGATCACTGTACCTGGTACTGATCTTCATGTATTCTCTTCTGGAGATTTTTCCTCATCCTCCAAGGTGTCTTGGCCATTAACTTATAGCTCATATTTAGGAATGTAATTGGTCTCCAGTTTTTCAGGAGTTCCTTCTCCCCTTTCTTGAAGTATAAGATCACAGCACCTCTTGTAAAATCTTTCCCTGCCTCCCCTGTTTCCACTATTTCCTCAAAAACTTCCACTATATCCCCCCCTACCAATGCCCAACACTTCTTGCAAAATTCCATAGGCAGTCCATCTGTTTCTGGTGATTTTCCTCTTCTAAAAGTTTTAAGCACTCCTCCACTTCCTTTAAGCTTATCTTTTCTTCCATCTTCTTTGCTTCCTCCTCTTCTACTTTCTGTTCAAACTCTTCCAGCAAAGCCTTCATTTCTTTCTGTTTCCTTTCTCTAATGTAGCTCTTCATAAAATCTTCTTGTTGGCTCTAACACCTCCTCCTGCTTTTCTAGCCAGGTACCACCTTCTTTATGCACCGCTTTAATTCTTCTTTCACCATCTTCACTATAGCCAAAAAGTATTGGGGCCACTCTTCATATTCTCCTAGCCAGGGTGCTTACACTAAAAATATTTTCTCTCTCATCTTTCTTTTAAAACAGATTTATATCTCTTGCCTTGTTTCTTCTAGTTCTTCTTATATCTGTTTTCTTTGCGTAGCTTCCTTTAGCAGCTCCTGCATCTTTTAGCTCTTTCAGCTCTTTTGTTCTTTTCCTTTTGTGTTCAGTCTCCCTCAGTGGTGCCTGTTTTTCAAGTCATAGTGAGCCACTACACTGGATAACTTTCAACTTTCCTCTTCTCTCTCTCAGCTGAGCTGTGCCCTTTCTTTCCCATTTCTAATTATTCCTTTTTCTTCACCAGCCTCAAATATCTGGCAAACATCACCAAACAGGACCCAAAATATTCCACCCAGAATCCCTGTCACCCCTTCTCTCAGCCCCCACTCACTTATGATTAGTGTGGCCTGGCCCTCTGTGACATTGAGCCAGAGCAGGCTGCCCTGTACCTTATCGTTTCTGGAGGACACCATAACTTGTGACAAGAACACCCAGTTCCAGTCATGAGGGATAGCTAATTAGCAATGGATCCTTTGTTGGGGATTCTGGAGTACACCTTCATACTGAGTAGTGCTGAGCTGTGAGGCCACCATGGCTTGAAATGCTGTTTACTCTGCTGGAGCCCAGCCCACTGAACTGTATGGTACATCATAAGCCTCTTGTCTTTGGACTAACCTCATGTATAGTGGGTGTATTTACATGAGATGCTGACTGCACAGTAGCACATCACAGTATGCACAGTAGTAATAGTCTAGTGTGTAGTATTATTAAGCTACTGTGCAGTAGTGACACCTAAAAGACATTCACTGTTGCACAAGCATTGCTGCACAGCGACTCCAGTTACTGAGCATTTATTTAGTACTTGCTAATACAAGCACAAAATAAATGCATAGTAATGACTGCACAGTACTGTCTCGTGTAGAAATGCACACTTTGTACTATATGTAAATAGGTATAAAAGTGATGCTTAAAAGTGTTTATGGAGTACCTGTGCTAAGACTTGCAGCAGTTTTAAACAAAAGGTAAAATGTATCAATGTTGGATAAACTAAGTCTATGGGTACCTGTAATTGTTTGTCTATGTAAAATACTATAAACATGGTTATTGCAAGGTCAGTGTTTTCAAATTTGCCCCTCACTGCTATGTGCTTAGTGAGAGAAGGGTCTGACAGTAGTGGGGAGGAGGGCTCAGGGGAAGAAGTTGGAGGGGGCAAGGAAGCTACCCACACCCTTCAGATTTATTTTCCTTGCTGTAACAGTGGGAGGGGGACAAATTCAAGGCAAACTTCCAATCATATATTCTATACCTAGAAAATTCTATCCAATTTATAAATATTCTATATATAAAATCTAATTACTGGGGGGAGGTTTATATTCAAGTAAATATGGTATTGAAACAAAGTCAGATGCTTTGCAAACTGGATTTTAATCCTTGCCTACTTATTATTTATGAAAGTTTCACCCAGCACAGTATACCACTGAAAATGACACATATGGCTTAGTTTCCTCGTTGGTGATAATCTCTGCCTTCTTTGGACAAAGATGAAAGTAGCTCAGAAGAGTCAATAAATTAATATCTTTGCTGATTATCTCCTGCCA
>NW_017728948.1:71136500-71189425 GCF_001723895.1 Crocodylus porosus | reverse complement strand
CACCTCCCCCCTCCCTCCCCCAAGAGAGGACCTCATAGAGTTTTAATCACAACAGAAGCTGATTACATCAAAACAGTATCAGCTTTTAATATTTTAAATATTCTCTTTCATATAAAAACCCAGAGTTTACAATCTTTATCAGTACAATATTTGATTTTCTTTTTAAAACAGTGCTAATGTGTCTGCTTTAAAGCATTTTGTGTTTTCACTGCAGTTTTAATTGTATATGTGAAAAGTAAGTAAAATAGCACCTGCTGAAGTTGTGACTTTTGTCTCTAGAGACCTGCTGCTGAAAAACAGTATGATTAGATCAAGGAACTCTGTTAATACTCTTCAGATGTTAAATGGATTCTTTAAATTACCAAGATGTTTGGGGAACAGAGCCAATCTAGGACAGGTAGCCATATGGAGCCTTAGCTGTAAATTTCAAGATGTATAAAAAATCCAGTAGTGCAGGGACTGCATATGACATTAATTTTTCTGCATTTAATATGCAGTCAAAAAAATCCAGGACTGATAAAATGCAATAACATTCAGTGACCCTTTGTCATGATCCTCATATCATCAAAATGCTAGGTATGTGGCTTCTGGCAGGAAACTAATTTCCTCTGAGTAGGAATGCTATACACAAGGGCTGCCTGTTGCATCTATGACAATTATGGTTCTGATAAGCCAAGCCATGAAAAATGACCAGAAGTAGATTGTCTCCGGCTATTATCTATCTGCATTTGAAATATTTCCCCTTGATTTCTTGTACACTATAACCCTGGAAGCCTCATGTGCCCCATTTCAGCCAGAAAAGTTTTGCTCATGGAAATTTGAGATTCATGGGCAGCTATTCTGCTCATCCCCTTTGTAGCATTTCTAAGTTCATATACAAGGTTCATGGGACATTGGCCTTGGCATCTGCTTTTCCATAAGTATAGCTGATATAAATCATAGTGGAGCCCAGATTTTTTCTCTTGGTTATATTAATGCATTCTCCTCTCTCTCTCCGCCTCTCTCTCTCTCTCTCTCTCTCTCTCTCTCTCTCTCTCTTTCATTTTCTCAGAGAGCTGACATAGGGATTTCTGCTTTAACCATCACCCCTGATCGAGAGAATGTAGTGGATTTCACAACCCGTTACATGGACTACTCAGTGGGTGTGCTGCTTCGAAAGGCAGAGAAGACAGTTGACATGTTTGCTTGCTTGGCACCATTTGACCTCTCTCTGTGGGCCTGCATAGCTGGCACAGTGCTTCTGGTAGGGCTGCTTGTCTACCTCTTGAACTGGCTCAATCCTCCACGTTTGCAGATGGGTTCAATGACTTCTACAACACTATACAACTCCATGTGGTTCGTGTATGGATCCTTTGTGCAGCAAGGTAGGAAGCAAAACTCATCTTTTAGTGCAGAGGGAGATGTGAATGACGATTCCTGTTAACACAGATTTCCCACCATCCAGGCTGTGTTTAAAGTATTCACAAATTCTAAGCCTTTGGCATTCAGAAGCCTGTTGTAGTCACAGTGAAAAGCTTGGAATCACTTAGTAGTGACCTGTTTAACTTATTACTTGCCTAATTACATAAAAGTATCTTCCTAAAATTTTCAGTACACGGTATTTCTAAAACTTTACTAACAGATTACTCATACCCAATGTGAATACTATTGTTCTGGTGCAGAATTAAACAAAATATTTTAATCCAATACAGACTCTAAATTTAGACCCTTTGACAGTGCCCTAGGCTCTCAGTGATACTTTCTCTGACACACCGTCTGTCTGGCTCTGGCCCTGGCTCCTTTACACTCACTAAGGATTCCCTGCCATTGGCTGCCTTCCCAGTTGTCTCTAGCATTCAGCTTAACCCAATTTACTCCTTAATGCCCTATATGTACTCTGTTCCTTAAAAGCCTACCTCCTGTGGGAGAAATTTAGCCAAATCTCTCTGAAGTGTCAGACTGGTGACCCAGACCTAGTGCATATGTCTTAAAGGTCTGACATAGAAATTCGGGTGTCAGCACTACTACAGAATTAGAAAATATATATAGGCCCATAAAGGAATAAAGATTTAGAAAAGCAGAAATACCTAGGGAAATTGAAGAAGTATCTCTTGGCATTTGTAAATATAGTTATCATGGGTTAATACAAGGTAATGCATGGAGCATGGTTGTGCTGTGTAACAACCATGGTGCCTGCAGCCTCAGAACACTTGAATAACTTAAGGACTTACCAGATGAATTAATATTTATAAAAGTTTCTTCTTGGCTAGGGACAGACATTCAAAAAGCCGGAGCCTCCGTTGATTCAGTCTTTGAAGGTTAGTCTAACCTGCACAGTGTGAATTGATTTGCAAATGAAGAAACATTCAAATTTAATTCTGGAATTAGCTCAGGCTAGAAGACATGGTGGGGGGGTGGGGGGTTGTGCTAGAGTCACTTTGCAGCAGTCACAAGGCTGGAGGGAAGCTGACCTGGGGGTTGTGGCCAGGCCCCCACAGGGACTAAGTATGATAGTGGAGGGGTTTATACCCCTATCCTGACCTGTAGGGACCCCAGCTGGGGTGTGCCTAGAAGGAAAGGTGGGCAGCAGCCCGTGCCAGGTTTGTCCCTGAAGCCAGACACTGGCCAGAGCAGTACCGCAGGCAAAGGTGGGCAGGTTGTGGGGATTAAACTCCTTTATCTCCAGGTGGGCACAGGAAGTGGAAAGGGTCCAGAGGAGGGCCACTCATATGGTCGGGGGCCTCCGTGGCCAGCCCTATGAGAAGAGGCTGTGGGACCTGAATCTCTTCAGTCTCCACAAGAGGAGACTGAGGGGGGATCTTGTGGCTGCCTACAACCTTATCAGGGGCCAGCGGCAGGGACTCAGGGAAAGTCTGTTCATTGTCTTTGGAGTCAACAATGGCCGCAAGCTGAGGGAGGATAGGTTTAGGTTAGATATTAGGAAAAACTATTTCACTGTAAGGGTGGCCAGAGCCTGGAATAGGCTCCCCAGAGGGGTTGTGCTCTCACCTTCCCTGGAAATCTTCAAGAGGAGACTGGATAGGCACCTGGCTGGGGTCTTATTACCCATCCCACCCCCAGTGTCCTTCCTGCCCATGGCAGGGTGTCAGACTCGATGATCTGTCTAGGTCCCTTCCGACTCAGTGATTCTATGACCCCAGTCTAGGTCTGCTTAGTTTTTCTTCTGCTCTTGCTCGGGTGGCGGGAAGCCTGGGCAGAGCCGGCCAGCAAGGCCATGCTATCCACCCAGGGCTGGGGTTGAGGCTGCAGCTGGGCTGAGGGGCTGAGCCCAAACCAGCCTTCGGGTGGTTCTGAGGGTAGAGGCAGAAGACAGCCCAGGCTGGGGCCATGGAGGCTGTGTGGATAAATTGCTCCTGGCTCCCCATGCCCAAGCCAGGTGGGGCTATCATAGAACTCGAGATGGCTGGGAAGGGCCCTGCAGCACTGGCCTATGAGGGCAGGGTCCTTCCCAGCCTGGTGCAGCTACATGGAAGCCTGGCCCCACAGGCAGGGGCTGGCTGGGGAGCATGCTTCCCTGGCCAGTTTGGAGGTACTGGCAGGCCCCAAGCCTGGCAGCCACCACCACACCCCCTGTCTTGTGCAGCACCCAGGGCTGCAGGCACACAACCAACTGCAGGCTGGCCGGGTCTGGGGGGAGCTATTCTGCCCCTCTCACCTCCAGCTGCTGCAGCCATGTCATACCACTCTGGGTGGGGTGGGGTGTAGGTGGGAAGCTTCAGCCCAGCAGCTTCTGTCAAGTGCATGGAGCTCCGGCTCCAGTTCCCAGCTGCCTTGGAAGGTGTCTGGGTAGAAAGCATCCAGGCGCTGCAGCCAGAGGTCCATGCATGGGGCAGAAACCACCAGGCCCAGCAGGGTTGTTTTTCTCCCGTCACCTCCAGCTGTAGCTCTGCTCTTGCCACACCACGCAGCACTGCTCAGGGCAGAGGGAGCTTCCTTCAGCCCAGTGTCTATAAGCCAGCTTCCAGGAAGCCAGGCTGGGCTGTCATGCCCCTACCCCCATCAGCCAGCCCCGTGGGGCCCTTCCCAGCCATCTGGGGCTCAATGACAGTTCCTTCCTTCTTGGATGTGGGGAGCCACACACCCCCATTGCCCCAGCTCAAGCTGCAGCTGCTGGAAAGGGCCTGGCCCTGGCAGCCCAGTCTGGGCTGGCCCCTCTGCCTGTGCCCTCAGCAGCACTTGCAGGCCAGCTCAGCTCAGTACCACAGCCCCAGCCAATGGCAAGGCAGGTGGATGGCAGGGGCCATGCCAGCCAGCTCTAGCCATACTCCTTCCCCTGCTGGTCAAATGGGAAGGGGGGGAATGGCTGAAAGGGGCCACAGTCCCCCAGTAAGGGAGTGGAGAGAATAAACCCCTCCCCGTCCCCTTTGCCTCAGAGGGGCATGCATCTGGCCATGCCTCTGCCCCTGCTTGGGTTAGAGAGCAGAGGGGAGGTGCCAGCCCAGCTCTCTGGAGCAGACAGCACAGCTCAGCCCAGGGCTGGGATGCTAGAGGACTCTGATTTAATTTAAACCAGTAAGGGGTCTGGAACAGAAGTTGCATAAACCAGTTTGACCCAAATCAGTTAAGTTTGATACTACATTCAACCAGGTTTATCTTAAACCAGTTTTGGCCATTTTGAAACTGGTTTATGTACACTGAACTTATGTTCTGTTACAGGTTTAAACTAGTTTCTGATCACTTAAACTGGTTTATGTGTAACTTGTGTCCCTAGCCCTTTAGACTGAGTTAGTATTAACTTCCACAATTTAGAAATTACATGATTCTTCCTGTCCATGTTCATTCAGATGGGAATGCAGAGGAAACAAATTTAATCTTCCAATATAGGAAATTGTGGACAAAATTCCTAAGTAGCAACAAGAGCATGAAGTTATCAACAACCTCCAAAAAAGGACAATCAAGCCTGAGAAACTTTCTTTAGTGGAAACTGTTTTAAAAAATTACCAATATAGTGGTGTTATTCTAAAATCACAATGTCAATGAGCAACGATACCACATGAAGGAAGACAAAGGAACCTTTTCCATGTGAAATTAAAAGATCTTTTTTCTGTAAAAAGGCTTTAGAGACAATTGAGAAGAATGAGAGTGCTGAAATATATGTGGTTTGTTTACAAAGCCTACTTTTGATCCAAAATTCTCCCTACGCAACAGCTCAGGGAATCCAGCTGTGCAAAGATAGTATGGTTCACTGCAGAATTAAACTCATTGCATCTGTCTGTCTGTTGCATTAAAGTGTGTGAGTTAGGTTATCAAATGCATGAAAAGGAGGTAATTTTACATTGATTCACTGCATGCAGGGTCGTCGCTGGGTGTGGGGGGCATATCGGGTCAGCTGCCTTGGGCCCTGCACTTTGTGGGGCACCGTGGGGTCGGGCAGAGCAGCGCAGCAACTCCACGCTGCCACCAGCTGCATGTCCAGCTGCTTGGCACTGCCCCCCAGTCTGCTACCAAATCCAGCACCTCTGGCCACTCGGCACCTCCCCCCCACCCCCCGAATCTGCTGCTGGCTTCCTCGCATCCAGGGTGGGGCCCCGCACAGGCTGATTTGCCTTGGGCCCCATACCCTGCTTGGGTTGCCTATGGCTGCATGTTATTGACTCCACCATTTTAGCTCCTTCCCCAAAATCCTTAATTCCTGTAATCTCTGAAAACCTTTAGGAGACCACAAGGCAATCATTTAAAAGAAGCAAAGTTAATTTAATCATTCACTACAATCTCCTGAATTATTTTCTTAGCTGTTTTTCTGTAGACCTCTGCTCCCTAGCTGCTTGCTTTGTTTTAGAGTTGTAGGTCGAAATTTAAATGACAGTTTCCACCGCAAGCCATGACCCTATTCCATAAGCAGATGAATAAATGGTTCAAGCCATTCTCATGAGTGGTATAAAAACAGTATAAGAAGACAATAGGAGAAGAGAGTGAGAGCTGAAGAAGAGCACAGAAAACCACAAATGAATTAAATAACAATACAGTAGACAGAGGGGCAGATTGTTGAAAAGGCTGAGGAAAAGTTGTTGCCTCAAGAAGATACACAAGCACCATTTTTGCTGATAGTTATATGGGCATGAAAGCCTGAGAAGATATGCTGTTCCTTGAAGCATGAGAAGTGCTATGGAAAAAAAGTGAAAAGGATGCTAATAAGCTTTCAAACAGAGGGAGGCTGATTAGGTTATACATACACCATTATTTAGGGTCAGCTTTGACATCTCCTTCAACCAACCCAAGTCATGTGAACTGTTGTTCTCCATCTATATTTTGCCTTTAATCCTTCACCAAAGCTGTCCAGGAATTGGGCTGTGCAGTACTTGGCTCTCCTTCCAGGATGTCTTTACTCATGGTAGAGAGAAAATAAGGTGGGAATGGAATTGTGGGATTGCTGCTGATTGCAATGTGGTTGAGATCTGTGGTGCCCAGATACATTCCACATATACTGCAGTAAACTGCAGGCTAGAGAGTGTGCTGGCAATGTCATATTCATTTTCAGAAGCATCACCAGGGTCCAGCTAGACTGGTGCCAGGGTTGTGTTTAGGGGTTCACAGTGTAGAGGGTCAATGGCTTAATTAGGGCTATCCTATCACAGGAAAGTAGGGCTGAAAGAGACCTCATGAGGTCATCTTTTTTGACCCCCTGATCAAGGCAGTATCTTCCCTATCCAAGCCACCCCAGCTAGAGTAGGCACAATTTTACTTACAAAGAGCTTGTCCCACCCAGTGGATTTTCAGCAAAATGTCTCACAATCTTCTAAGAAAATCCTGAATATTCCTTTTGTTTTTGTTCACTGAGGAGCAAAAGCTCCTTCAAAACAGCAGGCAGAAGGGCAATCCTTAATTTGGTAGAAGAGAAAATGACACAAATTTAATAGGGTTGATACTTAAATATATGAAGTTTAGAGACCGATCTCATCATAAAGACTCGGAGGACCTCAGAATTCCAGCGCAACAGCAAAAGAGATTTATTTATAATGTCATCCAGTATTTCACATTCAATTTGAATGTAACAAAAACTATATTAGCTGAAGTGCTATTGTTTACTAACCCTTGTGAATACAGAAAAAATGAAAGTAATTCCCATTGACAGATTAACTGGCTATCGTGGTAAGTTTGCTTCTATATTCACTCATCATCAGCTTTTCACTCAGCAAAGAAATCTCCTGGTTTTATTTATTTTGGAATAGCAAATCTGTTCCTGTTAATTGTGATTGGCACTTCTTAACTATGGCAGCATGGGACATTTTAAATACTGTCACGTTCACTTAAGAACTCTTTCAGCTGCTGATTTAAATCATGACAAGGTACTCGTTTCTGTTATCAAAACATACAGCCACAGATACTTTGATGTCCTGCATTAAAAGAAACAAAGCAGCAGCATACTAAGACTGAGTGATTTGATAGCACTGAATGCCTTATTTGGGTCCAACAAACATGTACTGGCTTTTTTTTTCCCTATTTTATAGAGACTGAAAAATCACAAGCACAGAAGCTGATTCCAAGCTTGGCTCAGATTTAAATAGAAAATAAGTCTTTGGAATAAAAAAAATACATGTCACGCTCAGTGAACAATGTATTCTGTTTATCTTGCAAGATAAGGAACTGCTTTCACCTGTTCTTTATAAAATATCTAAACCTTGTACAATTAACTAAATAATTAGAGCTTACTATGGTGATTTGTGTCAAGTTTGACATGCTATTCAAATCTCATTAGTGAATTTTGCCTTCATACTTCCAATACCATTGAAGGAACTTTCCGTATTTTTGTCTATAAGCTAAAGTTGATATGGAAAATTTTGATAATTTGGAAGTGAATTAATATGATATTAAGAAACAGAACTTTGCATATTTAACAGTTTCCTAAAGGATTAACAGTGAAGCATAATATACCAGTGCACTTGCTTGTTATGAATTAAAAGCAAAACTGAGGGCATAATGTAACTTCTAAGATATTTATTACTGCAGATGATCCATGAGATAGCATACAAAGGATCCAGCTTGACTTTCAGATCCCAGGTTGAGCTCACAGTCGGTCAGAGCATCTCTTCACTTATTCACTAAACTAATTAGTTGTGGGCTCACTGAGCATGTCTATGTTACACCCCAACTCCATGCAGTGCCCAGTGACCAGGGAAACTAAAAAACAGCTAGAGAAATGTGAAACAGACACTCTAGAAGTGTTAGGGTGACAGTAATCTGGATTACTGGGGAGCACTGAATCTGCAGCTGGATAAAAGCTTTTAATCTGTGTCTCAGCAAAGCTGCTGGTCACAAGGCAGAATGATGTATTAAACTAACCTTGCAAATGCTTAGGCAAGTAATTGCTTATCACTGGAATACTGTGCAGGATACATGATTCCTTGTATAAGAAAAACAAGATGCAGCCCACCAGCTAGCATCAGGAGATAAGACAGAAGCAACACCTTGGAGATGGTGCTGAAATTAGCAAAGAACAAGAAAGAACCAGCAAGTGACCAAGAGTACCCAAGTTCATGGCCTTACGCATGCACTCTTAGAAGAGGCATGTAAATAAAGCAAATGCATAGGCAATTCCGTGTTAATGAAGTAAATAATAAACAGAGAAGGAGCTTGAAATAGGAGGAGAAAAAGGTGGAATAGGGGGAGGGATAAAGGCAGGAGAATGTTAATGAGTATGAATTAAGGTGTATAAAATGTGAAAAGAACTATTGTTCAGTGCAGGTCCCTGGTTTGTTGTTTTTTTGGGACCCTTGTCTGAAGCTGTCTCCATTCTGAATAAAACTGTTGCAAGCAATGTGTGCTGGTGTTTGCTGCCTGCATGCTCTGGTTAATGAGTAACAGGATCCATGGGCAATTGGATTGTCTTTTCCCTAGTCATTGGGCATCACATGGAATCGGGGTCTAACTTCTCAGCATAGTCAGCAGAATTTGACGCACATATGGAGGGGACTGATCATCCCAATCCTACCAGGATAAGGCCTAGCAGGTGTACCCAGGGTTCTTTTGGACCTGGGCTGCCTCGGCATGAACTAGGTTCCCTTGGGCCATCTCAGCTATCGTACCCTGTCTTTTACCTTTCCCCAGTAGAATGGCAGTGGGTTCAGAAGCTTTTCCTCTGTGTGTGTGGAGTCAGGGTGACCTCAGTGGTGTTTTTGTAAGTTTCGTTAAATGGAATGGGGGTCTGGGACCCCAGGAGAGTCCATCTAGCCTGGCTTGGATTACGGCCCGGAGTTGGGCCGAGGGAATTTTAAATAAAGCAACTGCCATCCAGGCTTTAGTGTAGAGTGTTCAAGATTTCACCTCCAAACTGCTAACACCTAAGAGAGATAGCCTCAGAGTGAAGCCTGCGCCCTGGAGAGATGTACCTTACTCTGATAACATCTTGGGCTTAGTAGACATAGAATTGTTTAATTGTTTGTATTGTTGCTTTTTTGTTCTTGTTCTGTATCAATAAATTCACCTATTAGTGACTGGCAGGTGTTGTGGTCAGTCTGAGGGTTATGTCCAAAACAAAGGTAGAGGTGCTGGATTCAAATCTAATCCAACAATTGGCAACTTCACCAGGACACAAGAGTAGTAACCTGACTAAGCATGGAATGTGTTGATGCAGATTGATCTGTTTTAGAGGAGTTAGCTGAAACTTGTACTAAAGTTGTATAGGAAGTAACTAAAGTTATAAGTATTGTGCATGAGGTGTTGTTTGTTACTGCTAACCAGAAAACTTCATTTGTCCAGCTCAGGCAGAGTAGTAGACAGAAGTATATGCTGTGGTCCACTTGGAATTAAGTAAGAATCTCCTGTTGTGTTTACAGTAGGAAGCTAGAAAGCAAAGAAAGTCATCTCTCTGCTAAAAAGGCTGTGTGAATGAACAGGGTCCTTTAACTCTAAGATCCCTGGAAAAAAATAATTACAATCTTCTGCAGAGAGAAAAATAAAAGCAGGTGTGCATTTGCTGTGGAATTTGTAAAGTGTAAGTTACCAGTGCAAGATATAGCAAGACAAAGTGTTATACAGGCAGTATAGTTTCAAAAAGATCAAAAACAGAGAAATGTAAGACAGATACTTTAGAATCCTGTCTGTACCAGAAAATAGAGGCAAAAAGCACAGAAAGAAACAAGGTATGTTACTAGACATCTGCTCAGGCAGTAGCAGACAATTTATGATTAGAAGTGGGGGGTAACATAGTTCTCTCTTTCCCCTACCTCTCCAGGAACAGTGAACAGCCTAGAAAAGATAGGGATTGTTACAAGAGTGTAACAGCTTGTTTTGGGAAATATCAGGGTACAGCTGTGTAAAGGGAGATCGGTGCCCAGAATTTCTTTAAGTTACTCTGAGCAGAGAAAGAAAAGTGAGCTTATCAGAGGCATGTTTTGTTTTCTTTTTCTCTGCAGAGGCATAGTTTAAAAGTTTCTTTTTTTAATATGGAAAGAGTTTTCCTGAAGGAATTGTGTATAGTGTGTAATCTGTCACCCTAATACTCTACAGAAGACATTTAATATGCAGTTGACTAATTCATTGTGCAGTAAACATCTCAGCATCTACATGTGTGCCCCTATTAAGGACCATGAAACTAATAAACTCCACAGCAGGGCAGCAGCGTATGTGTAGATACTGATTAGGCTGGCTGGGACATGAGGATGCTTCAGTGTGGGGGCTGCCTGCTGACTAGCCCCATGCTGAAGCAACCTTGTGCCCCGGCCAGCCCCACAGCAGCACATTGAGCCCACTTGAAGCCCACTGGGATCCCTGTCAGTTGGGGTGCTCCAACCTGGCTCAATTTGCTGCAGTTCACGCACATGTGCAGACACGCATCTGGCAGCAATAAGCTCCAGAGTGATAAATTCCAGATCTTATTGTTGTGTATTGTTAAGCATGTATAGACATGCCCATTGAGACCCAAGAACTTTGAGCATCTTTACCCTTGCTCCTATTCAGTGTCTTGGACTTCAAAATGGCAGTGGGGGCACTTTAACTAAAGCTTGTTCAACGAGGCTGCTGAAACATGCTAATTAGACTCGATTAATTGAGTCTGCTCCAATTGAGTCTGATGGTGTCCCACACTATCAGAGAAGGTATAGGGTATGTGTATAGGTGGCCCTAAATTCACCTCTACCATTCAAACGTATCTTTTGACTTCTCAGCACTAGGATCAACCCCATTTTTTATTGGTGGTCTACATGCTTTCATTGAGACCAACATTACCATTTTACATTTATAGTAGAACTCCAGTTTAATTATAAGACCTCATTTCTGTTAGGGTTGTGTCCCAATACCTCCATCCTTTGTGGAATAATTAGGTAAAAGAGCTCTTTATAAGATTTCTGCCTTTAGGAGACATGTCATGGTGTGCTCTGTTTATCAGATGAAGTAGAAGTTAAATGGGTCCAGCAGTGACTAGATGGACAACGTGTGTACCCTCCCAGAAGTTAGCAGAAGAACATCCCTTTCATGTGGATCATAAAAATAACATAGAGTGCTTTTTGTCTCTTGCATAGTATTTGTTCAAATCAAATTAAAAACCTGTATAAGATTGGTCAAAATCTTTCAAACTTGTGTTTTCATAGGCAGTTTCATTACCTGATTTAGTTTGGTTTTACACGTAAGCTATCCACTCAGTTCAGCTGAAGGTTATTCAGATCTTTACCAGTGTTTCAATATATCTTATTATTCTGATTATGTCCATTGAATATTATCTCTGTTAAGACATTAGTTTACCATAATGTATACACGTTCTATGACGCAGCAAGGGTGTGAATCTGCCAGTGCTCTTTGCCATGTAGAAACATGGCTTATAAAAAAGAGTGCTCATGACATTGTGCTCTACAGCCAAGCATGAACATGGTATTGCTTCTCTCTGCAAACACTCTATTACCATATGGATTTGCCATATATACCATGGCCTGGCTAAAGATGCAACCTCAGCTTAAATTTATCTTCATGATTTCTGAATATATTCCTGTTGACTTGCTCATGTTAAATGGAAACTATTGAGTGGTAGAGGACTTGCATTAAGATTTTTGTGACATTAACTATCACAAAACTTCATTTGCCTGGAAATGTATATATATTTTAATTCAGTGAGAAAAGGTGCTGCCTAGTTGTGTTTTCCTTTTCTCCACAGTTTACGAACTCTTTTGCAGTACTGAAAACCCACTTGCAACAACCTTGTACCCTCACAGATGCAGAAGTTATAATATTATGAAGTAGAGCTCTGACTTCCATTACTTTGTTATGCAACTTCATGCCACTTCATAATTTTTCTTTCATACCTTTTATCTGTCTCTAGACTACACTCCTGCTCCCTTTTATTCACCCTCCGTCTTTGATACCTTTTTGCCCCACTACTTTCCTGCTTCCTGAAAAATGTTGTCCTTCTTGCTTTCTGCTGCTATCTCCAGCTCTTTGTATAGTTGTCTGTAATTTCTGTGTTTTCAGGTTTGCTACACTCTGCCTGGTGTCCATATTTTACTCTAGTGAGTATTTATACTGCTCGTCATCTTCTGCATTGTCGCTTCTCTCTTCTGTGTCCACATTAGACAGAGGTGCCAGCATGTGAAGCTAGTGAAATTACTCATACAAGGGCCAAAGAATTGGTCCCTAGATAGAAATAGGGCCAGAACCTCAGCAGATGTAAATTGGCACAGCTCACTGCCATGATGATGTGTTACTTATGTGCTGAGGACCTGGATTAATTATCTGAAGGATTTCTATTAACACTGTAATATTTTATGGAGTGTAGTTTCATAGTTTCATAGTTTCTAGGGTCGGAAGGGACCTGATGTTGAACAGTAGCACTTCCTGATATCTATCCTGAATCTACTCTCGGTCAACTTATGGCTGTTGTTCCTTGTTACTCCTGGTAGTGCTCAGGGGAACAGGGACTCCCCCATAGCCTGCTGGCCCCCTTGGCCAGTTTGTAGATGGCCACCAGATCCCCTCTCAGCCTTCTTTTGTGGAGGATGAACAGGTTCAGGTCCCATAGCCACTCCTCGTAGGGCCTGCTCTGCTGCCGCCGATCATGTGAGTGGCCCTTGTCTGGACCCTCTCCATGCTGTCCACATCCCTCCTGAAGTGCGGCGCCCAGAACTGGATGCAGTACTCCAGCTGCGGCCTGACCAATGCCGCATAGACGGGGAGTATCACCTCCTTGGACCTGCTTGAGATGCATCTGTGGATGCATGACAAGGTGCGGTTAGCCTTCCTGAGCGCATCCTCACATTGGCGGCCCATAGAATCATAGGGTCGGAAGGGACCTTGTAGATCTTCAAGACCAACTCCCCACCTGGGCAGGAGAAAAACTGGGCTCAAATGGCTCCAGCCAGGTAGGCATCAAGCCTCTTCTTAAAGACCCCCAGGGTAAGAGCCAGCACCACTTCCCTTGGAGGTTGGTTCCAGATCCTAGCTGCCCTGACTGTGAAGTAGTTCTTATGAATGTCTAATCTAAACCTACTCTCCAGCAACTTGTGGCAGTTATTCCTTGTTATGCCAGGAGGCGCTAGGGGAAACAAGATCTCTCCCAAACCCTTCTGGTCCCCCTTAGTGAGTTTATAGACCGTCACCAGGTCCCCCCTCAGCCTTCTCTTGTGAAGGCTGAACAGGTTCAGGTCCCGCAGTCTCTCATTGTAGGGTCTCCCTGTTGTCCCCGGATCATGCAGGTGGCCCTTCTCTGGACCCTCTCAATGTTGTCCACATCCCTCCTGAAGTGGGGCGCACAGAACTGGACACAGTACTCCAGCTGTGGCCTGACCCGTGTCAAGTAGAGGGGGAAGATCACCTCCTTGGCCTTACTTGAGATGCGCCTGTGGATGCACGACAAGGTCTGGTTTGCCCTGCCAACTGTGACCTCGCATTGTCAGCCCATGTTCATCTTGGAATCAGTAATGACTCCAAGATCCTTTTCTGCCTCTCTGCTGACAAGAAGGGAGTTCAGCCTGTAGGTATGCTGCTGGTTCTTCCTCCCCAGGTGCAGTACCTTGCCCTTGTCAGTATTGAAACCCATCCTATTCTCATCCGCCCACCCCTGTAGCCTGTTCAGATCTAGTTGTAGCCTTTTCCTCTCTTCTAGCTTGACCACTTCTCCCCACATCTTCGTGTCATCTGCAGATTTGAACAAGGTGCTTTTCACCCCCTCATCCAAGTTGCTGATGAAGATGTTGAAAAGTGCAGGCTTGAGGACTGAGCCCAGGGGAACCCCACTGCTCACATCTGCCTAGGTCAAAAAAGACCAATCCACCACCACTCTCTGGGTGTGGCCCTCCAGCCAATCTGCAACCCATCTGACCGTGTAGGCATCAACACCACAGTCGCATAATTTTTTAATGAGAAGGGAGTGAGAGACAGTGTCGGAAGCCTTCCTAAAGTCCAGAAAGACTACGTCCGCTGCGACACCCGCGTCTAAGGATTGTGTGACCTGGTCGTAGAAGGCCACCAGGTTGGTCTGACAGGACCTGCCTCTAATGAACCCATGTTCATTGCCCCTAAGCGTGATCTCCCCAGCTGGTCCCTCGCAGATGTGCTCCTGCATAATTTTGTCAAAGACCTTCCCCAGGACCAGGGGAAGACTAACTGGCCTATAGTTTCCTGGGTCCTCTTTCCTCCCTTTTTTCAAAATGGGTACCATGTTGGCCTTCTTCCAGTCTTCTCGCACCTGGCCAAAGCACCACAAGTGCTCATAAAACTCTGCAAGGGGTCCTCCAATGGCCTCTGCCAATTCCCTCAGCAACCTGGGTGGAGATTGTCAGGACCTGGTGATTTGAACACATCTAGTCCCACCAGAAGTTCCCTGACTGACCCTGGGCCTGGCTGCACCTCCCCTGGGTCCATCTGGGATCCTGGTGGAGGGGATGTCCTGGTCCCTGCTCAGAAAAATGGAGGCAAAGAATTTGTTAAAGAGGTTAGCTTTATCATCTGGTGCAACCACCAGATTTCCAAGCATGTCCTGCAGAGGCCCCACATTACCCAGTACCTTCTTTTTATCCTGTATGTATTTACAAAAGGACTTCTTGTTATCCTTGATCTGGGTCACTAGTCTCAGTTCCATCTCCGCCTTAGCCTTCCTAACAGCCCCTCTACTATCTCGAGCAACGGAGGTATAATTCTCCTTGGTGATGGCCCCTCCCTTCCATTGGATGTATGCCTCCTTTTTAGCTTTGAGACATTCATGGATGTGTTTGGTGAGCCATGGGGGCTTTTGAGCACTCCTGCCCCCTTTGATCCACTTTGGGACTGTCATCCTTTGGGCTTGGAGGATCGTCTCCTTAAGGAATGACCACTCTTCTTGCACTCCCAACTCCCCTCCCCTCTTGGACCTTGGTGCCTCCCTAACTAGTCTCCTGACCTCATTGAAATCCGCCCTCATGAAGTCCAGGGCTGCTGCCTTGCTTCAGGCCTTTGACACCCTGTGCTGGATGGTGAATTCCAGTAGATGATGATTGCTATCGCCCAGGTGGCCAAGAACCCGCTTTCACCTCACCAGGTCATTGCCTTTGGTCAGGACCAGGTCCAACAAGGCATTTCCCCTGGTGGGACTGTGCATCTCCTGGGTTAGATGGAGGTTCTGTAACTTGGCTAGGAACCTACATTAGCAGTCAGACCTGACTGACTGCTCTTCCCAGCAGATGTCCGGATAGCTTAGGTCACCCATGAGGATCATGTCCCTTGACTTAACTGCCTCTGCAAGCTGACCTAAGAATTACCAGTCCAGCTCTTCCCCCTGTTTGGGTGGTCTGCAGTAGAACCCCACCATTAAATCCCGTTCCCCCTGACCTCCTTGTATTCTGATCCACAGCACTTCAGTTTGCCCCTCCTCTGACACAGTGCTGTTTGTTGAGGATGTGTATTGTTCTTTCACATAGAGCATCACACCTCCACCTTTCCTCCCCATTCTATCCCACCTGTACAGCCTAGAGACCTTGATGTTTATCACCCAGCCTTGCGTTGGATCCCACCATGTTTCAGTGAGCCTCACTATGTCTGGGTTTGTGTTAGCTAGCAGGAGGGCAAGTTCCTCCTACTTGTTCCCCATACTACAAGCATTAGTATAGAGGCATTTAAGGCCTCCTGAGGGTGTATGCACTGCCCCCCAAATCCCAGGACTATCTGGACCCCGTCTCTTACATGTGTACTTCTTGTGTTCATTGCCTGTCTTGGCTGGGCTGTTCTTGTGGGTGTCTCTTGGTTTGGTGTTCTGTGGCTCCCTCTGTCCTCATCCTCCCTTCCCCCAATGAACCTAGTTTAAAGCCCACTGGAGGAGATCAGCCAACCTGAAAGAGAACACACACTTACCTTTGGGGGAGAGGTGAAGCTCAATCACCCCGAGCATGTGTCTTGTTCTGAAGTGTGGGTCATGGTCCAAAAAGCCGAAGCCCACCTCAAGACATCATTTCCCTAGCTGCAAGTTGACCTCTCTGATGCAGGTCTTGTGTCGTCATCCATGTCTGCTCACTGGAAGGACAAATGAGAAGACCGCCTGTGCCCCTGTCTCCATCAGCTTGCCCCCACCAGAGCTTTGTAGTCCTTCAGGTAATCTGGGCTGCTTCTGGCTGCATCATTAGTGCCCACATGGATTAGGACCACAGGATAGTAATCAGTGGGCCGGATAAGGGCTGGGATAATTTCCATCGCATCCTGAATCTGCGCTCTGGGCAGACAGGAGACCTCACATGTCATGGGATCCTGGCAACAGATAGGACCCTCTGTTCCTCCCAGGATGGAGTCATCTATGATGAGCACCCAGCATCTCTTCTTCTGGGTCAACTTGCCTCCTTCAGCCTGTTCTGTGCATGGAGTGGCCTCCTCTCCTTCCTCTTCCTCCAATGTCACCAGGGCCTCATACCTGTTCCCCAGCTTGACTGGAGGAGCTGATACTGCACCACCATGAGCAGCCCTGGCTCTGGAGGGAACCTTCTGCCATTCCACTGTGGAGGGCACCTCCTGGGGTTCTTCTGCCTTTCGTGCATGGCCCTGCAGGGAAAGGAAATACACATCAATTTCATCCTCTGCTTCTCTGACCCCCCTCAGCCTGCTAACCTCCTCCTGGAGCTCCCTCACCTGCCTCTTCAAGGCCCTAAGATGGGCACCTGTGGGACAGGTTTGGGGGCCCCCATCCCCTGCCCCCCCAGTCCCACCAGGCATCCCCCGCAGGCCAGAGGGCAGGGTCATGCCCGCTCCCCCATGGGCTTCATCTGGGTGGAGGCCTCAGAGAAGCCCTAGTTAGGCGGTGCCCCCCGGACAGGGGCCCTATCAGCACTCCGCATCGATACTTTTTTTTTTTATATATATATGTGGTGCCTTTGCCTCTCCCTTGCTGAAGATTTCCTCCTGGCCCTTTCTGCTTGCCCACCTGTGTGAACACCGGTGCAAATGCCAGCATGCTCTGTTAACATGTGGCTCAGCAGTGTACCTGCCTGGCAGCTCAGCCAAGAAGGATCCAAGGGGCTTCCCCTCCAAATCTGCCTCAGCTGCACCTGCTCCTCTGCCCCACTTACCTTAGGGGAATCAGTTGTTGCTGCCCCCACCACTGCCTCTGCTGCCTCCTCTGCTGCCACTGCCAGTAAGTTAAGGGGGCACATGTGTGGAGATGCACATGTGCCCAGTTCTCTCCTCTCCTCTCGTTCTTCAGCCCCAAAGGCTTTAATGCTATTGCTTAAACCAGTATTATGAAATAAATGTTCTGAAACTTTCATTGATTTGCCTTGTTTATCAGTTTTAGTTTTGATTAGATTAAAATAGTGGTCACAGTTGAAGCTATCTGATTGGGTGTCGGGGGTATCAGTAATGACCAATTATGTTCAGTAAATGAGTAGGTTTTACTGCTTTCCCTATTTAAAATCCATTTAATTGGACCAATGAGACAAACTCCAAGCATGTCTAAATGATGTTATAGTCCTCCAGAAATACATTTCCTCAAGTGTACTGTCCTGTGGTTTGATAAATCACTTCATCTTATTTAGCCTTCTCTTGGCATACCCCTACCAGTCAGAAGCCATTATCTTGTGACAGTGTTCTTTGTTACTGACATTTTTGCATAAGTACCTGTGTATTCACACTTAAAAAGAAACTTTGAGATTAAGATGTTTATAACAGAAGTAGTCCTAATCTGTTATATCATCACATATTGTAATATATAGTGAAGTCTCATGATTTCTGAGCTTGGTAAGCTGAATACATTAATTTATTTGTGGAAGAGCAGTGTAAATTTGGTAGGGTATAGGACTGGGGGTCATAAGACCTAGCTGTGAATCCTGATTCTCCCACGAATCTCCCAGTTGACCCTAGAAAATGTACTTCAAGTCTGCCAGTTTTTCATGTGTGAAATGGTGATATGATTTGACCTTTTTTTATTAAGTGCTTTTATACCTATGATGAAAAGCACTGCTGAAATACAAGGTAGTATTGACTGTCGTTGTTGTAATTACTGTTCAATTTGCTGTTCATTTGAACTATTAAAGTATCTTCCATGTCTCAGCTTTTTGAAAGTATCAGCCTCTAAAGGTGTAAGAGTAATATACTTACTAAGACTGAGATCACACAGTTAAAAATGATGCACTGTGTCAATAACAAAAGATCTGATGGCACACACATTGGCAGATAAGCCAATCCCCATTACTTTCCTAGTATTTTTTAAAGGTTGAGTTAAAAGATACTCTAGTGGAAGGTCCCAAGTTCAACATTCACTTTGACTACAAGTACAGCAGTTATTTTATAGATACCGATGTTGCTGTTTTTAGTTAGATATTTATGTTGCTGCTCATATGCTTTGAGATGAGAAGGGCAGGAAATTCTTGTCAATGTGCTTGTCCTTACTATACAATTAATCATTAATCTAACATGATCTACTACTGCTGCTGCTACTATTATTATTGTATGTCTGGATATAAAATAACAGTAGCACTTTTAAAATGTTGATATCACCTGGTTCTGCTGTCATGCTGTTTTTCCAGTGTGAATTTGAGTTAATCATGTTAACCACTTTACAAAAATTTCCAAAGTTTGGTGACTATATTTTCCTCATTAAATGTTCCTATAAGATACAAACAGTTACGGTACAAGCACTGTGCACTTTGCCATTTGGTGTGGTTCATGCTGGGTGTGTCTACATGTGCATTTACTCCGACTTAAATTTACTGTGCAGTAAGCAGAAATAAGCCAGCATCTACATGTGCAAACATTAAAGTGCATTAATGCTGTGTGTGGTCTGACATGGGACTAAAGTTAGTCCCATGTCAGTCCACACACACAGTCTTACTGCACAGTAAGGCATCTAAATGTGTGATACCTCCATGATGCAGGTATTAAATTTACACTCAAGTTGGCATATTTACTGCACAGAATAGGCATGCACAGTAATTTCAGTTACTGTGCAGTGAATATGCACATGAAGACATGCTGCCGTGTACAAAATGAATAAGCATAATGTGTTTGTGGCAAATTTACATACTTGCAAATACTGTATCTGCATGTTTTTGTGCACATGCCTATTTTAGAGTTGCAATTCTTTACCATTTAAAAAAAAATCTAGAACCAATAAATTTTTATCATCCACACAGCATATTCAGAGTTGCCTGTACTTGGTATTAATTTAAAGTGCTGATGCCGATGTGTGTTTTCCCAAGATTGAAAGCTCCTTCCAGGGGCCTAAAACCCTGGATTTCTACATCGTCCTTCAGCCTAGCTGCTTAGGCCATGTGTAGATGAAACAAGGGGAAACAACACTTTTAAGCAGGCTAAATGCTTTTGCACTGCTTTAATTGTGTTCACATGTCTCGGTGGCATATTGTGCATTAATTACAGCCATTGTAGCAAATTCAGAGGCACCTTAAATGACTTGGGGTGCAGCAAACTAAAACCCTTCCAAGGAGTTTTAGTTTTCTGCCCTACCAGCCATGGAGCAAAGCACCAGGCTTCATGCAGCTCAGGAACTCTGCAGGAAGCCCTGCAGACAGCCTGGCAGTAGCCTGAAAAGGCAGGCTCCACCAAAGAGAGGGAAAAAAAAAAAAGCAGTGAGCCTGATTTTTATTTTTTTCCCTGGAGCATGCCTGAGCTGTGCGGGGGCCCAGTGCTTCTCTACACTGCTGCGGTGCCCCCTGGGACCACCTGAGCTGGGTGCTTCTGGGCAGGTGTCACCTGGTGGGGGGTCACCGCTTCCATGGAGGGAAGTACCAGCCCCTGCCCCTGCAGCCCAGGGACAGCTTCACCCACCAACAGCTCCACCTCCCCTTCCTGCCACCAGAGAGGCGGGTAAGTTGAGTGTGAGCATGACACAGGGGATTAATTGGCACTAAATTCAAGTGGTGCTTTTAAAAACCCACCACTTCAATTTAGGGCTCCCCTTTCATCTGCACATGCCCTTAGATGATGGAGCTGTTTATATGAATTGTCGCATTGTTGTACCTGGCATGTACATTGAGGAAAGAGAGACTGATCATCTGTGTGAAAACCCATTGAACACCTTCTTTTTACAAAATAGCTTCCAATCTGATTGACAGATTGATTGATTGACTACAATAATGTGTAATGCATGCCTGGAAAAAGTATAAACACTGGCTGGAATCAAATGAGGTAAATTAGAAAACATAATTTAATGCTGGGGCATCCATCCATTCATTAGAGAAAGGAAAATCATCTTTCCATCCCTGGTAAGTTAAACTTCTTTTTACAAATCAGATTTTAAGTATGAAGTATTTAAAATAAAACTTAACAGTGGGCAGACAAGGTTTACACAACTCTACTTAACAGTGGATTCATTTGACTCAGATTTACTAATTAGTTTTTACTGGATTCTTCAAAATGCAGAATATACAGTACATATTTAATGGATGAAACAGAAACTATTTTGGTCCATATATGAATGCTTCTTACACTGAAAAGTTTCCAACTTATATTTATACCTGGGAAACTCAGAAGATGTTCAATAATTACAGGGGTTAAACTTGCACACCTGACCTGCAGTTTACACTGTAAAAATGGGAACTTCTGTTACTTTGAAGGGAGTTTTTCTTGTTTTGTCAATCTGCCTTCACATCCATACTTAGTGAATATCTTGGATTTATGGGTAGGATGGTAAAAATCACATCCCCAAATTGATCAAACCTTTTCAGTGAAGGATATCCTAGCTGCCAGATGAACATGAGATTGGAAGAGAACCCCTGGTAGCTTTTCTGGGCTTTCAGTTCTTGAGGGAGTCCCTCCTCTATGACAGCTCTGTAATATTTATACCCACCCACATAGCTTTGCTTCATAACAGCAGCTGTTAGTTAGGTACCAGGAGTGATTGCCTGTGAGTATAAAAACAAGGAGAGCTCAGAGGTTTCCTCATTGCCAACAAGACAGTTTTCCTCCTTCAGCTGTTGAGTTTATTCTGGAACCTCTTCCAATATTAAAATGCATATGGCAGGAGCAAGCCAAAATCACTGTTTGAAGGAAATAAATAATTATACCAGGTGGAGCTTTTGACCATGCTAACCAGCCTGTTGTTCTCCCTAGTTGCTGAGACTTGATAGTCCTCTCCCCTTCCCACAAAAATGGAACTTTGAGAACTGTTTTTTTTCAGGATACCTTTCATTTCCAACAAATATGATTTACTAATGTGCAAAAAGTAGATCTTTTACATCAAGAATCAGGAAGTTTAACTTTCAACTCTAACCAAATAGTATTATCATACTAGATAAATAAACCATAAATGACTCATGCTTCCGGCAGCTGGGGGAGCATGGCAGTGGCAGTGGGAGCACAGCGGTGGTAAGTGGAGGAGCTCCCGCAGATGCCGCTGGCACTGTCGGCAGTGGGGGGGTGGGGAGTGGTGAGCACCGACCAAGGGTCGGTGACCACTTGCAGCTGCCACTGGCAGCATTAGCAGCAGCCAGCAGGGATTGCAGACTGCCCTCAGACACCACCATAGGAGGTGTACCACCATGCTCAGGGGGTGCATGTGCACTCGCTTGCACCCCCTACACGTCACCTGAAATAAACTACAAGAATACTATTCGATTCTAGCCTAATTTCTTTCAAGAATGAAAGGTTTTATTCCTTTTTCAGTTTGCTTACCACTCAGTCCATGACTTTGGATAGGCTTTGGATAGCTCTTTAATGATAAAATTATGGAACATGCTGAAGATCATATTTCAGTTAAAACTTCAAGCTGATTTTGGTTTTATAACTTAACCCTTCTAAATTAGAACTGGATAAACTATACAAGGGCTGTCAGTCCATTCAGCTGAGCAATACAACATTTGGAGGGCTAGTTGTTAAGTTTGCAAGAATGAACTCATGTACTTTAGACAATATGATGCCTCTGTCACTGTAGTATCAAAGGTGTCAGTCTTCAATGCTAGGGATTTGGAGCAAGCTTATTGGAAGATTTCCAGTATTTCCTAGTGGATTACAGTTAACACAAACAATGGGCTTCATTTCAATGAAGGTTGCTAATCCTTTTTTTTTTCCACTGGCAATCTGCAAGCTTTTACTGACAGACAAACTTTTTTACTGGCACATTTTTATTGATATATGTTTTACATAATATAAATGTAACTCTTTTGCCAGGCTGTACCCTTCTTTCCTAGTTAAAAGTTCAAAATTAGAGGTTTAACATTGACCATAGCAAAAAAAACAAGTTTGGTTGTCAGTAAAAAGTTTGCAGTAAAAACAAAAAGTTTTTGAGTTGGCAAGCCTGCTTGACTTCAGCCATAGCTCTGCACTGTGCTACCCCTCCCTGCTGCCAGTGCCCCTCTATTCACCTGAATAACTTGATCTCCCTGGTTGTACCCTGCACCATTCTGCTGCCCCACCCCCATCCACCCATCTTACTCTATCAGCCTTGCTCTCCCAATCCTGGCATGGACCATCAAAGAAGCCTGCAACCTAGCAGTATTACAGGTAGCATGTAAAGAGTGTTCTCTACAGGGTGTGCACTCCTGTCTGTCAGAGTTTCAGTCAAGCTGTAGCTGCTTAGTGTTTTTACTGGTAGCTAAAGTTTTTTACAGGTTTTATTGACATCAATTTTTAGCTTGTTTTTTTACTGATTGTCAGTAAATTTACTGACAGTTTGCAACTCTGACTTTAATCCAAAATGTGGAGGTAAAAAGATATAGGGGAAAAAAATAATAATTAAAAAAAAGAAAAATACTCTTGCAGCATTCCAAAAATGTTTGGTCAGTATTAGAAATGTATGAAATATGCCTGAAAAATCAGGTCCTTTTTTTCTAAACCAATTTGTCCATTTTTGCACTTCCCTATATTTTCATTGAATCATCTGTTGTTTTCTTTGATGTAACATTTGCCTAGTTCCAGCCCAGAGCACATCTTTCATCCTCATATTGCTCTTGCTGACAGGAAACGAGATAAAAGAATGCTTAAATATCTCATTAAGAATATTATTTAGTTTAATATTAATTAAATATACATATGGCCCATATTCAGTTCATTGTGCATAATTCTTTTTACAGTCCCAAAAGACAGAGTCTATAACATCTTGAACACACTGCCTAAAAGGCACCACTGTCTAAATTGCATTCCAATAAGCTTTTTGGTCTATTATGCATAACCACAGCAGAAAATAATTTTGTTTAACTTCTCAGAGATACCAACCATACATAGCTCCTAGGTCCATTTTATGTACTCAAGGTTTCTATTATGTGTCTAATGGATTCACATTGTTGGAATAGTGTGTGTGCCTATATACGTACCTATACATTGGTATATTGGCTTCAAAGGGCTTGATTCATTCTGATCAGAATTGGGTCTGTTGAATTTAATAGATAGTATACCCCAATATTTATGTACTTACATACATATATGCATATATGCATACATACATGTATATTTGTGTGGGGGGTGTATAAACATTGAGAAAAATAATTGCTTTCTGGTGTGAGAAGGAAATATAATAATATAATGAAATTATATGCTGAAAGTCTCCTTAAAATGTTGTTGACTGAGCTGCTGGGTATTATTGATTAATAATCATATAATCCAACTACATTACATTTCATAATTGAAAGATATAATTAATAAAAAACACACCCTGTTTTACCAGTGTATCTAAGAAGAGATTTCAGCAAATTGAATGCAGTAAATTAGAAATTGATCCATCCTTCAAAATTCAGTTAAGATTGAGAACAGTCCCAAGTTCAAGGAAGTTTCACTTCCTCTATTAAGAGAGAGAAACACTGCAAAATTTTGGGCCAGCATTCAAATGTCAAACCATTTTAAATGTGATGAGTTGATTATAATAATACAGTGTGATCATCATAAATATAATCAAAAGGTACATTCTCAATTGCAGGTGCCTTAAGCTTCAAACCAAAATCCATATTTAAGACCCCTGTTGTAAGTGACCTGATTTCCAGTGATGCTGACCACTGGGAACTCCTATGAAATTTAGTGAAACTTACCTAAACAAAGCTAAGGGGGTATCTAAGTTTGAAAACTCTGGCTACACTCATTATTCTTCCGCTGTTATGACAGCAGAGGAGAAAAATGAAATGTTATTTTATAGTACATTTTCCAACAAATTCAAAGCTACCATTATTTCACTGACATTAGAAGCTCTCTGTATCAGCCTGTCTTGGTGTAATTATATAACACTGTAAGGGGCCAGAAGACACTCACCTAGGATGCCTTACTGAGCAGGAACACAGACCTTACTGAAGCAAGACTTCTATGCTGTGGTGGGAGTTCCCGGTTCGCCCCAGCCCAACTTTACCACCTCAGCAAGTGAGGCAAATTGCTGCCAATCCACTGCTGGGGCAATATACAGGGGCCGGGGGCAGAGTGAAGGGAGAAGGAGAAAGGACTTGAGAAGGTGGGAGAAGGAAGCCTCAGGGTGAGAGACACCAGGGGAGTACACTGAGGGCCAGGTAAGTGTCCAATTGGGCCCTGAAGAGGCAAATGAACCCTGCTAAAAAGGGGTGAAGAGGAGGGTGCTCCCAAGCCATCAGTGCCATTTTTTTGTTGTGGCTTGCCTGTTGTTTTTTTCTTTTGCTCTGCTCTGGTTTTGGGGAGGTACAGATCATTGTGGGCCATCCATTTGTTCTTGAGACAGCCACAGCCAAACCAAGTTTTTTAAAGGAAGCAGATGACCCCCAGGAGGAGAGAAAAAGGATCCGCTGCCCCAGTGGCTCCTCTGTGGGACTCAAGGACAAGCTTGGGAAAGAGTGATGAGGAACACCAAAAACCTCCTCCCCACCACACACTGCCTAGCAGTGGCAGGGATTTCCCCTGCTCATTAAGAGGTCAGACACCACCAGTTAAATCCGGGGGGGTGGCAATTAGCAGAAGATAACAACAGATTCCCCAATGTGCTGAGGATTGTGGGGAAAACCCAAGGCTATGAGGAAGCCACCACCACACCTGTGGAATGGTGGGAACCCAAGTGTCTTGGGACTTGGTCCAGCAGTTGGACTAAAACAGGGGAAAAAAAATACATACATATAATAAAAGGAAGAAAAAAAAAAGAAAAGAAAGAAAGAGTTGTCTCTGGTCAATTATTTTCCCTATCCTTTCCCAGGGTTTCGAGCACCAGGGCAAGGACTGGTGGTCAGTTGAGGGGAGGTGGGTAGTCACCACCTCCCTTTCAATAACATTTCTTCAACATCAAAGTCATGGCAGGTAGGAAGAGAGAGAGAGTGTAAGACTCCACCTAGACTGACCAAAGGTTGTAGCCACTCCAAGGGGGTGAGTGGATGTCATTGGGACATAAGGGTACATACCCATTCCAGGTGGCTACCCAACAAGCACTAATCCCTTTTCATAGATTTCTAGAGTTGGAAGGGACCTGGTAAATCATCAGGTCCGACCTCTTGCTCCAAGCAGGAAAGAGTGCTGGGGTTAAGTAACCTCATCCAGATGCCTGTCTAATTTCCTCTTGAATACCTCCAGCATAGGAGAAAGCACCACTTCCCTTGGAAGCCCATTCCATATTTTGGCAACCCTTACCATAAAGGATTTCTTCCTTATATCCAATCTAAATCTGTTCTCCTTCAGTTTGTGACCATTATTTCTGGTAAACCCGAGGGGTGCTCTGGTAAAGAGTGGCCACTATTCCCTGCTGGTCCCCCTGATGAGTTTGTAGGCAGCCACAAAATCACCTCTAAGCTTTCTCATGCAGAGGCTGAAGAGGTTCAGATCTCTCAGTTTGTCTTCATAGGGTCTTATCTGCAGGCCCTCAACCATACGAGTAGCCCTTCTCTGAACCCTCTCATGGTTATCCACATCCCTCTTGAAGTGCGGTGCCCAAAAGTGGATGCAGTACCCCATCTGTGGCCTCACCAATGCCGCATAGAGAGGAAATATCACTTTCCTAAACCTGCTCGTGATGCTCCTGCTAATGCAAGAAAGAGTGCAGTTAGCCTTGCTTGTTACCTCGTCACACTGGCAACTCGTTCATTTTTGCATCAACCAAGACCCCTCTCTGCTGTTGTGGTACTCAGAATGGTAATCCCCAGTCTATAGGTGTGTTGGAGATTCTTTCTGCCCAGGTTCAACACCTTGCATTTATCCTTGTTGAATTGCATCCTATTCTGATCTGCCCACTTCCCCAGTCTGTCCAAATCTGCCTGAATTAGCTCCCTGACCTCTAGTGTGTTTATTATGCCCCATAGTTTAGTGTCATCTGTGAATTTGGACAAGGTGTTTTCAACACCTTCTTAAAAATCACTGATGAAGAAATTAAACAATACTGGTCCAAGGACAGAGTCTTGGGAGACACCGCTGCCCACATCCCTGCAGGGAGAAGCAACCCCATCCACCACCACTCTCTGGGTGCATCCCATAAACCAGTTTCTCACCCATCTTACTGTGAAAAATCCACATCACAGCTATTCAGTTTATGTGTAAGAACTGGGTGTGACACTGTGTCAAATGCCTTCTTAAAACCCAGGTAAATAATATCTACTTCTTCCCCTGCTCTAAGCACTTTGTGACCTGGTCTCAAAAAGATACCAGGTTAGTCAGGCAGCATCTGCCTGCTATAAACCCAAGCTGGTTGCCCCTCACCATTGTGCTACCTGCTGGCCCCCTGCAAATGTGATCCTTAATGATTTTTTCCAAGGTCTTGCCAAGAATAGAGATGAGGCTAACTGACCTATAATTACCTGGGTCCTCCTTCCTCCCCTTCTTGAAGATAGGGACCACATTGGTGCTTTTTCAGTCCTCTGGGACCTGTCCCAAGTGCCACAAGTGTTCGAACAGCTGTACCAGTGGTTCTGCTATGTCATCGGCCAATTCCTTTAGTACCCTTGGGTGAAGATCGTCGGGGCCCGCCAACTTAAATACATCCAACCCCTCCAAGTGCCCCTCTACTGGGTTAATGCTAACCATTGGTGGATTGGTACTACACTCGCTCCAGACTTTTGTGTATAGGCACTAAATTATTACACACTATATGTGTCCCTGTGGCGCCGGTGTTACAGCGCCATCATTTAGTACTTGCTAAAGGCCATACTTTTACTTTAGTACTTCCTAAAGGATGTACATTTAGGAAGTACTAAATGAGGTCACAGTAACAGTTACTGTGCTGTGCTGGTGGTGCATGGTTATTTTTAGCTGCTACATCACAAATGCAGGTAGCAAATTTAGGTGCAGTAAATCTAGGCTGGAGTAAATGCATGAATGTAAATGCACCAGTGGGTGCATCTAGATGAGATGTTTATGATGGAGTAAACTAATGACCTCCTCAGTAAATGTCTCACATCTACACATGCAGTGTTTTTAAGCAGGAGTAAACTAATTAACTCTGCAGCAGGATAGTATTTGTAAATACAAGTACTATCCTGCTGCAGAGTTTTTTGCTTCAGAGCGGCACCACATATATTGATGCTGACATGACTGGCTGGGCCATGAGGGTGCATCAGTGGAGGGACTGCCTACCTGGTAGCCCCACACTGGAGCACCTTAGTGCCCAGCCAGTCCCTCTGCAACACACTGACCTAGGCAGGAGCAGCCGCAGTCTGGCAAGCTTACCCCCAGGCCCTCCTGGCAGCTGGGACTACTCTGACCTGACTCAACATGCTGCAGTCCTGAGCGCACTTTGAAACAGTGTGCCCAGGAGCAATAAACTGTGGAGTGATAAGTTGCTTATCCACAGTTTATTGCTTGCATTAATTACATGTGTAAATGCACCCACTATTATTTGTAATTTCATTTTTCATTGATGATCCACCGTATTCTTCATCCAAAAACCTAATAGGTTTTGTAAATTTTCTAAAAGAATGGATTTCCATTGCTGCAAAACTTCCCAATATCCTATATAAGTCACTGCCTTTGAGGATCTGGGTTTATGTAGAGCTTCTAGAAAATGTTAGGAGTTCATTCACATGGAACTTGAGGTTTCATACTACTTGGCATGTCTACACATGCATTTACTGTATGGTAAGTGGCTTTTAGACTGGAATCTAAATGTGTAGGTATTACTGCACATTAATGCTGTGTGTGCTCTGACTTGGGAGCGCACACACAGTGTTACTGTGCAGTATGGGTTCTACATGTGCCTTACTGCACAGTAATTAAGTGGGTGTAAATTTGCTACCTGCATCATGAAGATAGCAAATTTACACCCAATTTGGTGTAAGTCACCATAGTTACTGTGCAGTATGCATGTGCACATATAGACATGTGCCTGTACTGCACAGGAACTTTCAGTTACTGTGCAGTAACCTAAGTTACTGTGCAGTAACTGTGCACATGTAGATGCACCCACTAATACTTAATAATAGAAAAGTGCTTAATTGTAGAAAACTAAATCAAGAAAATCTGTGTTAGAAGTGTCACTGACATTATGACAACCAATACGCTAGCTACTTGTTGTAGTACACTTCCCATTCTACTTTTTACCTCTTATTGCAGTTTCATAGACTTGGTTGGCTTAAAATAGATTTATTGTTGAAAAAGGAATTATAAATATACTATAACTAATATGTTATGCTAACATCATTTTAATCAGGTAATTATTAAAGGACTGTTTGGCCTTTAAGGACATTGATTTAATGGGAATTAATTTAATGATTAAACACTGTTTGTATAACATTATCATTGGTAGTGATGCAGAAAATTGGAATCTCAGCTTAGCTGAAAAGAGGTTAGATTTTCCATTATCACACTGTATCCCACTCCTTTGGAATGCAGTTATTAGCTTTTGTTTTATACTTTTATATATATAATGCTTTAGTTTTATCTAAAAGTTACTGAGTAGAAAAGTGAGTAACAATATTTATCATTGTGCTGTTCTTTCTTTAGTCAGTGGCTTAAATTCCAGTCAATCTAGTTTTATGGAAGTTTGTTGAATTTTGTCACATTTGTTTGCCATTTCTTTTTGTTTGACACACACATTGTTTTTTATTTTCTCCTTTTCTTTCCCTAAGTAGGATACAAATGACTAAAATACCTAATGGGGTGATTTAAGGCTATGAGATAACTAGCATGAAAGATAAATAGCAGGCTCAGTACATTTACTCTAAATGTTATAAATGGAATAGTTTGAGACAATATGATGCACAATCTAGTTACACCTTAGAATTTCATTCTTGTGACCAATTCAGTTTTGAAGTGATAACAGTGTACATTATAGAATGCCAGTGTTGCAATTCTAGGAGGGAGAGTATCCAATTAAATGTTGTGTATATGTGCAACACTCACTTAACTTGTAAGTTGTTGTATTTGCTTATCCCTACTAAACTTGACTTCAGGTGTACAGCAATCATACAAATTAATTTTCATCCTTTTCGTACTTCTAACAATTATTCATTGAAGATGTATACATAGGAAGAAGCATGTAGTGGTTTGGGCCATCTGATGCATGTTCATTTCTGTCAAGGTCATGTGACTGGGTTGTAAGGCTGTGATCAGGCCAGTTGAAATTGGTTTATGTGTCTATGATATGGTATTATCAGCTTTCATCAGTCCTGATAACTGAAGGCCCTGTAGAAGTATTCCTTTCATGTTAGTATAAAAAGGTGAAAACTGAAGCAAATACTTCTGAATATAATCAAAGAGCTGCCTGGGATGTTCCTGTTGTTGGGTGCTTAGCCCAACTCGTAAGACAATCAGGATGTGCACAAATTACTCTTTAACCCCCATAAATACCCTTGTTGTGGATTCTACACTAAGTACAGAAATAATATTTTGCAAGGTCCAGGCAGTTAACAGGGAAGCTTACTGAAGCCAAGACATGAGATGTAATAGTAAGACTGACCTGGGCTTCTCAGGTTGGTAGGCAGGGTTTCCTATCCTGCTAGTAACTATTAGCACAAATAATATGGCTTTTCAGAATATCTCAGAGATTACACATAACTACAGGAAATGGAAAAACCCTGAAAAAGAAAAGTATCTAGATGACCTTCCCCAGGAGGGAAAGAAGACACTAGAAGTAAATGTAGAAGACTCTAGAAATAAATTGCTGACTAGTTAAAGCTTGTTTTTGGTAAATGTTACCCATCCTACCTTCTAAGGGGGCTAGGCAGCATAGTTTGTATGCCTCTATTATATGAGCAGGTACAGCCTGATTAGAGTAATTATTAGTTAATTCCTAGATTGACAAACAGAAGAAAAGGTGAAAACTGGAAGCAAATAAGTACTCATTTAATCCAAAATAAAGAAGTTAAGGCAGGTGGGGAATTAACACAGCAGTAAGTGATGTGAGAATAATAATTTTTAATTGCACATATAACAATTCTAGGAGCCAAGACAATAACATATGGAAACTGGAATTACTCTTTTATGGAAATACTTCAGCCTAGGTGTTTTTATTGATACTTGGTGGAAGTATTTGCTTAATTAAAGTGTTAACATCAATAGTTATAATATGCTTAGAACAGACTGAGTGGACAAATGTGGGGAGTAGCATTTTTTGTCAAAAGGGCAATGGTAGTTTCTGAGCCAGTGAACATGTGGGAACAACTGATTTTGAATTCTTATAGAAAAATATTCTATGAGATAAAGCACAGAATACAGTTCTATGTAGTGTCCACTACAGACCTTCAAATCACATTAGAGAATTGGATAACTGAATGCATGACTGTCACTCATATTTAAGTATGACTGCTACTGATACTGGAAATCAGTTTCCCCGTATAGGGTTCAGGAGACATGCCAGGGCAAGTTGGTGTCTACATTCCCTTCTACTGTTGGCTAAGGCAGTGTGATGATGTTCTGTTGTTTGTTCTGCTTCCTTCATAGTGGAATACCAAACTTGTCTATCATGGGCCATATCCTCCCAGGACATTATCTCCAGCCCAGCAGACTGTATGTGCTGCTTAATGCAGTCCTTGTAGTGGAGTTTAGGACAGCCAGCCTTCCTACTGCTTTTTTCAAATTCACTGTACATAACTCTCTTAGGCAGTCAACTGTTGTTCATAAGTATGCCATGGCCGACCCAGGTCATTTGCCTCCCAGCTGACATAGCTTCCAGTCATAGTACTTAATTTTCGGTGATTTTGTCCAACCATTTAAATCCCATTATTTTGCATAGGTGGTATTGTTGCAGGTAGTTAAGTTTGCTGGTATGGCAACAATAAAGGGGGCAGGTCTCTAACAAGTACAGAAGACAAGAGAGTACAACAGCTCTGTAAACTGGCCATTTTGTAGAGGCTTTGACCCTCCTCATCTTGTCCATAGCCTTTTTTGTAGGTGACTGAAAGCTGAGGCACTTGACTTTAAGCATGCTGAAAGTTCTTTGTCAATGCTGGTGTCATTGGTAATTGTGCTGCCAAGGTAGCAAAAGGACCTGACATTGTTTAGTTGGCTGCCATTCAATTTTATTTCTGGTGGTAATGGAGGTGATAGGTTTCTGCCATGAGGTGGTTGGTACAGGACTTAGGTTTTCTTTACATTAATGCAGAGGCCAAAAAAGGATGTAGCATGGGCAAAGGAATTCATTAAATGTTGCAGGTCATTCTCAGAAAGGGTGACAAACACGGAGTCATTGGCATACAGTAGATACTTTACTTCACTGTGTTGAGATTTGCTTTTGGCCTTAAATCACCAGAGTTTTAGAAGCCTGCCATCATATTGAGTTGTTAGAGTAACACCAGTAGTGATAGTACATGCAGCGATTCCTAGCAGCAATTTCAAGAACAGAGTGAATAATATAGGGGCAAGCACACAGTCCTGTTTAACCCCATGGGCTACAGGAAAGGCATTAGATGAGTTGGCACCCACTGATACATGGGCCTGCATGTTGTCATGGAAACAGCGTACAAGGTTAATTAGATTGTCTGGGCGGCCGAAGTTTGCAACAAGTCACCAGAGAGCAGAGCATCCACCAGTCAAAAGCCTAACTAAAGCTGACAAATGCAATGTACGGGGGCATTTGTTCTTCGGCAGCTTTCTCCTGCAACTGGTGAAGGGTAAATATCACACTGCATGATGGCAGTGCTGCATGAACAGCAGTGCTGCATGATGAACAAAAACCACACTGAGACTCAGGGAGTACATCATCTGCAATAACCTGAAGCCTCTTCATTAACAGTTTACCAAGGGTCTTAGCAGCAATGGAGAGAAGCAAAATACCATAATAATTACCACAGTCATGTCTGTCTCCTTTGTGCTTGTAGATTATTAGGATTTTGGCATCTTTAAAATCCTGGGGTAAAGCTTCATTTTCCCATTAGAAAGTAAATAGGTCCAGAAAAGCTTTATGAATTGTAGGACCACCATATTTAAGCACTTCAGCTTGGATTTCATCAGCTCCAGCTGCATTTCTATTTACCATTTCTATAAGTGCATTCTTAGTTTCCTCCTGAGTTAGGTTTGAGTTCATATCAAACTGGTCTTTGCTTGATTGAGTCTACTATCTGATCATTTGTGCTCAACTCATAGTTGAAGAGGGTCACAAAATGTTCCTTCCATCTTTTTAATATTATACAGTACTGAGTCATGAGGTCCGTGCCATCAGTGGACAGGATTAGACAGGTATTGGGTCTTTGTGGTTATGAGCGGGTGTCCTAAGTCACTCATAAAGACAGCGCATTTTGGCAGAGCCTTCCCCTGCTTTGCATCTGTTCTCTCCTGCCACAACTTGATGGGAATTATAGTTAGTACTTGCAGGTGGGTGGCTTCTAATTTTAACTAACACCCAGAGTGATGCTCTCTCTTTACTTGATGTTATGGCAGCTGGGGGAGTCGGCAAAGTCCCCACACCAGGGCAACACCTTTATGCATTAAAGCAAACTTCTGGGAGGCTGAGGTTCCCAACCAGCATTCATTGTCATCCCCCCCATCCACTTGCTCTCTCTCTGTCTCTCTCTCTCAGAAAGCAAAAAAACCCTGCAAATCAAATTATTAATATGCCAGCTGCCAGCTTTTAATTTGCTTTTTCTCTCCATCTGGAGAGACCCAACTTTCCGCCTGGCAAGGTAATGCAATCAATTTACAAAAAAAAGACGCCCATTCCTGATATCTGTCAACAAAGTCTCCAATTAATCATGACTATCCATCCCAAAGAGTTTTCAATGCGCTTCATTCTTGGTGCAACAGGCTACCTGACTTCTGTTTCCTTTGGGCACGCTGCCCGTTCCATTCCCATGCCTCTGCGTGAAGAATGGCTCCGTCACTGCAACTTCCTCTTGGCGCTGGCTCCTCTTCCCTTCCGGGGAAAGCTACTAATCAAGTCCAGTTCCTCTTATAGGAGCTCAGTAATTAGCATATACAAGACATGCCAGTCTCTGACGCCGTGAACACTTCCAGCACCAGTGAAATGACGTCATCTCGCCAGCCGGTCCCACAGCATGTCTGGTAAGTTTTCCTAACTTTTTTCACACCTCCGTAACAGGGCCACTGGTTCCCTGTTACAGTGGTCTATAAATAAACTTTAACTCCTGAAAAAAACCTTGGGTGTTATTTGTATCACCAAGAGTTTGTAGTTCTTTTGCTTTGTTTCTCTGCTAAGTGTCCTCCATCTGTCATAGTTTTTTCTGCTCTTTAGGTTTTGATTTCTTGAAGGCTTCTGCAGCTGTGAGAGAGGAGGGGTTGTTTCTTGCATTGGCACAGTTTAATAGTGCAGCATGAATGGAAGTTTATAACGGAGTTTTTCCCTCTTCCATGCAAAGTTTCAAAACATGGACACAGTTCAGTTTTGGAGCAACCTTTTGTCTAGGAACGTGAATCCGGATGTTCAGTTTAGTATGGGTAAGCTGGTTATCTGTACAGCATTCTGCACCTTGCATAGCCCTGGTCCCTCAAGTCGTTGCAATGAGATGTAGTCTAGAAGGTGCCATCATTGTGACGAAGGGCACTGCAGAGGGTAGAACCACTTTTCTGGCATGTCGAAAAAGGTGTTTATAATAGGACGGTCAAATTCTGTATGGACTGTTAAAAGTTCTCCATTTGTTTTTAAAGAATCGTATCTGAATTTCCCCGTGACTCTGTTCCAAATGGTGTAGTCATTTTCAATGCATGCACTGAAGTCACCCAGTAGTAGGATTTTATCATTGTTGGGTATGTTTCTTAGAGTGTCACTCTGCTGGCTGTAGAACTGAGCAAGTAGTGTTGGGGCACAGGTGCTTATTGTCAGCAAGTTGTTATGGGACAGTGGTATCCACAATGTCATTGGGAGCTCAAATATTGACACAGGTTGCTGTGGTAGTGTATTAGCAATGGAGTTTACTATTGTGAGTCCTACCCCATGAAAGGCTGGTGTTTTGGTCTGTCCTGTAACCTGACCACTAGAAAGTATAATCTTTTTCTCTAATCACACCGTTGTTATGTAGTCTAGTCTCCGATAAGGCAGCAGTATCTATTTGGATATCTAACTGGATAACTGGTTCATTAAGAATCTACCTGTAGGCTCTACCTGTAGGCTAGGGTCAGACATTCAAAAAGCCCGAACCAGAATTGATTGAATCTTTGTAGGTTAATTTAACCTACAGAGATTGAACCAATTTGCAAATGAATAGACATGTACCTTTGATTCCAGAAATGCAAGCACATGCCTGTAGTGGCTTAGGCTAGAAGCCAGAGACACTAGAGCAAACCCTCCCTTCCCTTCCACATCAGCTGCAAGACTGGAGGGGAGCTGACCTGGGGGGGTGGGGTTCAACCAGGCAGTCTGCTATGGACACAAACCACGTTAATGCACATTAGCGTTTCTGCATGTGCAATAATGTCACTTAACTATCTATGCCTAAATTTAATGAGTCTTAATGTGCATTAGCATGTCCACATGTAGCCGTGCACCTAAATCACCTTAATGTGCCTTAAGCAAAGGCTTATTAAGTTTAGGTACACATAAATACACGTGTAGACACACCCACAGTGTAAGAAATCCTTGATTCTGTCTTATGTGATATTTGCTAGTACAAGAAAGAATGAGGTTCAGAATCAAAAAAGATTATGGATGAGAGCCTCAGAAACTTACATACTGATTGAACATTCAGCTGGGAATCTGGCCCTATGATGCCTTCTTTGTTATGAAAGCAGAGCACCTAAATATTTCATTTAGGTGAAGTGAAACATTTGAACAGTCAGGCAAACTGTTTTAGCAAAAAGTTTGAACTGTACAATTACAAACATTTCATGAATGCATTCCAGTTTCCGTGTACCTTTTGTTCTGCAGAAATTTAAACTTTTCCTATTAACATTTTCAAAGCAGAACATTTTAATTTTCCCATTAGAAATTAATCTGGTTTTGTAATTTCCTTCAAAGGTATTAAAAAGATAAAACGTGAAAAAAAAACTTGAAATTAAAATGAAATGTTTTGTTTGAAACATGTCTTTGACCTTTTTTATTTGGAAAAATTTGGGGGGGGTTGTTTTGCTTTTTAATTTCATTTCAGTCTGAACCAAAACAGATAGTTTAACTTTTTGTTTTAATTGCCAGTGAACCAAATATCTATTATTCATACAACTCTGTACTTAGCAGATTTTGGCCATTATCACAGTGTGATAAATAATAATAATACATGATCAATATAAGCTGGTCCAGAAGTTAGACCCAAAGAAAAAATTAACTTTAAACAACATTTACAATTCATGTAGCTGGTGTTACATGACCATCTTTTAGTCCAAGACATTGTATAGCAATTTATGAGACTCTCTGTGGCTTGAAGTTTAGTGTGTAGTTTGAGAGCCTAATTATCTGGTCTTTATTGAAGAATCACTGAATCCTGGTAAAAGAAGGAAAAATTAGAGGAAAACAGGTGGTGAATAACGGCAACATCTGGAACCTGAATATCTTGTCCAGGATCTTGTAAAGTCTAGCTGCTGGCCCTACCTCATGCTCCGTTCCTTTCCTACTCTATGTCCCTGGTACCTACTAATATTTGAAAGACTGGACTGAAAATCAGCTAATTATTGTCTTGCCCCCAGTTTCTCAGGCTATGTGGGTATCCATTGACCTTGCTGTGTTATACAGCCTGTCTGCTTCTGGATGCTGATAAAACTGTGTGTGTGAGACCCAGGCTTTGAGAAATCAATTAACCCCTGCTGCCCACCCTACACCATTCTAATGCATACACACACACTCTCTCTCTCTCTCTCTCTTTATATATAAAAGCCAATTCCCAAAAAGCCAACCTCTACATAACATTTTCAAGCCATCAGAAACTGTGGGTCCACTTCTTAAAACTATAACTCTCTTAGAATGGAGGCGGCTTCAGAGCAAGCAATGCTCTAGTTACATGGCCACAGCAGGATTGAGTCCAGTACCCACCCATAGTTTCCGCTGTAGGCTAATGGAAGGGATGGTCTCCAAATCTGGTGCTCAGTGATGTCAGCTGGGGAATGATCTCCCAGGGTGATGGACCCTGGGTGCATCACCAGTACCCACAAGTACCTATGGCAGAAATCCTTTTATTCTGGCAGCTTTGGCTGTCAGCCATAACTGCTGCAACATGGTAAAGGAGTGGCATACGCTTAGGGAAAATGCTGTAAGTCATGTTCTGAAAAAGGGAGCCATCTGTGGGTACCCTCATCAATCCAGGTGACTAACAACCATCAGCCACATGGTATAGTGTTAGCAAACCATTGCTGGAGCTGAGACTGGCTGGCAGGGATGTCTGTCAAGTCCACCACAGGCCAAAGGTAGTGCTTATTACCTGCTTAAGGTGGTGAGCACTGATGGTGATTTGGCCTGGCTTTGTGTCCAGGATGAGGATTCTCATAAATCCATCAGAAAGACCTGAATTGGGAGGTTGATGCTGTCCAACTTTTTGGGGCAGATGACAGTTAAGACCCTTAGGTCTCTGCTACCATGCCTTAAGTTATTCGGTCTGTAACTGGGAATTGACAGTTGCCTAAGCCAAGCTTGGTGCTACCTCAGCTCACCAGAAGGGCTCAGTACCATGGCCATTCAAGGGATTCATAGCCTGCCTAGGCCATCATTCCCCTCTTAAGGCCACCAGGAAGGATAGACCCAACCATCACCAGCTTATAAGTGGAACTGACTGTATTTTCAAGCACCCTGCCTTGCCTCCTTTGGTGACAGGGTTTTCACATCCAAGTTTGACTATCTCCCACTGTGCTGTTTCCTCTATCCTCTTGTTTCCAATCTAAGGTGCCCACTCCTGATGCATTATCTTTCTCTACATCTGGGCAATCTTGTAATGATTATAACAACCATGCAGTCAGCAAATAGCTGATAGTGGATCCTTGGCAGTCATCTCTTGATTTCTATCGTGGGTGGGATGGGCCACCTGGGGCTTCAGTCCTGAATAACTTGAAACAGATCCCTTCAGTGGTCATTGTAAATAGCCAGGGTTAGAAGATGCAAAGGAGGCAGAGTGCTTCATGGTCATCATGACAGGTATGTTGTCTCAAGGTCGGTCACAACAACAACACGCTTACCTGTCTGGGCAATCTGCAAACCTATCTCACCTGCCACGTCTTTGCTGTAATGAGTAAGTTGGTTTCAGGTGAAAGGCTGCCCCTTTTATGCCCTAATGCCTAGGGTACACTACAGGACTCTGACCTTCCCTTATTGTGTCCCATGCCTCACAGATGTTACACTGTTATCACCTCTATGTGCCCCCTCCACACTGAGCCCTCCAGCTCTTGTCTCCCTGCACCACTTGGGTGCCAAGTTTTCTAGTGTCTAGCTTTCTGTGTCTCTCTCCCTGGCGCCTAGCTTTGTGCCTTTCTCTGTCACCTGACTCTCTGCACCTCTCCCTCTGACACCTGGCTCTGCATGCCTCTCTCTCTGGTGCTTGGCTCTCTGTTCCTCTCCCTCTGGCACCCAGCTGTCCGTGCCCATCACTGGGCTCCACCCAGCTCATGTGCCCTTTTCTCTAAGCACTAACAAGGCCTCCAAACCCTGCCTCATCCCTGTCCTCTAGTATAAACTATAAGACAAATACAAGCCCCTGGGCCACAGCATAACAATGCTAATGGAGACTGGGTTCTGTCTCTTTAAGAAGGTAAAACTTCTCCCCTTAAGACCATGTCTCTTAGCCTTAGGTATCTTAGACTCCTGGAGCCTCACTGTTCTTGTAGGCAGCAAAGTAGGCAGCACCTGGTCCCAGGTTACTCATTTGTTCAGGGGCTCCTTGGCAATTGCTAGAGAGAGAAAGCATCTAGCTCTCTAATAGAACTAATAGAGCTGTGTGAAGCTTTGGGTGCTGATTCAATTCAGAGGAGATTCGGCCTGATTCAGCTGCTGATTCTCAAAATCCAAATTGAATCAGGAGACCAATAAAAAGGTTTGAATCAATTTGAAGCTGTCCAAATGATTTGGAAAAGATTTGGAGAGCTTCAGAGATTCGGGCAGTCCCCTCTTGCTGCCACAAGAAGCTGGAGCTGGACTCCATGCCAGTACATGGGGGGGGGGAGGCTTGAGGAGTGGGGAGGCAACCATGGAGGACCCCCACCAGGCTCTACCCCTGCCTGCTCCCTCAGCCACCCTGAGCACCCCTGGCCCCCACCCATTCTCCCAGGACCCCCATGGCTGCCCCACCTGACTCCAGCTCCTGGCTCTAAAAAATCCCCCACTCACCAGCTCCTGCCAGGCATGGGGGGAGCAATCCCCGCTGCCCCCCACTACTGCCCTGTGTTGTGTGGGGGGCTCTGTCATGAGCCCCCATTTCCCATCCACTCTCCCAGGTGAAAACTGTCCTGCCTGGCCCCAGCGATGGTTCTTTAAAAAAAAAAAAAAAAAAAGCCCCGCACTCACCAGATGCTGCAGTAGCCATCAGGGCTTCTGGGGGCTCCCCCCCATCCCTGCCTTGGATCAACTCCAAGATGCTCTGAGATCTACTGGTGGATCAAGAGCAACTGATTGGTGACCACTGATTTAAGGACTAGATTGTGCTATATAAGCAGCAGCACATAACTGCATCCCTTGGATTCTCACAGTGCCTTCCTTGCTCCAGCACATTATAACCTCTTGCACTGTTTCAAATACATCATAATTTTCTTCCTTGCACTGACTTAGCTCAGCTGGCCAACAGGATGCAATGTTCTACCCCTTCTCTACCAACTTCCTCATGGCTGAGAAAAGTGATTATGCACAGCCTGATTTCCACCCTTCCTGGTACTGGAATATGGCAAGGCACCACAGGGGATGGAGCTTTCTCCCCCTTTACTTGTCTATATGAGGATTTTCAAGAGGAGACTTGATAGGCATCTGGCTGAGGTCTTATGACCCCTCCCACCTCCAGTGTTCCTTCCTGCCCATGGCTGGGGGTCAGACTAGATGATCTGTCTAAGTCCCTTCTGACTCATTGATTCTATGATTCTATGATTGCACTATGGGGATGATTATCCAGTTGGCATGAAGAATTGAGAGTTTGGAGCTTTCACCACACAGATGGAGCTATGATTTATTAAGCTGTGGAATGTCTACACACTGAGTGTTTAAAAAAAATTGGCTGAATTTGGGGGAAAGTTTGTGTCAGAAACAAACAAAGAAAAAAAGCACAGGCCTCACAGTAGATTCATAGATTGTTAGGGGCTGGAAGGGACCTTTTAGATCATCAAGTCCAATCCCCCTGCACTAGGCAGGAAAAGACAACCGGGATCAAATGACCCCAACAAGGTAACTGGCCAGTTTCCTTTTGAAGATTTCCAGGGTAGGTGACTGCACCACCACTGGGGGGAATTTATTCTGGACACCCTGACTGTGAAGGAGTTTTTTCCTGGAATTCAGCCTGAAGCAGCCTTCCAGAGTTTTTATCTATTGCTCCTGGTCTTCCCCAGGGGTGCCCTAGTGAACAGCTGTTCACCAAGTTCTTGATGTAATCCTCTGATGTAGCAATAAGCTACTACCAAGTTCCCTCTCAGCCTTCTCTTCTGTAGGCTGAAGAGGCCCAAGTCCCTCAGCCTCTCCTTGTATGGCTTGTCTTGCCAGTCCCTGATCATATAGGCGGCTCTTCTCTGGACCCTCTCAAGTTTTTCCACATACTTGTTGAAGTGCAGCACCCAGAACTGGATGCAGTATTCCAGCAGTGGTCTCACCAGTGGGAGTATCACTTCCTTAGATTTGCATGAGATGCAACAGTTAATGCATGCCAGCGCATTGTTTGCCCTGCTGGACACAACATTGCAATGCCAGCTCGTTCATGCAATGGTCAGTCACTACCCCTAGGTCCCTTTCAGCCATTGTGCAAGTCAAATTGTTGCCAGCAAGCCTGTAGGTATGTTGGGGATTGTTTGCCCCCAGATGGAGCACCTTAGACTTCTGATTGTTAAACTTCATCTGGTTCCAGTCTGCCCAACCCTTCAGCCTGTCCAGGTCCACCTGTATCTGTAACCTATCTTCTGGAATGGCCACATTCCCTAATAATTTGGTGTTATCTGCAAACTTGGCCAGCAAGCTTTTCACCCCAACATCCAAATAATTTATAAAGGCATTGAACTAAAACAACTACCACTGATAAATTTCAAGATCTTGATCCAAAGCCTGGTGACAGTAGGGTTTCTCAACAGTATCATTCTAAAACTATTAATTTAGGCTTAACAACTTTTTTTTTTCAATTCACATTCTCAGGACTGGTTGTACCATTTTTCTGTGAAATTTTCAAAAAAAAATTCAGTCTGAGGCAGACCTTGGATGATCGTTTCCTTGATGAACATTATGAGTCCAAATGATTAAAGCTTGACAGAGCTATATGCCACTGAAAAGTATGGTCTTACCATTTTAATTATAGGCAGCATAGTAAACACTGTTTATAGTGGAGAGGAATCTGGAATTTCACTAATAATAATCACAAGAAGACACCACAGGAAGGAATTCTTCCTATTGCAGGAGACAAAGACAGGTTCTTCTATTCCTGGTAAGTGGAAGGGAACCATTGAACAGCTGACAACTGATGCTCAGGAAAAAGCCAACCTATTGAATGGGTACTTTGCATCGGTCTTTCATTTACCACATCCCTCCATGCCCACAACAGGACAGAGAGGTCTGGGTGAGGGAGATCCCCTGCCCTCCGTTAATGCTGACTTTGTGAAGGAACACCTTGAGAGGCTGGATACATTCAAGTCAGCTCTCCCTGACAATCTACACCCCAGGGTACTCAAGGAGCTGGCGAGCATCATAGTCCAGCCTCTGGCACTGATCTTTGAAAACTCCTGGCGCTCTGGTGTAGTGCCCGAAGACTGGAAGAAGGCCAATGTGGTGCCGATCTTCAAGAAAGGGAGGAAAGTGGAGCCGGCTAACTATAGGCCCATCAGCCTGACTTCTATCCCGGGGAAGGTCTTAGAAAAGTTTATTAAAGAGGCCATCCTTAATAAACTGGCCAATGCCAACATCCTAAGGGATAGCCAGCATGGGTTTGTTGCAGGTAGGTCTTGCTTGACCAAACTCATTTCCTTCTACGACTAGATGGCCTATCACCTGGACAAGGGAAAAGAGATTGATGTCATATATCTTGACTTCAAAAAAGCCTTCGATCTGGCATCCCATGATCACCTCTTGGTGAAACTGGCCAATTGTGGCCTTGGGTTCACCATGACCTGCTGGCTTGGAAATTGGCTCCGTGGTCAGACACAGAGGGTGGTAATTGACAGAAGTCAATCGTCTTGGTGCCCTGTGACCAGTGGGGTCCCTCAAGGCTCTGTCCTGGGACCCATATTGTTCAACATCTTTATTAATGATGTGGACATTGGAGTCAGAAGCAGACTGGCCAAGTTCGCTGATGACACCAAACTCTGGGGCAAAGCATCCACACCTGAAGACAGGCGGGTGATCCAGGCTGACCTAGACAGGCTTACCAAATGGGCAGACAAGAACCTGATGGAGTGTAACACTGAAAAATGCAAGGTTCTCCACCTTGGGAGGAAAAACCTGCAGCACCCTTATAGGCTCGGCAGTGCTACACTGGCTAGCGCTACAGAAGAAAGAGACCTGGGGATCATCATTGACCACAAGATGAACATGAGCCTGCAATGTGATGCTGCGGCTAGTAAAGCTAACAAAACACTGGCTTGCATCCAGAGATGCCTCTCAAGCAAATCCTGGGACGTCATTCTCCCCTTGTTCAGGCTGGACATAAGCAAGAATTTCTTTACTGTCTGAGCCCCCAAGGTCTGGAACAACCCGCCATCGGAGGTGGTTCAAGCACCTATATTGAACACCATCAAGAGTAAATTGGATGCTTATCTTGATGGGATCCTATGACCCCAGCTGACTTCCTGCCCTTTGGGTGGGGGGCTGCACTCTATGATCTTCCAAGATCCCTTCCTGCGCTAATGTCTATGAAATCTATTAAATTAATTTTTTTTATTTATTCACGGATCTCCAAAGCAATTAGTCCTGTTATCCACTGCACTTGCAGATATGACTATTCAAAAGTGATATTTTTTTGGTTCAGAAATACTTAGAAACCTATCTGAAACTTTACAGTTTTCTAAAGCTTAGTCTATAGACACAGTTTTAGGAATATTTTTTTTTAAAATGGGAATGCGGTTGGGGAAAAAAGAAAACTATTGATGCTAACAGCCTTTATTACATGTCGTATGCAGAAAATGGCTGCTGTGCACTTTTGAACTAAAGCATCTCCAACATGTTTTACTTCAAAAGTATACCACCACCATTTTCTCAGGACTGATGTGCATTTTGCCATTTATACCACTTCATGCTCTGCAGCACCAGGTGCTTTTCAAAGTGTCCACCACTGCATCGCGTGCATGTGTACAAATGCCTGCTGTGAGCACTGGTACATTAAGGTTTAATACTTGTTTCTTTCCTGCACAGCTCTTATTTGCCACTAGAGGACTGGTGAGCAGGGGTATGCCTAGGAGTCAGGACACCTGGGCCTTATCCTAGATCTGGGTAGATTGGGGGGAAGATAAGTATGGTCTTGGGATACTAGAGGATTACAGATGCCTTATTTTATCTCCTTGGAGTAGATGTAATTTACCCTAACACAAGCTTGGTAGCATGGCCCAAAGTTGACCATCACTTCAAGTGACATAACTTTAAGATGCTCAGGCCACATCCCAGTGAGTATGCACATACAGGGGCATGCATTTCCCATGGAACAAATAGCAGTGGCACATATTTGTGTCTCTGCCCTAGCCTCCCCTACCACACCCAGGTCACTTTGCCACACTCTGGAGCACGTGTACAGGGGCATGCCCAGGTACAAATATGTGCTGCCGCTATTTGTCCCATGGGAAACGCATTCCCCATATTTAAATGGTGAGGATCACAAAGGACCTCTCTTTTCAGTGAGACAACCACCCCACCAGTCTTGAAAATGCCAACTGTAATTAGAACTTTAAAATTAAAAATTTCTTCACTTCTCCATGGTCAGATGGGCTTTTTATCCTATAAGCTTGACAACCTCCTGAAATACAAGGTGGCTTGTGCACTGCTCTATTTTGAGTTATCCAGATTAGTCCTATGCTACAAAATGTTATGGACTGTGGCCTGCCTCTTTCTGTTATTGCCATTCTGTTATAGTTTCACTCTTTTTCTTACCTGGGATCCCACCACATTTTATTTTTAACTCTAAGCAGCCTCAAGATGCCTGATAATAGTAAAGAATAACTTCTAAGACATTTGAATCTTTGTTAGGAATTTTGAAAATCTACATTTTCTCTCAGATAGTATTGTTTTTTCCCCCAATCTGTGTGTCTCATGCAATTAAGCATTGCATTGTTCCAGGATGTCAGGACAATGATTTTTTTTCAACCTGCTGATACATTTTAAAAGAGCTAACAAAGAGAGGAGGATAAATAAATACCCATGAAATATACTAAGGATGACAGTCCCTTCTGAAGTAAGCAAACAATTTACAAGTTTAGCCATTAATAAGATTTAACGAAGAAGAGATATATTAGATAAAGGGGGTGGAAGGACTAAAAATAATCTCTTGATCTGTCACTTGTATATATGACATTTTATATGTCACTTCAGATCTTTCAGAAGCTTTTGAGCTAGACTAGATTTTTGTAACTGACTTTCTAAGTACAGTGTACTTTAGCAAATGTTTTTGCAATTATTGTGACTATTATTTTTATTAATTTATGAAGTTTCCCTCCCAAACACAGTATGAAAAATTAAATACAAGTTAGCTTTTAAGTTAATTTTAGTACATAGGAGCATTATGGAGTAAATTGCACTGGAGGCTGGGTCCATAAAACATGTAATGCACAGCTAGCCTCAGTGTAAAATTTCCTCATTTCATCTTAAGGCACAGACAGAAGTGACAACTTCTGCCCAATCTGGCCCCTGAAAGCAGTCTACAGCCATGATCAAACACAAATGCACACCTGCAGAGCACTTTAAAGGAGCCCAATCCCATGACAATCTAAAACCATATTACATGGTTCATAATTACCATATGTCTCCATGTGCTGAGAGCAGGGCTATCCTGATACCACCCAGTTCAGCTTCCAGAGCTGTTTTCAGACAGGGAGGGGAGAAGGGAGAGGAGGGGGTTGCCTAGCTGGTGCTGGAGGGTGGGGCCCGTGGATTGGAGCCCCACCCTGACATGGGGGCTCCAATCTATCCATTCCACCCCCACTCCAGTATGGCTACAGAAACCCCAGAACTGACATCCTTCCCCTGCCTTCTTCCCCTCCCATCCTGAGATGTAATGGGAGCTGAGACAAGGGGGATAGAGCTAAGGGAAGAGGCGGCAGAGATGCAGCCTGTCTCCCTGTATTGGCTCCAAATTGGAGCTCAATCACCCAGCCTCCTGACCCAATAGCTAATATCTCCTGGGTCAGAAGGATCAGTCTAACCCATGGTGAAGTGCCATGAGGTACACCCAGGAGCTGCACTTCTGTCTGCACTTTTAGTGATATGCTTGACTGACATTGAAGGGGCAAGACTAGCAGACAGTCAACTTTCCATTCTCATTAGGTCCTTGACTGTAAAGTGCTGAATAATTCCAGCACCATGGAATGTCTTGAAACTTCATCAACTTCAGTGATAGTTATGGAGGCACAGAGTGTTCCAGAGTTTATAGTGTCACATTAATTTCACATGTAGATGCACCCAGTGGAATGCTATTGCCATTTGTGTATTCCCAGGGATGCCTATTTGGAAACCATCAGTGCAAAACAAGATTTGAGTGGGATTAGGGGTTTTTCTCATGGAAGTGCTGAATTATCACAAAACATGTTTCTCCCAAAGGTGAAAAGTCATACCAATATGTATGAAAATATGTACTTGCATGCTCTGCTTTGTCTTTTTGCTCAAGTCATTAACTATTGATGGCATAAACTGTAGCTTTGTTGATTAATGATAGACATACTTCACAAACAGCTGTGTGTCACACAGAGCTGTCCTGCTGGTCTGCACATTTGCAGACATTTAAAGTCTTGTTAATAATGTGTGCTCTGAAAAAACAGATGAGGTGAAAATGAAAAAGAGGCCCACATTTAGCAGTATCAGAGTGCTGTGTCACCAGAGGTCATGTATAAGTGGCAAGATTAGCTCCTTCAGTGACCAAGACCCTTGTCTGCTAACTTCAGCTGTGTATAAAGCAGGTGTATGACTTTCAATGGTCCTCCTCTTTCTGCCAACTCACTTCAATTAAAAACAGTGAGAAGCTATTTACCATTTTATTCATGAGGATGAAAAATGAAAAAGCAAGCCTATCTAAGAAATTGTTGGCTTCCCTTTTATCACCCCACCCATTTCAATTTAATTCAGATTGAAACTGCAGGCACTGGCACCTGAAGGTTAAAAGGACAAACAACCCATTGGGTTAATTTCGTATATCTAGCTGCTACTTTTCATTTTATTATAATACATTTTTGATTGAAAGATTCCAAAGGCATTAGAAAAACCCCTGTAAAGTGGAAATATGCCATTAAAGGCTGTCATTTACAACTTGTGCTGGACATGAAACCAACTCTTCAGAAGTTAATTTTTATCTTCAAAAAGTTCTAATACTGAAATAATATCTACTGATATGATCAGGAGATTCTTATTTCAGATAATTATATAGCACCTTCAAAATAAGAGGAAATATATTTCTGATTTTGTGAATCTAATATTGAACTTGTCTTTTTAATACTGGAGTTTTAAAAAAGTTGAAATATCTGATTATAAAGGAATAATTTATAATTAATTCTGGTACAGTGAAACTCCATTGATAATGACACAGAATGAAAGCTTCATACTTTTAGTATACTGCTATGCACAATTCCTACTAGCTGTTATACAGTATGTACAAAATGGTTGTTGTTGGACAAAATGGTGAAATTGTCACTAGTATTCAGACATTAAATAACATTCTAAGTAGCCTTAACATATAACTTGAAATAACCTTATTATTAATAAGCCAGCTTATTTCTATATAATAAGAGATTATTAATTAACATGCATGTTAATATTACCTACTAAAGTACTATAAATAAGTTTAAATATAAATAAAAAATTCAACAGAACATGTTTGGGGATCACTGAATCTCTAATTAGTTGCCAGTGCTTTTGAAACTCTCACCCAGTAAATCTGTATCAGCTACCAGTCTATTTGATCAGAGACTCCTGAAGGAGATAAAGAATTGAGTGAAACCTATAGGGGACCCTACTGTTTGAATTGTATCTGAGAAAATTGCTTCAAATAACATTTGTGTATTAAAAAGAAGCATTGTTCAGGTATGAAACAAATGGGGAGATGACATGGGTAAGCATCCTAGTCACTAAGGGTGCCTACAGACATTTAGGGGCCCACTCTAACTCATGGCACTTCTACATAAAGTGCCATGAGTTAGAGGTCCACTCCCCGCATCCCAACAAACATTTACCTGTTAGATTGAGTGGGAGGGGAAAAGAGCCTGCCTGCCAGCCCTGGCCAGCAGGTGGGGGTGTCCCACCAGGCATTTAGGAGGCTGTTGAACAACCTCTCTCTCCCAGCCCTTCTCCCCCCACCCCAGCTCTGGGGCTATCGTGTGGGAGGGAAAGGAGGAGGGAGCTGGAGTAGCACTGGGCTGCTGGCTGCTTTGCCTGGCCAGAGCCAGATGGGGGGGAACATAACTCTCTTGCCTTGTGCCCCCACCCACCCCATCTACCCGGCTGGGGTACTGCAGGAAACTGGGCTGGGTCTATAAGGCAAGGGGGTGCTCTCTTCCCCCACCCCCTGTCCAGGCCTCTTGACAGTGGCAGCATGTACCTGCCAGCTACTTTGCCTGGCCAAAATAAAGGTGGGGAGGGGGGCAGAATGGAACCCCCTCACCTCACAGGCCTGGCCTAGCTCCCCACAGTACCTCAGCCAGGGTAGATGAGGGGCGGGGGGGAGAGACATGAGTTACCACCCTTTGAATAACTACATGTACAAATTAACTATCCTGCCTTTAAAAAGGTCCAACCAGCTATAAAGCTAGTGATTGAAAATGTGTAATAACTTTATAGCTGGTTTCTATCCAGCTTGAATATGCCGATGTAATGCTAAGCAGTGCAATGTACCCCTGGGACTGAAAGATCATAGCCAATGCAGTCTTCCAGCCACAGGGGTATGGGGCATTCCAGGCAGCAGCTAAGAAATTGCAGCTACTGTGATTCCCTAGCCACTGTGATCTCCCAGGTATGGGGCTCAATCCCACAGCTGGGAGACCACAGCAGCATCCCATGGCTGCAGAAGCTGAGAGTCCCAGGCTTGATAGGGCTCTCAGTCCAAGCTATGCCACATGGACAGCTGGGACCAAGATTGCCATAAGGTATGTGATACTCAGTCACACCTATACATGGTATTGGTGACTGGCAGCCCCCTCAGCAAAGGAAGCCAGCTGTGGGAACCTGCTTCTTGGTGATGTGGGGGAGGGGCAGAGTTGGGCTCACCCTACACCAGCAATAAGGTACAATTGTATCTAATGCATGATCCAATAGTCACACTTCCTGTCATGCATATGTAAAATGGCAGGAGGTACAACTGTGTGTATTACACATTGGATCCAATCACGTCTTTACCTGCACATGTGGGGGGGCCGGGGGTTAGCTGACACATTAGTTGGAGCTTAAATAAAAGGATTAAGATTAGCAAAGTGCTTTGAGACTAAAAAAAGTTATAGGAGCAGGAAGTAATGTTATATTGGATACTATTGGTTTAGTATCCAGCAGAAATAAAGTTTCTACATATCCAAGCTCACCCTGAGCACATTGAATACACATGACTGCAGAGGTATGAAAAGTCAATAAATATATCTCTTTCAATGCTTAATGCTGTAAATGCTTAAATAAGCTCCTTTTTGTTCTAAGATCACAAAGTCTGTCTCCCTTAATGGATAGATTTTTAAATGAATCACAATTAATATATTGTTAAGAAAACCACAAAATGGTCTTCCTTCCACACGTTCTATTTTATAGAAATGATGGTCTACATCCAAGCTACTTTACTAATAAAATTCCCTACTGACATCAGTGACATTGTTCATAGGAGCAAGGCATTAGTAGCAAAGATTTGGCTCTGTGGCATTTGAATGAAAGCTCTAATTTTCCTCTTCTGTCCAACAGGAGGAGAAGTTCCCTACACAACACTGGCAACCCGAATGATGATGGGCGCCTGGTGGCTTTTTGCTTTGATTGTCATCTCATCTTACACAGCAAACCTAGCGGCTTTTCTCACAGTCACTCGCATTGAAAACTCCATCCAGTAAGTGAATAAAGAATAGATGGGTGTGTGTATGTGTGTGTGTGTGCATGTGCGCATTTGGGTAAAAGTATGAAAAATAGACCTTTCCAGTAGCCTGAGATGAAGGATATGTGAATGAATCAATGGCAAAGTCCATAAGAGTTCAGATTTTCACCACTATTGTTTTGAGGTAGAATGTCCTGAAACTGACCTACATCAGGGGATTGGTAACCTCTGGCCTGGGGGCCAGACCCAGACCACAGAACTTTGGATCTAGGCTGCAGATGTGGGGCTTCGGCAGCATTCAACACTGGGGGATACCTGTGGGCAGTCTCCCTGTACCACCATATGTCCAGGGAGACAAGTGGCAGTGGTGGCAAGGTGCTAGCACCTGCCTAACCACCCACTTCCAACCTGGGATAGATCATTTTGACCCACAGCCATAAGAGTCCATACTCCTGACTCAGATGGTTCTATTTCCAGCCTAGTCACTCTTCTTGGGTACTGTCTCATGTAAATGAAACTGTCATAGTGGAAATGTTTTGAGGAAGTAGTAACTGGGACATTATTTAACACATTTGGTTTCCATACAAGGAAATGGAATGGAAACTTAAATATTGCTCTGTGTTTCTCCTGCACAGTCTTCACTCATAAGTAGCCCTTTGATTACGATCAGACCAAGGTTTTATCCCAATTTTAAAATCTGACATTTAACTCTCCTTGTTCTGAAAGAGAAGTACAATAACATTTGTTAGTATGAATTATATTAATTGATCCTTCTCCTATTCTGTTTTTCCATTTCCAGCTCTCATATTTGCCACATTATTTGCTTACACTTTCTTCTTTTTGTCTGCCAGCTCCTTCCTCCCCTTTTTGTATTTCTCTCCTTTTCCTCTATATATCCTTCTTTACAGGAAACATGTTGTCCCTTCTCTCCATCATTTCCCTAACAGGATCACCCATATTTTCCCCCATCTTGATTACCATTAACTATGGATTACCATTAGCATCTTGGATGCCATTAAATATCCATCCAGCATCTCTCCCTCTTGCATCTCTCTTACCACAGGAATGCATATCTCTGTCTTGCATCACATCTGTTCTTCAAAGTCCTACCACCTTCAGCAAATATCATTGTCATTTCTGACCCTTGCTCCTCCCAAAATCCATCTGTCCTGTTACCCAAAATGGAAAATCTGTCTATAGGAAAGTAGCCAAAGAGTTTGGAGGTGAGGAGAAATGAGGAGACTTGATGTAGAATGACACGTGTGCGCTATCATCCCATAAAAATGTCTTCTCACAGGAATCCCTTTATGGCTTCCCCTCACCTTCACAAAGTGCATTCACATTCCATAGTAAATATCCATATGTTTTGTTTTTCCCACAAATATCACACTATATCCCTTTCCCAGGGGTAACTACTTCTAGTTACCTCCATCTTTTTTGTAAGGAAAGTGTGCCAACTCGCCCAGCTCTCCAAGAGGCTGTCAGCTATCATTCTGTGGCAGGGCTCTGTTCTCAATTGCTTACATGTTTGTCACGTATCCACCTGGATTAGGGGTAACACAGTTTTTCTGTAAATCCTCAGTTTGGATGAGGAGGAAGGGCCATCCATAAAATATAGCGTATTCAGTTATGTTTCTTTCTGAGCAAGAGAAGAGCAGGTGTAAGGTAAGCAGGTTCTGAGATGCACTAAAGCAACTTCTATCAGCAACTCAGATAAGGAAAAACTAACTCTGGGGAAAATGTATTATTTTCTTCAAATCTGGATTAAAAATTGTGACTCAGACAACTTCTTAGTATCATAATAGCCACACTGCAAAATACATAAATGTTCCATACTGTATATAAAAGCTCACTCAAGCTCTGCATTACATTATCATTTAGATCACATTACCCATTTTTCTCTAGATTTTAGGATCTTAAACTGAGAGATTACTGGTTACTACAGGCATAATTTGCCAGACTGTTACACTCATTGAAGGGCAAATCTGGGTTTTCAGTCTGCCAATTAGTCAAAGATCTGAACTTTTTTCTTTAATTGTGTAAGTCTTACAGGAAAAATGTCAGTAAATGAATATTTTTTCAACCACATGTCAGATTTTATAATAGAATAAGCTAAAAAAACAATTTCAATGTTACAAATAATAATTTCATTTTTAATAAGTCTTAAGGAATGTGCTGTCAAAAAATATTTTAGTAAGTCCACAATTGTCCACCCAGAGATATGTATATGTGCAAAAAAGATAACTTCATGCCTAGACACTTGTATGTGTTCAGTCACTTGGTCTGACCTTTTTTGTGCTTGTAGCCACTACATCCCACTCTGAAATTTTAGCCTTAATATTTTGAAGTCTTCAAGAAAAAAAATAAAATTAATGACAAAAAAAGTCTGAGCTTTGTTACCATACATAAGAAACTGTAACATTATAATATTGTAGTTCTATCTCCAGCCCACACTTGTAGTTTATGATGATGTCACTAGAAACCCTCCATGGAACTGAGAGGTTATTATGTGCAATTGGGAGTACATTGGTCTTGTGCTGTATTATTTATGGGGCAAATCCACTGAATATGTTTTATTCAGTAGAAAATGTTGCAGCTGGAGAGCTCCTGAAATGAAAGAACAGAAACATTTTTCAACAGTGTTTGTAGTTCTGAAATAAAGTAATTAGATGTGCTAAGTATCCATTAGGGAATGAAGTTATCCTAACTATAGTGGGAGCATAAAACTTTAGTTTACAAAACTGCCAGAACTGAAAAGCAAACCAGCATATAACAGAGAGGCTGTTTGTTTACCACAATGAATTATTGCAAAATGGGAGACATGAATAAGCAATACAGAAAAAGCTGATGCTCTTTTTTTAACAGATCAAATTGTACCCTGAGGGAGCTTTGAAGGCCAGAATGGAAATGAGTTTAAGTATTTAAAGGAAATAAGCCAAATTCTGTTTGCAGTTGCATGTGTCCAAACTCAGTGAAGTCAGTTAAGTGAAAGTGATTGAAGTCAGTGGGCTGGTTTGAATGTAACACATAGGTAATTTGTTTTTATTTCAGTTTTACAGCAAGGACCAGAAATGATAGCTTGTGGCCAAAGGTTATTCTTGAGTCTAATTTTAACACAAATGCAAAAGTTTTGATGCTTCATTTGGAGCTTTTATATTTTTGTGTATGAAAATTAGACTGGAAGTATCACAATAGATCCTGTTCATATCAAATTTTTCATTATCATACCTCAACATTTGGATGCTAATTCAAACTGTTTTCTGAACCTTTGCTTGTTCTGTAGTAGAGTTATTGTTAGGCGTGTCTACTGAAGCACTGTACTATTTTAAGAAGAGTAGCACACAGCATATTGTTAGTAACTGTAGTGTTAGTAAGGCCTAGGAAACATCTGCTTTTTTTTTTTAATATCCACACAAGTAGATCTTTGCTACAGAAACATACTCGGAAGCTTGTTGCACTTATTCTCTGCTCAGCTGAACAATTGGACTTTAATGCCATTTATAGACTTAACCTGGAGAAAAGAAAACAAAATAGGATGAGTGCACACCTCCTTTTTCAAGCAGGCAATTGCCATTTGCTGTGTTTTCAGCTATGCTGCTTTTTGGTTTTTGCCAACTAGCAATATTAAAAGTAGAGGTACACAAATAGTGACACGTCTGACATCTGCATCTTTTATTCACACTAGATCCATGTCAGAAGCATAATCCTGGGAATGGCATCTAATTTGAGCTAGTCAGCATTATTTGTGCCAAAATACTGTGGCCAAACTGGGAACAGCAAAGACCAAAGCAAAGCGTAACCAGTGTGACTCTTAAACATCTAAGCTGTTAGTGAAAATCCAACACAGGTCAGTAGTGACTGAATGCTGATAATATCCAGTGCCTGTTTTTAATTTAAGTCAATGAGCTTGGTGGTATTAGTTCTGTTCCCAGTACGCAGCTGTCCATGTCAGAGTTTCATAGATATAGGGATGCAAGGGACCTAAATAGATTTCATAGACATTAGGGCTGGAAG
>NW_017728948.1:71123896-71135165 GCF_001723895.1 Crocodylus porosus | reverse complement strand
AGTTTTCAAAGATCCGTGCCAGGGGCTGGGCTATGACGCTCGCCAGCTCCTTGAGTACCCTGGGGTGCAGGTTGTCAGGGCCAGCTGACTTGAAGGTATCCAGCTTCTCAAGGATCCAAGTCCAAACCCCTGCCCTGGGCAGGAGAGAATACTTGGCTCATATGACCCTCATATGACCCCAGCTAGGTAATTATCAAGCCTCCTCTTAAAGACCCCCAAGTTAGGAGCCAGCACCACTTCCCTTGGAAGTTGGTTCCAGATCCAAGGAGCCCTGACTGTAAAATAGTGCCTTCTAATGTCCAACCTTAACCTACTCTCAGACAACTTATGGCCATTATTCCTTTTTACTCTGGGAGCTGCTCGGGGGAACAGGGTCCCCCCCATTCCCTGCTGGTTCCCCCGGTAAGTTTATAGCTGGCCACCTGTTCCCCCCTCAGCCTTCTCTTGTGAAGACTGAACAAGTTCAGGTCCCTTAGCTTCTCCTCGTAGGGTCTGCCCTGCTGTCCCCGGATCACACGAGTGGCACTCCTCTGGACCCTCTCCATGCTGGCTTCATCCCTCCTAAAGTGCAGTGCCCAGAACTGGATGCAGTACTGCAACTGCGGCCTGACCAGTGTCACAGAGAGGGGCAGGATCACCTCCTTGGCCCTGCTTGTGATGCATCTGTGGATGCATGACAAGGTGCAGTTTGCCTTACTGACCGCGTCCTAGCATTGGTGGCCCATGTTCGTTTTGGAATCGATAATGACTCCAAGATCTCTTTCAGCCACTGTGCTTTCAAGAAGGGATGTCCCCATTCTATAGGTATGCTGCAGGTTCTTACTGCCCAAGTGCAGTACCCTGCACTTGTCAGTATTGAATCCCATCCTATTCTCATTTGCCCACCTCTGTAACCTGTCCAGGTCCTTTTGTATCCTGTCCCTCCCTACTAGCATGCCCACCCTGCCCCAAATCTTATTGTTGTCAGTGAATTTGAACAGGGTGTTTTCACCCCCTCATTCAAGTCACTGATAAAGAAATTGAACAGTACTGGCCTGAGGACTGAGCCCCAGGGGACTCTACTGCCCACATCCCTCCAGGTCACCTGTCCACCACCACTCTCTGGCCATGGCCCCCTAACTAATTTGCAACCCATCTAACTGTGTAGGCATCAATGCCACAGTTGCCTAGCTTTTTAATGAGAATGGGGTGGGAGACAGTGTCAAAGGCCTTCCTGAAGTCCAGAAAGAATACATCCACCATGACACCTGCATCCAATGATTTTGTGACCTGGTCATAGAAGGCAATCAGGTTGATCTGACAGGATCATCCCCTAATGAACCCATGCTGGTTGCCCCTGAGCATCATCCCCCCTGCTGGTCCTTCCCAGATGTGGGGGTGGAAAGCATCTGGACATGTTGATTTGAACACATCCACCCCTCCAGAAGTTCCCTAACTCAGTCCTCCCTGACCCTAGGCCTGGCAGAGTCTCTCCTGATCCATCCTGAATCTCGGTGGGGGAGTCCTGGTCCCTGCACAAAAAAATGGAGGCAAGGAAATTGTTTAAAAGATCTGCCTGTTCCTCTGGTGCAACTAGCAGATTGCCTAGCGTACCCTGCAGGGGCCCCGTGTTACTTAGTGCTTTCTACATACTCCCTATGTATTTAAAAAAGGACTTTTTGTTGTCTTTGATTCTTGATGCTAGTCCTAGTTCCTTATCTGCCTTAGCTTTCATAACAGCCCCCCTACAGACGCAAGCAATGGAGGTATATTCCTCTTTGGTGATAGTTCCTCCCTTCCACTGGGTGTACGCCTCCTTTTTGGCTATCAGGTGTTCCTGAATGCCTTTGGTGAGCCAGGGAGGCTTTTGAGCATTCTTGCCCCCTTTGATTCTCATTGGGCTCGGAGGATCACCTCCTTAAGGAACAGCTACTCATCTTGGACAACCAGTTCCCCTACCCTCCAGGACCCCTGTGTCCCTCCTACCAATCTCAACTCATTGAAGTTGGCCCTCTTGAAGTCAAGGGCTACTGCCTAGCTGCCAGTCCTTAACACCTTGCACTGGATGGTGAATTCCAGTAGGCAGTGATCACTGTCACCCAGGTGATCAAGAACCTGGAGTCCCCTCACCAAGTCATTGGCTGTAGCCAGGACAGGTCCAGCACGGCATTCCCCCTGGTAGGACTGTGCACCTCCTAGGTTAAGTGGAGGTCCTGTATCTCAGCAAGATGCCACCACATCAGTTAGTTTAGAAAAGAATCCAGGAATTGAATGAACAGAGCAAACAGTTTGTTTAGATTAAGGTCAAAGTCCATGGATATGGCAGTGCTGAGATGCTCGTGCCACCTGTGATTTTATGCTATATTTGTTCTATGAATAAGCAGAGGAAATCAGTCATCTGTTTCCCACAAGTATGGACATTTTACCTAAAATCATAAAAAGCATCCCATGAAAAAATTATGGAAAACAAGAAAAATTAAGGGCTTTTTTACATGGTGTGCACATTTGCATATGCTATTAATGCACAGTAAGGTTACTGCACAGTAAGGAACAGTAAACTGAACCCAGGAGGGGGTCTACATGTGCACCTGCTTATGAACAAATTTGCTCCCAACAGGAGCAGTTGAGACCAAGGATGCTCCTGCCCCCCTGCCCTGCTCTGGTCCATTGCAGCAGCTAGGGAAGGGGCGGGCAATTATTCTGGGCAGAGGGTCACTTACCAAGTTTTGGCAAGCCATTGAGGGCTACATGACAGGCAGCCAGGGGCAGATAAATATTAATTTTCTAAGTATTTTAGGGGCCCCGCAGGCCAGATAGAATGGCCTGAAGGGCCACATCCGGCCCACAGGCTGCAGTTTGCCCACCCCTGAGCTAGGGGGAGCTCAAGGCTCCCCTAGGTGCCAACCAGGTAGGTGGCATGGGTCTGGTCCCATTCCCCACATGGTGGGGGGAGAGCTATCCTGTTGGGATCAGATTGGGTCTCTACTGGGCAGGCACACTGTCTAGAAGCCACATGGGGATTAGGGCAGTGTCCCCGCAAGGTGAGGCTGCCTCTCCTGGCCACAGGGGGATTGGGTTCTGACCCAATCCCCATGTAGTTGGTATGCAAAAGTCCCACCTGACAAGACAGCTCTCCCAGCCATGTGGGGATCAGGTTGATTCCAATCAGGCGGGGAGGTGGGGAACACAGCTGCCCCCACAGCACACACATCTCCTCTGCACATTGGACCTTAGCCAGGCAACAGTGGACCTCCTGCTGCCTAGGCTGACTGGGAGCAAATTGCTCCTGGTCAGCATCTACATGTGCTCTGTTGCTAATACACAGTTAATCTGCTACCTGCATTTACAAGTAGTAGAAAACTGCACATTAGCCTTATTAACTGCTCAGTAGCTGCTGTGTGTGGTTTCGTGGTGATGCATTTCTGTGCAGTAGATTAGTCTACTGCACAATAAAGCATTTCATGTAGACATGCCTAGTGACAGGCAAATCTCAGAAGGCGTGAAGTTGGAGTGTAATTCAAATGTTCAAAAGTTTGGATGCTTTATTTTGAGATGTTATCCTTTTGTGCTGGAAAAATAAACTGGAACTCTCATGAAGTCAGGATTTCTTGGTCTTTTATTTATACTTCATTAATTATTATTTTTATGATGAGTATTAACTAGAGGCCTCAGGCAGGTGTCAGGTCCCCCATGGGCTGTGCACTGTCCAAAGAGTTTACAATCCATTGCATAATGTGAGGATGAGATAAGAGAGAAAAAATCATGTTTGTGTAATAAGCAAGTCCAAGCTACCTACCCATTTTCAAGTGCTTTGTAGGCATGGCCTCACATGTGAGTTTGGTTGTGGGATTTTAAGAACAGCTGAGTAATTTTACATGTATGAGCAAAGGTCTCCTCCCAGGCATAAGGAATAGTATAGGAGAACAGGTAATGGAGGGGAAACTGGAAGAACTGAGCAATGAGGACTAGCACCGCTAGACAGAAGTTGGCTTATCTTATTAGAGGTTATGGATAGAGCTGAACTAAGCTCTAAGGGTTTCTACAAACATGATTCCATGGGGGCTCAGCAGGGAATAGCTGACCGGAGTGGGTCCTAGCAGTTGAACGTTGACCCTGGAAGCACCGGTGGCAAAACCAGAAGTGCTGCCAGGGCTTCTTGGGGTGGGGGGGAAGGGAGGGCACAGGCCAGCGCTCCCTACTCTCTGGCCAGTGAGGTCCAATCTCAGTGGGGACATGTGTCCCCCTGTGACCTCCCTACACATCGCCTATGTCTACAAATATGTCGGTAGCAAGAGAAGCATCAGGGAAAGTATGGGTCCCTTACTGGATGGGGGAGGCAATCTTGTGACAGAGGATGCAGAAAAGGCTGAAGTGCTTTTTTGCCTCAGTTTGCCCGGGTAAGGTCAGCTCCCAGAATACTGCACCAGGCAGCACAGTCTGGGGAGGGGGTGAGCAGCTCTCAGTGTTGGAAGAACAGGTTAGGGACTACTTAGAAAACTTGGACATGTACAAGTCCATGGGGCTAGATGGGATGCACCCAAGGGTGCTGAGGGAATTGGCTGAAGTGATTGCAGGGCCATTGGCCATCATCTTTGAAAACTCATAGGAATCAGGAGAGGTCCTGGATGACTGGAAAAAAGCAAACATAGTGCCTATCTTTAAGAAAGGAAAGAAAGATGATCCACAGAACTACAGACCAGTCAGCAATAGTCTCAAGTTGCAGCAAAGGAAGTTGAGGTTAGATATTAGGAAGAATTTTCTCACATGGAGGGTAGTAAGACACTGGAACAGGTTACCCAGAGAGATGGTAGAAGCTCCATCTTTGGGGGGTTTCAAAGCTGGGATGATATAGTTGGGGCTGGTCCTATTTTGAGCAGGGGGTTGAACTAGATGACCTCCTGAGGTTCCTTCCATCCCTAACTTTCTATGATTTTAAGCTGTGAAAGACCAGAAAAGTCTGATGAAAATCAAATCACTAATTTAGATTCTTAAATAAGTTATTTGGAGCCTCACTTTAAAGTTTTCATTTAAAAAAAAATCTTGTTCCTTGTATTTGTAAAGAGAAGACACAAAAATATTAGGGACTGGGAAAAAAGGAGGAAACTGTAATTCCCCTAGGCTAAGTATGGACAGTCAAAAAGCACAAGGCTGAATTGATTCAGTTTTTGCAGGTTAGTCTAAACTGCATAGATCGAACAAATAATGAACAGACATTCACTTTTGATTCAAGAAATGTGGCCAAATGCCTTTAGTGGCTCAAGCCAGAAGCTGGGGGGAGGGGGAGGGGGGGAGCTCAAACATGCCTACCAGCTACTACCAAAGGAAAGGAAAGAGAGAAGCCCTTAAGGCTTCCCCCCCCCATCCCTGCTGGAGTGGAGGGGGCATACCCAAGCCTGAGCCATGCTCTGCTTGGGTTCTGGGGGGGCTGCCAGGCTGAGGAGGGGTGGGTGGGGAAACACAGCTTGGCCATATGTTCACTTCCTCTTCCTGCTGCCCTCAAGTTCTCTGAGATTTACTGTCCACAATTACAGCAGCAGGATTCTGCAGAGATGCTCATCACTTCCTTTTACTGCTTCCAGGTACCTCTGGGATTTGTAGTCCACAGTTGCAGCCAGCAGTAAGTTCAGCAAAGCAGGGCAGGGCAGGGAAGATCCATACTCAGGGGAAGGGGAGTTTAACCTCCCTCCCTGGCCCCAGACCCCAGCCAGAGTTTGGTGATGGGGAGGGGCAGTGAGCCAGCCAGTGAGCCAACCCTCACTGTTCCAGCTAGGGTGCATTGGGGCGGGGCCACCTCTGCTCTCTAGAGCAGACAGCACAGCACAGCCCAGGGATGCAAAGCATACTGGGTTGCTGGGGGATTCTGATTTAACTTGGACCAGGGAAGCAGTCTAGGACAGAAGTTTCATAAAGTGGTTTGACTCAAATCAGTTAAGTCTGATCAACCAGGCTTATCTTAAACGAGTTTCAGCCATTTTGAAACTGGTTTTTGTGCACTGAGTTTCTGTTCTGTTACAAGTTTAAACCTGTTTCTGATCACTTAAACTGGTTTATGTGCAACTTTTTCCTTAGCCATACTGAACTGAAGTTTCTATTTACTTTATACACTTCCACTACCCTTACCAAAGGGTTTTGGTAGTTACAGGCATGCATACAACTCACTGGAAAACTCAGCCATGTCTTTTCCAGTAAATCATGTGTGTAAACAATTTCATCTTTCTTAATCATAACCTTTGTTCTCCCTTTCCCCATCCTTACTATCTGATACTTCTTCTTGTGATATACTGTCCAAAACTTAAGCCCTTCCTGTGATAATCTCACTATTTGACTCCAGGAGGCTTAAATCAGAAGCGGAGTCATTGTTTATAGAGCTGCTTGCAATATATAGGCTTTAGATTGTAGGAAAAGAGACCATGCTTTTTTGTCCTGTAAATGCTGTCACTTACATTAGGTCCTCTACAATATAACAACAATAATAACAATAAGGCAATGACAGATAGAGGGTCCTGCTACTTATTCATATTAAAGCTAGAAACTAGCTAGAGAGTTGTTACACATTTTCAAGCACCAACTTTATAGCTAGCTGGCTATTTTTATAGCTGGATAATCATTTTTGTCATGTGATAATACCTTTGCATGTGGGGCTGGTCTAAATTTATTCTGCAATTAACCAGTTAATTGTGTGATAGTTACTTTGCACATGTGGCCAATCTGAGGGCCCCTCTAGACTTTCAGATAAAGGCCTGACAGGATCTGATGTGCTATCCATACAATTGTGCCTCCTGCCGTGCCACACATGCATGGCGGGAGGCATGATCATTGGATCCAATATCAGATATTATTACATCTTGTTGCCAATACAGAGGGACCCCAGGATTGGCATCCCAGGCTCCCCCTGCACCAGCATGTGAAAAACTTCCACAGCTGTAATCCCATCACCAATGGGACTCACAGCTGTGGCCATGCACCCCAACTGCTGGGACTAAAAGTTCTGCAGCTGTGGGCTCTTCATCCCACCAATGGCAGTCAGCTGATGCAGGTCCCAGCTACAGGGGCAGACTCTGCTATGTGTGCAAATTAAAGCTGGATAGCAACCACCTGTAAAGTTAGTATACATTTTGGAGGTCTAGCTTTCTAGCTAGCTTAACCTTTTAGAGCAAGTCCACACATGCAGGCACATGCACCTGCAGCAGCTGAGACAGGAGCGGCACAAATTTGTGCTGAAGATTTTTGCCTGGACATGCACTTTCGTATGGGGCAATTTGTGCCACTTGAGGCAAAATGACCCTGCCCAGCTCCCCCGCCACCCCAGATCTAAAGCCAGGGGGAGCTAGAGGCTGGGGCCAGCACCTGTGCTGGCCCCAGCAGTATAAAAGCCTGCCCTGTGCTGGCCCAGCAATATAAAAATCTGCCCTAGCAACCAGCTCAGAGCTACTTGCCCTCAGGAGCTTCTGAGGCCTGGCCAGTTGGTATCTGGAGGCACTATCCCTTGCGGCCTCTGCACCCCCTACCCGCTGCAGCAGTCTGGCAATGGAGGCTGCTGCCTGGCTGTGACCTGCCACCTGCAACAGCATCCACACCCTTAGACCTGTGGCCCCAAGGCTGCATGTCTGCCAAACCCAGATGGGGTGCCCCCATTCTGCCATCTGGGCAGCCATTGCCCAGAAGTTATGCTTCTTGAGTTGGCCCACTTTGAACTGTCAAAGCATGATCTCCTCGCCTCAAATGGCTAAGAGGTCAGCTACCTTGTCTGCCCTCCAGCTGGGTTCCCAGTGTCAAACCTAGACAGGCTTCTCTGCCCGGGTCTCGCTACTTGTCCCACCAGCAGAGATCCTGATGCTCCCTCTTTAAAAATTGCAAATTCTTTGATAAGAAACCCAAATTCTTTTGTTAAGATACCCAAAATAGTATTCTTCTGCTATTAAAATGAAATGCCACTATATAGAGAGAGATCAGCTGGGCAAGGTTTTACTGATATATTTATTTACAAGTGTAAAGCAATTTGGAAGCTTACCAGTGCCTCTATCATCATAATAAAATAAATTCTAAATATCTGTACACTTTGGCATTTACTTTCGGGTTTTTTGTCATAGAAAAATCAGAGCTGCCCCTACCTGCTTTGCTCACCAGGATGTGCGGCACTGAGCAGCGCTGATATGCCAGTGCCCTGCCTCTGCCCTTGCCTCTCACTCAACCCACAGCCCACCTGCCCCAGTCCCCTCACTCCTGACCCACAGCTCCTGCCTGCCCCCACTAGCTCCCTGCCAGGTGCAGCTCTGTCGCAGCACCAGGACATAGTCCAGCTGCAGCTGCCCTACCTGCTGCTTTATGGCTCTCAGCAGTGCCAGCCCTTGCTGTCCTGCTGCCTGCCCCATCCTGGGACATCCTTGATTGGGGATCAGGGGCTGAGCTAGGCCTTTCCTTCCAGGCTGGCCTCCCCCAGCACAGGCTGCTCTAGGGGGGCAGAGAGGCTATAAGCATGGCTCTGGTGGCTTCTCCTACCCAGAGCGCACCCCCATCCTCCACCCCCATGTCTCGCTGACACACCCCTGCTGCCACTTCCACCCCTCATACTAGCCCATCACACCCCCCAAGTGCCTCCTGGGACCAGGAGCTCCCCCCAGGCTAAGGCCACATGTCCCAAGCAATAGTGTGGTGGCAGTTGATCCTCCAGCTGCAGCTCCCACCAGCAGGTCCCAACCCATCCCATGTGGCCATCTGGGCACACAGGGTGTGAGATTTGTGGGGCAAAATGTGTAGTTTAGGGCGTGGAAGGGATATGGAGGAATGAGGTTTGAGAGGTGGTACGAGGCTTGTGTGGGGGGTTGGGGTATGTGGCTGGGTATATGTGGGTGAGGGGTTTGTGGGGGTGGATTATGAGGGGACTGTGGGTGTTAGGGAGAAGTATGCCAGATGCCAGAGTATCTCTGGAGGTCTTGTATCAGGGAATACTGGGGAACCATGCCCTACCCCACTTTTTTCCAGAGTGGTTTTTTTGTTGTTGTTTGTTTTTTGATACCTGGAAGTCCACGCATCAAATTTAGAGAAACATTAGAGCAAATTTAAAGAAAAAATGTTCCCTGCACTGCATATTTGCCTCTTGTGGCATCTCAAGCTGGTTTGAGACACCACAAGACACACATGCACATTTGTCTGGATGCACCCTTAATGATGTGATAGCTACTTTGCACATGTAGCTGATCTCAGTTAATTGTGCAACTACCCAGTTAACTGTACAATACCTGTAATATGTAGAGGAAGAAAGAAGGGAGGGGTTCTCTGCCTCCATCATAAATGTCTAGTACTAAAGCATACGTTGCAGTTGTTTTGTTATTTAATAATTTTGCATGGACCTGCTCATGCACACACACCCTTCATTTTGCCCATATTGTAATTCACATTAAATTAAGTGTGATGGGGCAAACTCCTGCCACCTGTCATGGGCAGACTGCCCTCCTGCCACTCCGTGTTATTAAATAAGGTCATAGGTGGTGATAGGCAGGAGGTTGCCTTTTGAGTGCCCTGATGTCAAGGGTAAATGTTACATGACTCTGACCTTCCCTTATCATGTCCTATGCCTTGCAGATGCCATCCAGTTTGTTATCGCTCTGGCTTGAAGCTGGGCCAAAGTCAGAACATACTTTGGCCTCTTGCATAACATCATGTTTGGGACCTCACACGCTCCACCCATCTCTCACAGGGGCCTCTAACACTCCACCTGCTCTCACCAGGCCTCTGTCATTCCACCCATTTCTGGGCCACACACACAGAGCCCTGCTCCCTAGAGTGACCATGTAGGCCATCAGGCTTATCTTTATACTCCTTAGCCAGTGCTGGCACAGCCTTTTGGGTCTCTCCCATGACCCTCATCTGCACAGTGGCTGGTCAATTAGCTAAACTATGGGCCAACTGTGCTCATAGTCCCTCATTGAGCAACTCATCAGTCTTGCCCCCCCCCCCCCCCAACTTGGGCCAACCCTCTGCCCTTTTCACTGGGACTCCAGGGTCTTCCACCCCTATTGGCTCAGGTGCCCCTGCCCAGCATGCCTGGCCCACCACTCCAGGATCCAACACTCCTTTAGGGCTCAGGTGCTTCTATAAGCATACCTGGCCTACCTTGTGATCTCAATAACCCACCGGATGGTTGGGGCTGGGTTTAAAGTGCCCCTACACACCTTTCACTGGTGACTGGCCTGGCATTTCTTGGGGACTGTTCCACCACAAACAGCCCTGCCAGGCCCCCCGGTTCCCAGCAGGGTCCAGTTTCAGGTCATGCCCAGGACCAGGAGCCTCCTGCCAGCCCCATAGTTGCTGCTTTTTCCTCCAAGACATTCCACAAACAGCGGCTCAGCCTGGTGTTGTTACTCCCTCAGTGCCTAGCGTCAAACTGCTGCTCCAGCTCTGAGAGTTGAACTTTAAAATGGCCAACCTCATTAAGCACCTGAGAGCTGCCTGTTCCCATCCCTTAAGGTAACAGGCACTCAAAAAGTGTTCTGTCACACTAAGCCATGTCTGAAGGCTTTCAAACAGTAGGGTATAACTGGTTATAGGTTTGCTCTGAGGGAGCTGCACTGTGGTTCATTTATTGCCATTACATTAAGTATTTCCCTTCCCTAAAAGACAGGATGCTTTTCACCCCTTTTCCTTTTACCTGGTCCATCCAGACATTTAAACTATCTGGCCAGAAATATTACAGTATTTCTGTAAAAGTTGTCACTGCCACACATCAAATCACTTCCCTTGCTATGGTCTGTCTTCTCAGCTTGCATCTGAATTAGTCCTTAGAATCCCAAGAAATGAAAAATATAGCATAACTAAACTTTTACCTGAGTTAGTCATAAATAGCAGTCAGATCCATTATTTGTCCTATTATTTAGCAACTTACTCCTTTCTTAAAGATATCCAGGTGCAGCAGTTAGTTCTAATAACACAACCAGTGTACACAGATATCAAGTGAATAGTTCCTACTTGGGTGTCTAGCCCTTACTGAAATCAATAGGAATTTGGTGTCTAAATACCTTGGGAAGAAAAACCTGCAGCATGCTTATAGGCTCAGCAGTGCTACACTTGCTAGCACTATGGATGAAAAGGACCTGGTGGTCAAGATGAACATAAGCCTTCAGTGTGATGCTGAGGCTAGTAAAGCAAGCAAAACGCTGTCTTACATCCATAGATGTTTCTTAAGCAGATCCCGGGACATCATTTTCCTGCTGTACTCAGCCTTGGTGAGGCCACAGCTGGAGTACTGCACCCAGTTTTGGGCTCCACAATTCAAAAAGGATGTGGAGAAGCT
>NW_017728948.1:71101976-71123796 GCF_001723895.1 Crocodylus porosus | reverse complement strand
TTCAGCCTGGAAAAGTGTAGGCTCAGGGGTGATCTGGTGGCCACCTATAAGTTTATCAGGGTTGCTCACCAGGATCTGGGGAAACATCTGTTCACTAGAGGGGATGACAAGGTCAAATGGTCACAAACTCCTTCAGGACCATTTCAGGCTGGACATAAGGAAGAATTTCTTTACGGTCCAAGCCCCCAAGATCTGGAATAGGCTGCCACCAGAGGTGGTTCAAGCACCCACTTTGAACACCTTCAAGAGAAATTTGGAAGTTTATCTTGCTGGGTTTCTATGACCCCTGCTTGATGATTTTCTGAGGTCCCTTCCAACCCTAATGTCTATGAAATCTATATCTTCTGAGGTCCCTTCCAGCCTTACAATCTATGAATCTCATGTTGCAGCTCATTCTGCAGTCTTAGACCACTGTACTTAAGAGATTCTTGATTTTTATATTAGGATTTCAAACCAATACATGTCAAAATCCAAAAAAATAAAATTGTGTAGCACAGCAGTGTACCAGCCTGTGAGTTAGGAATAAATAGAGTATTGCAACCTCAGAACCTCATCCTGGAAGATGCTAAGAACCGACAACTTACATAAACTTTAGAGCGAGTGTGGCAGGGTATTGTTGGTGTGTGCCACTTTAAGGGCTAGAGTAGGCAGCAGCTAGGTGCTTGAGTACGGCAACCATTTTTGAGACCCAGGATGTATGTAGGGTGAAACAGCAATTTGCTGCTGGCAGCTGTGACAGACATCAGCCAGCGGAGCTGAGGCTCAGGAAAAGCTTGGAGGTCTCTGGCCTAGAGCTATGGGGATGGAGGAGGCTCCAGGTCCTGGGCATGACCTAAAACTTTATCCTGCTGGGGATGGGTGGCCTGGTGGGGCTGTTCATGGTGGAACAGTCCCCCAGAAATGCCAGGCCAGTTACCACTCCAGTGAAAGGTGGGTTGGGGGCACCTAATAATCTCCAGCTCCCACACAGTCCTAGCCTGGGAAAGCCCAGGGCAGTGAGAGGCCTGAGGTTCACAGGATCGAGCAGAGCTGTGAGGGGAAAAAGCAGGCAAGCAGCTTAGGCTTGTCCGGAGGGACATTGACTGGCCCATGCTGTGGCCAGGACCCAGAGAGGGGTCAAAGGGCCAGGGGCCCACTGCGAGGGATGCCCAAAGACTAAAGAGACTCAGGGTCCCAACTGCATATGATGGAACTCTAACTCCCTTTTTAAGTAATGACACTAGCCTTTCAGATGCTCTGAACTTCCTGGGAGTATTTATTATAACCATAGATACAGATAGGTTTATTACCAATGCTTTGCATCTTATTGGTGTTTTGTTTTGTTTTGTTTTGTTTTGTAGTGGAGTGGAGTGGAGTGGAGTGGAGAGTGGCATACTGCAGCCATTTAAAAAGGGATTTTTGGCTTGCCTGCTGTTGTCAGGGTAGTCACTAATGTCATGAGTGGACAGGGTGTTACCAGTGTTGGGATGTTATCTGTGCTGCTGGTGAAGGCAGTATGTGTCCCCTAAAGACCTCATTGTTACAGAAAGAATGACTGCTGGACCAGTATGAGTGACAAATGCTTGACTGGGTTTACTGTCTACAAAACACCTAAACATGAAATATTTAACATGCTTGACTAGCCAGTACATGGTGTAAGTCAGGATGCTTGCAGTAAGATACAGGCATAATTTGCAGATATGCCCTCCAAACCTAATATCAACATTAAAGTTTCCCAGACCCCAATTTTCATACACTCATCAAAACAACTTCATCTGTACAGCATATCCATCCTAGTTCTCACCCTGGAGCAGGGGGCTGGATTTGATGATCTTCCAAGGTCCCTTCCTGCCTTAATGTCTATGAAATCTATGAAAAATCTAAAAAAAATCTATGAAAATAGAAGGTACCTTTGTGGATCCTCCTGCATGTTCTTTTCCAAATGAAATGAGGAATAGTTTTAAACATTTTCCCTTGACAAATATATATGCAGCAAATTACAAATTCCCCTTCTCAATTTTAAAATTTGTTTTTGAAATAGAGAAGTGGTTATTGGTTATTGGGAGAGAGTAAATTGGATCAAATATAATATAAATGTAAAATTAGGGCAAAATATTTAATTACAATTAAACATTTCTTTGTATTATTCAGAAGTACCTCCTTTCCCTTCCCCTATCCTGCCTGCCACAGCCATAGCCACAGCCCCCAGCTGTCCTGGATGTTGGAGGAGCTCAAGAACAGCATCTGCCCTTCTCTAGCTGAGCTGCACAAGGAATGGGGTCAGCTGGAAATAGCAGCAATGGGCAGGTTTCTCCACCTTCCCTGGTCCCTGAGATGTTCTTTGCCAGCCTAGGAGCAGGTGCAGGACATGGCAATGCACTTGTTACTGCTACCATCCCCTGCCAAGCCCAACTTCATGTACAACCACTCCACACAGCCCCAGCTGGAGGGGGGCCAGGAGCAGCTGGGATAGCAGTGGTGCCAGGCAGGTTTCCTCTGCCTAAGCACATAGATATAGGTAAAGAAGATTCAAAAAGGAATAGGAGAAGAGGGAAGAGGATGGTAGATGCTATTGAGCATGGGGGGAGAAGGGGGCATGCCAATAGCAGTGGGGGGAAAGAGGGGTGCTATCTGTGGTATGATCTGCCTGCTCTGGTGTGGCCTAGGGGTGGGGAAGGTGGTAAAAGGGCTCAACAACCACCTTGGCTCAGCGGGAAACTCATGGACCTCCTCTGTCTAAAAAGAGAGGTGTATAAAGATGGAAGACAGGAATAAATGTAAGCAAAATAGATTTCATAGATTTCTAGGGTTGGAAGGGACCTATTAGATCATCAAGTCCGACCCCCTGCTCTGGGCAGGAAAGAGTGCTTATTACCATTGTGCAAGAGTGCATGGGTCAGTCAATTTAGATCAGTCTATTCAAGATCCATAGAATAATTAACTTAAATAAATTTTAGAATTTTGGGACTGTTACCCTGCCCTAGGACATCTGGGTCAGAGTCAACATGCCTTCCCTGGGAAAGGAGCTTTTTCTCCTGCCGCCTGCTCAATACGATGGATGAGGAACCCTGTTCCACCACCAACAACAACAACAAAGGGAAAGGGAAGAATAAAGAAAAAAATTTGACATCAAAGGGGCAGGGCCTCTTTAAAACTCATGTGTGATGGCTGCTTCTTCACTCTCTCTTGCTCTACCACCTCTGGCTTCTGTCTCCGCTGGCTGGCTGTCCCAGTCAGTTTCCCAGTGTGTCAAGCCCCTAGTTTTGGTGGTGGTCCTCTGACCACCTTGGTCTGTGGGTCCACCCACTTCTCTGCCATCATCTGTGAGGTGCTGATGGCTGTGAAGACCTCTGGCTTCTCTCTCCTCCACCATCTGTGGTTCTCCCCTGACTGTCCCTCTCAGGGGCCAGAAATATCTGTTCTCACACTCCCTTCATCAATCGAGGGGGGGCATGTGCTCCAAAAACATGGCTGCATGCTCTCCACTCCAGACTGACTTCTCTCAGCACCTGAGGTAAGTACTTCATGTTCACATTCATCAGAGCTTTCCTCCTCTCCCCCTTTCTTCCCTTCACACTCTAGAGCTTTGGAGGCTTCAGAAGAGTAAAGCTAAGTACAGAGAGCCACAAAGCCCAAGGCTGAATCAATTCAGTCTTTAGAGGTTAGTCTAAGCTGTGTAGATTGAGCAGATAAACAAGTTAGCAGACATTCAGTTTTGATTCTGGAAATGCAGCCACATGCCTGCAGTGGCTTAGGCCAGGAACCGGTGGGGTGCTAGAGCATGCCTCCCTGGCTGGAGCAGACAGCCCGGGCCGAGGCTAGCCCACCCCAGGGATGCTGGGGGACTGTGAGTTAACCTGAACCTGGAGGGCATCTGGGACAGAAATTTAATAAGCTGATTTAACCTAAATCTGTTAAGTCTGATATTACATCCATCTAGGTTTATCTTAAATTGTTTTCAGCCATTTTGAAAGCAGTTTAAGTGCACTAAGCTTCTATTGTGTTACAGATTTGAACCAGTTTCAGATCAATTATACTGTTTTATGTGTCCCTAGCCTGAGAGTTTTACTTCTCCGTTAAAGAATCAGTTGACCTTTTTTTGTGCGGTGGAGGGGGGGGTGGCATTGGTTTGGTTTGGCTTGGTTGTGCTTTGACTGCTGGAGGAAGAATATCATTCTACAAATCCTTACAGATGCGCGTTGTAAAACTAATTTCTAACGTAGATTGCATATACTATGATCTCTCCTGACATGTTGTCCTAGTGAAGGGATAGATTCAGTGATCTAATAGGTCTTTTCCATTTTCAGATACTATGATTGTATGTGATATCTCTATGCAGAAATCAGCAAGCTGGAAAACTTTTATTTAACCATCAAAATAGGGGCATGTGAACCAGAGCTTGATTTACTGTTAGCAACAAAATTTTGAACTTCAACTCACACTTTAACACTTCATCCTTACCCTTTCTGTATGGAATAAGTGTTGTTGCTGTGTAAGTATGGGAAGTTCAGCTGTAGAGACCAAAAGCCACATGCCTTATTTTTAAGGTGCAGCACCCAACTGTAGGAAGCTGAGGGCTTCAGTCAACACCCTGGTTTGGTTGCAAATGTATTAGAGTTAATTTGCTGATAAAGTAAACTAATTTAGCTGATAACTTCAAGTTCTCTGTTCCTTACATAAGAAATCAGTGCATTTTTCACCCCAACAATTCCTCACTGCTAATTTGGCCCCATCTAGTTGATGGCATGCCTTTCCTGCCATAATGGTGTGGAATTGCTACCTCCTCTACTTATATGCAGATCACTCTTAATACTGTTTGTACACCAAAAATTTGCAAATGGCTTTTGTTTACTTTTCTGTAAATAATAGAACTACTTTTATAGTTACTAGAGATACAGAGAAACTTTTTCTTCTTTCTGTTTCCAACTATTCTGTTCCACAGCAGCATTTGCACATATCATGTATGCCAGCAGTTAGCAGAAAATGTTGGAAACTTGCTGTGTTGGTTGTTGTATTAGAAATTAGATGGCTGCACGGTGTCCTGTAAGGCACTGATTACAGTTTTGCTAGATGTTGTAATTTAAAACAGAGGTCTTGGTGAGGATTTTTCCCAGTAGCATGTATGGCAAGTAACACAACAATAACAGGATATTATGATATATGACCTGTGACAATGTTTATTGCATTTCTGAGTGCTGCCAGAAGATACAGGAGCTGATTTGGCACAACACTGAATTTGAGAAATGTAGCATCTTATATTTATACCGTGCTTTTCCTCCATTGTATTTTTAACAAAAACATCACTGAAATGTGCTATGGTCTGAAGAGCATGGGAGGGAAAGGAAAGTCTCACCGAGCTCACTAGGGTAAAAACTTCTTTTAGGGAAAGAACTTTGGACTGTTAATGCAAACAAGTTTCATAACATAGGAATTCTTATAGTGGATCAGTCCTAAGGTTCATCTAGTCCAGTGACTTGTCTTTAATAGTCACTAAGATTGGATGCTCCCAAGGAAAATGGAAGAGACCTTGTATCAGACACAGAGTAATATATTCCCTCATATTAGGTCTTCTAATCCCTTACATGGTGAGGTGAGGTTAAACCATAAAGCATGACATTTAATATGGCTTCCCAAATTTTTAGTATTATTTTATTTTATTATTTAGTGAATGTATATCCACAAAGCCAAGCAATAGCCTCCTCATTAATTGAGTTCAAAGTTATTAATCTACCTCTTAGTTTGTAGAGGAGACACTCCTCGGTGAGGTTCAGCATTGTTTGTCTCTCTCCAGGAATGCATGATGGGTTAGCACTGAGGCCCCAGCGGTGAAGGTTGCCTGTGCAGGGGCCTTAGCCTGTTCTGAACCTGTTTACAGGGACCACTCTCACTGTGATATTGTTTATATCGGTTTTTGTTATCCATTTAAATATTCAGTCACAGTTTTGGTTTTGCTAGACTTTTGACTCAAAAACATTTTGTGGCAATGAATTTTCTAGTCTAATTACACAATATGTGGAGAAGTTTTTCCTTTTGTTGTTTTTGAATGATCTACTCTTCTAGTTTCACTGAAAGATTTTTTGTCCTTGTACCATAAGGCCAAATAAAAAAGTACTTCATCTGTCTTCTCAAAACTATTCAGTATTTTCATATCATTTTTAACATGTTTTCCCTCATCCATTTTTCTTTTAAAGTAAACAGTCCCAGTCTTCTTCTTGTAAGAGTTTTTCTTTACCCCTACACCAGGGGCAGGCAAGAATTAATATTTATCTGCTCCAAGCTGCCAAAGTTGACAAAGACAGGGGCAGTAGGACCCAGGGGAAGCTAGCAGGAATCAAGAGAAAAGCCAGCCTGGACATGCCTCACCCCCAGCCCCTTCCCACCCCCAACTCCTCCACCCAGAAGCCCCTGCCTGCAGCTGCTTTCCCTGCACATGGCTGCTCCAGCACTATGTGGCCCCCAGCTACATTGCTAGACCATTTGTGTATGACCCCACTGGTACCCCAGGGCCAGGAGCAAGAGAGAGGTGTGTGGGGGGGGGTGGCAGTGAGGGGGTGTGTGTATGGTGTGAGGGAAGCACAGTGTATGTGTGTGTGTGTGTGTGTGTGTGTTCATAGGGTGAGTCCCACAAGCACCCCCCACCATACTCATGCACCCACACACCCCTTGCACTGCCATACACACAGACCCCCACACCTATACCCCCTCACACATCCCAGCCATGCTTCCCACACACACACAGCCCCCCACAAACCCCATACCCACCTACACCTCAGTTATACACACAGACCCACGTACTCCCTCACCTCATACCCACACACCTATCCATCCCCACAAACCCCACACGCTCTTCCACATACCCACACACCAACAGCCCCCCACAAACTTATACCCATCTTTCAATGCATGCCCCCCACACCTCCACAGTTTACAAGAGTAAGACTTAATTTTAAGCTATTGTGCGATCACCTCTATGTACACTACACAAACACATGTAAATCAGGAGAAACATATTTTTTGAAATCAAAATAATGAATGCTGTAGATGCTTGCTTTATATATATTTATTTAATTTGGTATTTTATGGCAAAACTCCTTGATGAAAGGAGTATTTCTCAGGACAAGGGGAGGGGTTTCGGGTGGCAAAGGTCAGGGGTTAGGGGGTGGAACTTCCCATCCCAAGATCACAACCAGGGGGTGGGGCACCTGTCAAGGGGCAGAGCTACCCATGTGGCTCTTTACAGCTTGCCAAAACTTGGTAAACAGCCCTCTGCTCAAAATAATTGCCTGCCCCTGCCCTATGCATTTGCATTGCCCTTCTCTGAATCCTTAGTAATAATACAGTAGCATTTGAATTGTGATGATTCCTGCAGGAAGCTACACCATTGGTCTGTATTGCCTGCATTATAGCATTATATAAATTATTCACCATTCTGTTCCTAACATGGAACTATAGTATTTGTACTTTTGATCCCAGCTGCACTTGAAGCAGAGGGCTTCTCAACTATCCTCTGGGATTGCCAGTTCATTTAAAAACATTGATGTTGTAAGAACACATGAACAATTTAACTCCAGAGTACAATATTTTAAAATAATCAACACTATGCTTCATTGGCTATTATGTTACCCATTTGCCCTGCTTGTTTAGATCTCTCTGAAGTTCCTCTCAGATCTCTCTGGACTTCAGTATTCTATGTACCTATATGTTACCTGAGAATATGGCTACCTAGCTATTCTTTTCTTTTTCAAATCATAAATCATTATATTAAACAGTCCTTGACTAAGTAAAAAAACTGTAATGTTTCCCTGAGATTACCTTTTTACAGTTACGATAAACAAGACTTTATTAGCACTTTTAGATAAGTGGTTACCACATACCCTATTTTTGATCTATGATGATATTTGGCCTTTGGTGTCTTTTGAACCCTCTTATAGGGGACTTTATCAATGGCCTATTAAAACTCACTACTTTATGAATACTTTTAACAAATTTTAGTAGATAGGCCATGATTTTCTTTTGATGAAACCTCACAGCTTAGATCCTATTGTATCAACATCTTACAGGCTTTTTTTTGTGCTCTTTTGTCAGTTATTATTTCAACTAATTTCCAGGTACAAATTTAAGGCTTAGTCTTCTCTAATTTTTCAGATAACCTCTACTGTTTTTTACAAAAATATCAATGCAACATTTATCACCTCATAGCCTTTTCATAATTGAGTTTCTTCAGTACTTATGGTTGTTTACCATTTGGACTTGGTGACTTACTGCTTTTTAAATGATGAATTAACTCCAGCACTAGTACTTCTGATACCTCAAATTATGAGTGTATTTAATCTTACTTACCAGAAAAAGCCAAATATCAGGTTAGTATCTCATCATCCATCCATGGCTTAACTTGTCTATCTCAATTGACTCCTGAAATATACTCTTTCTACCTCAGGCTTCCTGTGTCTAATATATTTGAAGAAACGTGTGCTGTTTTTAAGCCTTTAGCTATTTGCTCTTCAAAATCCATGTTACCCTTTCTAACTTCCCCCTATATAGTCTGCTGTAATTTATGTTCCTGTTTGTTTTTCCTAGATTCATATTTCCAAATTTCTGTTCAAGTCAAATTTCTTGTGCTTAGCACCAGCGCTATCAAACAAGTTAACCTTTCCACATGTGCTACCCACTCTCCCCAGATTGAAGCCATGTAGCTGCACATGTTATTCTGGGAAGGAATTTAGTTATTTCTGCCTGGTCATGGTGTCCTTTGCTCTTTGGAGGCTAAACATCTAAAACCTAGCTCTATAAACATAGAAGTTTTCTCCTTCCTTTCTTGATTCCGTCTTTGTTCAGTGGTATATGTGTCTTGAGACGCAATTCTTGTTTTCTTAAGCACCCTACTATGCCTAAAGTTTTTTCCTTTTAGTTTTGCCTTTAGGGCTTTTTTAAACTAGTCTCCTCATTTGCATATTTAAAATGTGCAGCCTGGAGGCTGTTCAGTTTCATCGGTTCTAGTTTGCATTTTCAGTGGTAGTAAATGGACCTTCGCAGTTTGCCATTGTCTAGCTTGATACTGAACACAGGAATCCTTTATTTGTCCTTAAATGTCATCTATTAGATTTGTGCAGTTACATTGTGCCAGCAAAGCTGTAATGGGTCCTAGGTGCTACATGTATTACAGCAGTTCTTCTGAAACTCTAATAAATGTCATTAAAGAAATAAAGGTATGGTTAAATAATGCAAACAGCTGAGGAACGGGTCAAACAGGTCTTATCTGAAGACATTAAAGCATCATATTAAAATTGTTTTTAAAGCCAAGGCAGAGCAGGCAAAAAATATTTTGAAGAGCTTAAAAACTTGTTTCTTAATTAATTAATTATAAAATGCAAATGATAGTGTGTGTGTGTGTGTGTATGTGTGTGCGCACACACGCATATGCATGCACCCATATGTGCTTTTATTTGTATTTATCAGTGGTGCCCAACCTGCCATCCCTGTGGCCTGGTTGAGAGGTGCAGGGTTGGTCCACAGGTCAGATCCTGTGTGGGGTTGGCATGTAGTGTCAGTTCACATGCAGAGCTACAATATCCAGCCTGCTCAGTTCCCCGTGGATTTATACATTTGGCAACAGGAGCATGGCAATTGATGTTGTCACTGCTCCCCTACCATCAAATTTCTAGACCCATGGGAGCCTCATTGACCAGATGGCATTGTTCCACAGGCTGGAGGTTGGACATCACTGGTATAAACTCATCAAAACATTAACTCTTGTTATGGGTAAGTATAGATAGTCAAAAAGCCCAAGGCTGAATTGATTCAGTCTTTTCAGGTTAGTCTAAAATGCAGAAATTAAACTGAAACAGAAGTGAACAGACATTTACCTTTGGGGAATGCAGCCACCTGCTTGCAGTGGCTCAGGCCAGAAGCCAGGGGGCCCTACAGCATGGCTCTCTGGCACATAGCCAGGATGGGCAATATGTTTGCTTCCTCCTCCTGCTACCACTGAGGTCTCTGGGATTTGAAGCCCCAAATCACAGCAAGAGTATTCTGCAGGGTTGCTTATCACTTGCTCTTGCTGCTTTCAGCTGCCTCTGGGATTTGTAGTGAGTTTGAGCAGAGAAGGAGTGTTTAACCCCCATCCAGCCAGGGTTTGCCTGAGGAAGGCAGCCCCCGCCCCCCGCAACCTGCAGACCAGGCTACATCCTCATCAGGGCTTGCCCCCCCTCCCTTGTCAGCCAGCCCTCACTGCTCCACCTAGGGAGCAGTGATGGAAGGGCAACCCTGCTCTCTGGAGCACACAGCACAGCACAGCCCAGGAATACAAAGCATGCTGGGATGCAGGGGGCTCTGATTTAACTTGAACCAGAAAGGGGTCTGGGACAGAAGTTTCATACACTGGTTTGACCCAAATCTGTTAAGTCTGATACTACATTCAACCAGATTTATCTCGAACCAGTTTCAGCCATTTTGAAACCGGTTTATGTGCACTGAGCTTCTGTTCTGTTACAGGTTTAAACCTGTTTCTAATCATTTCAACCAGTTTGTGTGCAACTTCTGTCCCTAGACAAGAAGGTTAAAGAATATATTAGACAAATTTCTTTGAAGCTCAAGTAAATGGCAAATTATTAGAAAATGGATGAGAACTCCCCAGCTTGCCAAAAATGGTGCTGCCTGGCATGTCTAACTTGCTGTTAACTGACTCTATATAATCAGTTTGTATCTTAATACAAACAAATATCTACTTTCTGCCATTTATCCTGGCAGTTCTGAATAAGGTTTGGGCCTGATACTTGAGGCTATATTCAGTTAATTATATTTTTAAACTTCAAGTCCACTTCTCTGTAATGTATAAAATAAAGTAATATTACTCCAGGTTATTACACTGTCTGTTATCTGATTCACTCTACATGTTACGGAGAGGCTAAAAACTGTTTTCTCCCTTTTGCACCCCACAAAAGAAAGCACTCGTTGCGGGAGAGTGCACTCTGATTCTTTGCAGTGTCCTCTCTTCCTTCATTTTCATTTTGCTCCTATTGCTTCCTTCTGCCTTGCTTTCCTCTTTGCGCTTTAAATGGCAAGAACAGTTCCCCCAGCTTCACTGTGTCCTTTAAAAAACAAACAAACAAATCAAAGAAAAAGACTTGACAGCTGTCTCCATGTATGTTGTCCTTTGCTTGCCTGCAGCTTCCATTCTTCTTGAAAAAGTTGAAACATGTCTCCTGTGTCTCTTTTCTTCACCAACAATTAAGGTCTCTCCAGGATCTCTCCAGGCAGACAGATATTCCTTATGGCACTGTCTTGGACTCCGCAGTCTATGAGCACGTTCGAGTAAAAGGGATGAATCCTTTTGAGAGGGACAGCATGTATTCCCAAATGTGGCGGATGATTAACAGAAGTAATGGCTCAGAGAACAATGTGCTGGAATCAACCGCAGGCATTCAAAAGGTATGGGATATGGTTCACTATTTTCCTGGCTCTCACTGATGCTCTCATGCTGGAATTTTTAATTGTTGTTTTTAATATTTGAGTTTGCACTTGCACATAGAATAATCATCTAATCCTATCTAGTAGTTTGTATTGGGTTTTTATTGCACCAGAATGAGGATTGCAAGCTCTCAGTTAAGTACCTCAGGCCAATCTTCCATTACATTTTAAAATTTAAATGCAAAAATATTTACTGTTAAAAGGATGAGGGATTTATATGTATGAAAAAAAAAATGAATTCACCAGAATATAGTATAAAAATGTTGTCCTTCAGTTAAAATTCAGAATCATATGTGTTGTGAGGAAGGCAGATTGAGAAGTATGACCTAGGCCTGGTTAGTTTGGGTTTTTGTTTGTTTAAAGAAAAACCCTGCAGTCTCTTGATTTTCTGAAAGGAAAATAAAATGATGTAAAACTCTTCTCTCCGGTACATTTTTAATAGTGTCTCCCTGAAGTTTTCTTGACTGATATTTGCTCGAGTCTTCTTAAACCATCACTTCATGATAGGACACAGAATGAGAGTGTAAATATTTTTTCACTGGTGACTCAGAAGGGAATGTAGCTATGTAAATAAGAATAGACTTTGTCACACTAACCCCACATTTTCGCCTTGCAAAAACAGATCTGATATTAAATTTGAAAATGGGGAGATATAATAGAAAACTGCATTTTGCATGTTACCTTTTCTAAGCTTCAGTTATCTAATTTCTTTTTTAGATTTATCAAAACCAAAAACTTTTCCAGGGTTGTTGCCTTTTCTCTCTCCTGAAATTCATTTGTTAGGGGATCTGTCAAATCTTGAGTATTTTGATACTTGAGAATCTTATACAGGCAAAATTCTGATTTTTTGATAACTATAATGCAATTTCCTATTGGTGATCTCTTGATAATAAATGAACTACCGGATAACAAAGATCGTTTGGGAGTTTTTAAAAAGTCATTTCACCCACAGTCATTGCAATAAAAATTGTACTTCTCCATATTTCCCAGAGACTAATCAATGTGAATAAAGAGAGGGCCTGGAGAAAACATTTTTGAAACCCTGCTAAAAGGTGTCATAAGATGAAATGTTTTTGATATATTTCTATAGAGCTGGAGGAGGGGACAGACAAGGATTGATTGGTCATGGAAAATGGCATTTTTAAGAAAATGCATTTCATTCATTATGCATTTTTAAAATGCTTATAAACCTGGGAAGCTCCTGTTTAAAAAAACATCCATCTCTCTGGTTTGCCTGCCAAAATTATAGCAAGGGTTTCAGGAGAATCAGAAACCAGAGCACATCAAACACAGCTGTGTTTGACTAATGCCCTTTAGCTGAGGAAAGTAACCAGTGTATCACACTGGCAGGTAATTCCAGATTACAGTCTTCGATTTCTAATTCCTGAAAACATGGCAGTTGCTGTCTTTAAAATGATAGAAAAAGGATTGTCTGGGTGGTTTAGTTTCCCACAGCTTTACTTTCCAGGAATACGCAGTTGCAGGTGATGGGATCAAAGAACTGAGCTTTAACAGAAGACCAGCTGGCCAGCCAGCCTTTGATTTGAAAATATCAAATGACTGCAGAGGTATTCTCAGTGAATATATATGCATCCACATATATGTGCACATGTGCACACATGCTTTCTTCTTCTTCCTCCTTCTTTCCCCCGTATAGGAAGGAGTGAGAGAGAGAGAGAAACCCCTTTGTTGTTTGGGTAGACATTAAAGAGAAAGCTTTTTGGCTTGTCCAGGAGGAAAGATACCTTGATAAACTCTATCTTGCAAGAGCTACTTGAGTCTTCCCCCCTTAATTGGATTATAAATGTGGTGTTATATACTAATCCCATGCACCAAGGAAAATTAAAATAAAAACTGCAACTGATAAGAGTCTCCACTAGGCTGTGTTGTGTCCATGAAGAGACGTCTCTGTTGTAGAAAGAGAATGTATGCAGGGAATACAGTCCATGTGTTGCAAAAAAAAATCTTATTATCTTTGTTGTATTCCTGTTCTTACTGGAAGGGTATATAGCCCCCTACTTGCACCCTCCCAATCCTGAATTAAAGTACAAGTCACCTATCACAAAGGGTTTCTAAGTGGATGGCAGGAATAGAGGTGCTGTTTAAAAGCACTTTTGTCAAAACATTCTTAATACATCTTAAAATCCTTTTCAATGTGTTTTGTTTTGTTTACACTCTGTTAAATACAATGTTATTGGCATTTTTCTTTTATACTGAAGAAAGCAGCAGTTTGAATAAAGTATTAGGGAAGGGAGCCAAATCCAGTGACGGTTTTCACCTCATTTAGTTCCACTGATTGCACAGGTGTTTCATCAGTGACTTCAATGAGAATTGCATCTGTGTGAATGAGAATGCAATGCAGCCGGCATTGATATTTCTCTAGCCTTTTTTGGATCACAAAATCTTCAAGGTCTGTGTTGTCACGCTCACCTGAAATATAAAGGACAGGGCAGCTTGGAAAGCTTCATGCATAAAATTTCTCTTAATACTTTTTGGCCCTATTTCTTCCCCCACAAATCAGATTAAGGTGCATTTGTTGTTGGACATGCACTCGTTCTTTCCTCCTCCATAGCATTTAACAGAATACAGTCTGGTTATTGAACAGCTGGGTAGATTCACTCTGAACAGATTTAATAGAGTTGCAAATACTTCCAAATATGTGACCGACCAAGAAGAATTGGCATATTAGATTTGGTCTTGCCGTCCATGTGTATTGTTTCCCACTCTTTAGAAAGAAAGAAAGCAAGCAAGTAAGCAAGCAAGCAACTGAAGTCCTGAACCAAAAGTATAGAAACAATGAGGGTTTTTGCCTAACTGCTTTTTCAAATCTGAATAATAGGAAGGCATTTGTATTTCTGTATTCACTTGGATTAGTCTCGAGAACATGTGCTTTTATCTCTTTTTTTCTTTATTATTCCTAAACGTTCAGTATACTCCAAATTGATTTTCCTTTTTTGCATATGTTATGAAATATGCATCTCATTCAGACAAAGAATCTACATTTCCATGACAGATATTTATTCTGAAAGGATTTACCAGGACCAAAGGCATGCTTGCTTAAACACTCATTGACAACTCCAAGAAAAATCATATAGGCGCTTAAACATATCACATTACATACCTCTTTACATCTTAAAAAGCACATTACCCTACTTAATCCCCTGCAGGCTTTCCTACCACTGGAACGATTACTGTTAAAAATATAATGAAACACTTCCTTTGTGCCCTTGTCTGATCTTTCGCCCCTTGAGAATAATAGTGCCTAATGCTCTACCCTGCCCACCTTGTTCCTCAGTGCATGATATTCTAGCCTAAAGCACCTGAATTTTTCTCAGCAGCATGAAGTGGAAAATTTCTTTCTCAAGCTGCATAGCCAGAATCATAATGTGTCTAATACCTCTGTATATTTAACTCAGTATACATGCTATTTAGCCTGTAAGAAACTGGTGAATTACTGTCAAGTGAAATAATATTCATGGAGTGTGCAATAAAAGATACTTGTCTTTGCTTCTTAAGTCTAGAACAGTAATAGTCTTCCTTGCATACAGATGTAGGCAATATCAAAAAAAGTTTCATCCTGAGTTTATTGAACAAATATTCCCTTTAACTCCTTTTGACACTGCAGGAAAAACCATGTGAGCAACAACTGCTAGCTCAGTTTGCCTAATTGCAGTGTATGGAATTATATTTTTCTGAGAATATGGTTATAGCAGTATTATAGCTCTTATACCATGGTATAACCTACCTAACATGGCTTAGTTCTGCTGATTCCCACTGGAAAAAAATACTATCAACAATGGTCAGGGTAACTGTAAGAGAACCATGTTAGCAACACCCAGCATTGGTTCTGGTTATTGTGAATATGTTTTCAACAGTACTATGGGCAGAAACAAATTCTACTTCTGTGGATGGAGCCAGAAATCCTCATGGATGTGGTAACTGACTTACTAATTAATCCTTTAGTTCAGCTCTAGTGACAGGTGTGGTAATCGAACTGAAAAACCGAGGAACACATGTGGGCTCATACATCATTGCTGTGACCAGCTGCAGTATTCACTACAGTTGGAGTTGACAAATTAAAAGACAATGGAAGAGAAAGTTAATCAAGGCAAAGTAAAGAAATGTGTTGTGCACTAAGATGTTTTGATTTCCACCTGTAAGCCAGCAGTCCCAGGAGACTGGATGCTTGGGGTTCTGGAGGTGGGTCAGCAAAATACCCAGTGTTTTTGTCCCAATGTAGCATTACAGGCTTTCACAAGGCCTTTAACCATTTTGGCCACTGCAGTCTGTCCAGTTATGTATGTAGCAGCTAAAGTTGGTGTGAGGAAGACGGTAGGAATAAACAAATTGAACTGATGCTAAGAATGAAAAGGTGAATGAAAATGCTGCAACTGTACTTTAATTCAGCAGACACCCTAATTCTCTACCAATTCACAGAAGAGCTCCAAAATACCTCTTACAGTAGAGTACTAATTAACAAGCATTGTACAGATACCAGAGTTCCTCTTACAGGAAGGTAAGCTGGTATCATTACATAGGTGGATGAGCATTTTGACTATGTTCAGGAGCATCCTCTGGGTTTTTATAGTTTGGGCTTTGCAGCTGAAAATGAAGTTTACTTACTTTGCAATTGCCTTCTCCTGCCCAGTCCATGACTTGGAGCTGACAGGGCCCTGAGGATATAAAACACACCTGCTCTACACTTGTTTGAATAATAGTAGGTGGTCTGGCTGTGGCTCTTCATATAACTTCCTTTTTCTGCTAAGCAACTATCAGCACAACAACTGAGCCAGATTTACCAGTAAAACACTGATAATGCTGACAGGAGGAATGCCTAATCCACTGACACTTCATTCAATAGTATGTTTAATGTCTTGTAACTTGTCAATGTGTCAGTTTATTGGGAGTTGGTGGGGGGGGGGGAAGTTTTTTGGCAAAACATATTCCTAATAGTCTTATTACAAATTATATTCAGTTTCCCTGAGCCTTAAGAATACCTTGCTGGAAGCAAAGGTGTTTTCTGTAATCCTCGATATAATCTTTGTACATTAAAAGCCTAGATTTAAGAATTTGTTTAAATAATCTTGCATCAGTGCAGTGATACAGAATCCTAAACTCCAGTCCAACAAGCACTGAATACACAATGTATTCATACATTTCATAAAAGGGAGGTAAAGCATCTCATAACATATGGACTAGTTCAGATGTCAGTATGTCATGGCTATACTATGCCACTGTGAACAAACCACGAAGATGTGCTGTACAAATCAAATAATTTCTATTATCAAGAAATTGTAAATTTTGGACCATCTAGGAATGCTCAGTAAATCTTAGTCAACTTAAAGGTTGAGGTGGAAATATTGTAAAAGCTCATGGTTTGGGTTGAGCTTTGCTTTGAATGTTTTGCTTCATTCAAACTGGAAATTCAAGTTAAAAGTTGCAGAACATAAAACCAAAATCAAAACAAAAAGGAAGCTTACACACACACACACACACACACACACACAATTCTATGCTGACAATTTCCAGGTCTCACTCTCTGCTTTAGCTCTGTCTTCCCCCATCCAAACTGAATTTTTGGCCTGTCCCTTGCAGGAACTCAGATATAAGCTTCAGTTTAATGTGGACTAAATGAAACTCTGTCATTCCCACCAAGCCACTCCCCCATCTTTTTTTCTCAGTCATTGTGGACTATATTGCCATCCTCCCTGTTACACAAGCTAGGACTTAGACATCATCTTGTGTCTCGTCCTCTGTACATATTCTTACATCCAATTTATTACTAAATATTGAGTAATCCTTCCACATTATTTCCTTAACGTACTCATATAGTCTGTCCACAAAGCATTATCCTATCATCTTGCTCATCTTTTTCTTTGCCTTTTACAAATGCAGTTTTTCACCATTGATAGCTATTCAAAATGTTCCAACAGAAATCACTGTTCTACTCCATTGCTTTGACCATGTCACTGCTCTGTTTTCAGCCTTTAACTACTACATTACTCTTCTCCATAGCATAGAAAATAAATGACTTGTTTTTACTTTCAAGGCCCTTCATGGAGTATCCTGACTCCCCCTGTCATTTCTCATTCAATATTGAGATATCATCTCCTTCCTACTCAATCACTTGTGCCAGTCTTCATTGCTCACTTATTACGTTTTCAAACAAGCATCTTCATGCTTTCTCCCACGCTGCCCCTCATAGACCTGGGTTCTCTGTAAATAACCACAAATCTCTGTCCTTAACCTGCTTCAAAGTACTCCTTAAAACCCTCCTTTGCTGTGATGTGTACAAAAAAGTTGACAACACTTAGAACTTTGGCTTGCTGAAACCACTGCCTACTATAATGATTAATATTCTTTAACTGTTTTGCAGACTCCCCTAGCTGTCTATATCCAGCAGTTACCTCATTTTATACCTAGTCTCTGCTCCAAAGAGTCTATAACCTATTTTGTTTTATGTTTGTACAGTGCCTCGCAAAGTGTGATTCTGGTCCATGTATGGTAAAATAGATAACAAAGATCTGTCATTTTGGGATCTGTCATTACCCAAAATCTGTACTTTTTTCCTAGAGAGGGTTGCCTGTAGCTTTCCCACTTACAGAAAGGGTGGCAGAGAACTCCTCAAGGAATGAGATACACAATGAGAGGGACCCCATCTGTTTCCTCCCAGGGGCCAGACAATCCAAAGGTAATGGATGATAAAATGCTTGCCATTTCTCTCCCTGACCCATTCTTTATCCCTTTAGTTCTTTTGCATCAGAAATAGCTCAAAGATTAAAGTTCCACACTATTGAAGGTCATTATTTCATAGGGCCTACTTTACAATTCCTTGCTTTGTTACTTCACACAATCTGGCTACCTGGCATATTATCTCTCTTATGTATAAGACCATAAAGATTGGTCCAAAAGCCATTTTTTAGCTGCTTAAATACATGCCAACCTGTCAGCCACTTTTTAAGATCCTTCCTCTATTGCTTTTCTGCCTCCCTTTCCAAACTTGTGTCTGAAATGCACTTTAGGACCTGGTCCCATGGACTTATAAGGACCTACCTCTCCCTCTATTAGTATTTCTTTCCCATATTCATTCTCTCTCACTCGCACGCAATTTTGAAGAGTACTGTCAACTAAATTGTATTTAGAACCTATATAGCAATATTAAAGCTGCTATGCCTACAGCCCATAGATCCACCATTGCTAGAGTTGTACTCCATTCATATTGAAACAAAACCATATCTCAAACTAGCAAGACTGTTTTACTGAAAGACCCATCCAAACCAAATGTGCATATATGTGCAAGAGAAGCACAGTAGTCTGCAGATTTTATTGGCATGTAGTTCTTTATTTAAAATGTGGTAGGTAGGATGGCATCATGTAGTTTTCACTTAAGTGTCAAGAGGCAGTAAATATTGAAGTGGTTTTTCCAGCATACATCAATGCAAGACAAATAATGCACTGCAAGCTACTCGGTATGAAACAACAGACTGCTACTTTCAACAGTTAAAATTAATTTTGTATTAAATTATGCTTTGGCCTTTATGGGTGTGTCCACACGAGCATGCATATGCATCTTGCAGCATCTCAAAGCCCTTTGTGATGCTGTAAGAGGCATGGGTGGGAACGAAAAAAAGGTTCCTTGTGTAGCAGATTTGCGGTGTAGGGGCAAAATTAGACCTCTGGTTATCCACAAGTTAAAAAAAACATGGGGTAAAAAAGCCATGCAGGGCATGGTTCTGGACCATGTCCCGAGACAACTGGAGGCTTGGTGCTCCAAAGAGACGCTCTGGTAGCCAGCCAGAGCATCTCTATAGCTGGCCCTTGCCCTGGTGCTGAAGCCAGCACCACTCACTCCCCCAGTCCCTCCCATCACTGCCCCCCTGAAGGCTGCTCCACCCAGCCCCATTCCCCACCTGCTCCTGCAGCCCCCCCATCGTCACTGCCCCAATCCTGGCCCCAATCCTCACCTGCCCTCTGACCCCCACCCCCACGATCACTGCCCTGCCCGGCCCCAGCATCCCAACAATTAAAAAAAAAAAGCAAGCCCCACACTCATTGGCAGTAGCAGCTGCCATCAGGGTCATTTGGGCCATGGCAGAGCCCCCCCTGCTCAGCGCAGGGCCCAGGTGACAGCTGCAGTGGCCCGAGCTGCCCAACAGAGCCATGCAGTGCCCTGCTGACCCCGGCCGCACGTGCATAATAGGGCAGTGGCAGTGCAGGTACCAGATGGCCAGGGCTCTGGTGACCTCAATGGCAGCTGCTACTGTCACTGAGTGTGAGGCTTTTTTCTTTTTTTTTTCTTTTCTTCCTTTTTTTTTTTTTTGAGTCCCAGACTGCTGGAGCTGGGTAGGGCAGGCATCAGGGGTGGGGGCAGTGATTGGGGAGACCCAACACCCCCTGCTGCATGGATGGGCTCTGCCACATGGCCCCAGAGCCCTCACAGCCCCTGCTACTGCTGGTGCATACCAGGCATTTGGGGGGGGGCGTTAAGTGCTAGGAGGGTGGGGCCAGGGTGGCAGGGTCTGGGTGTGCAAGAAGAGGATGGGACCAGGTAGATCAGCCATCGTGGGGGCTGGGGGTGCAAGTGGGCGGCGGGGCTGGATGGAGTGATCCGGGGACAGCAGGGCAGACCCTATGAGGAGAGGATACGGAGACTGAACCTGTTCAGCTTTCACAAAAGAAGGCTGAGAGGGGACCTGGTGGCCATCTGCAAACTTACCAGGGGGAACCATTGTGGAATGGAAGAGACCCTGTTCACCCATGCACTTCCTGAAGTAACAGGGAATAATGGCCATAAGTTGTTTGAGAGTAGGTTTAGGCTGGACATTAGAAGACACTAATTCACAGTCAGGGCAGCTAGGATCTGGAACCAACTTCCAAGAGAAGTGGTGCTGGCTCTTACCTTGGGAGTCTTTAAGAGGAGGCTTGACAATTACCTAGCTGGAGTCATATGAGCCCAGTAGTCTCTCCTGCCCAGGGCAAGGGGTCGGACTTGATGATCTGCTTAGGTCCCTTCTGTCTCTACATGTATGAATCTATGAACAGCCATCAGGGGGCTACATTAGCTGGTGGGGGATGGGGCCGGGGGGGCAGAAATCCATGGGGCTGGAAAAACAAGCAGGGGTGGTAGCCCCTGAAGGGCCCCCCCTGTTGGGAGGGAATCTAACCCCTGTGCAGAGGCTGTCTGTGAGCTGTGCAGGGGAGCTGCACCCTGTGGGGGGCAGGGGATCCACCCCTCCTAAGCAGCCCCCCTGCACACTCCCCACACAATCCACCCACACCTTCCCGCACACCCCGTGGCCCCCTACATCCCTCCACAGCCACCCACCCCCATTTCCACCTCCCTTCTTCAAAACCCACATCCCCTTCAACATACACCCTGCGTGTCCAACTGCCAGACAGGATGATACCTGGTGGCAGGAGCTGTGGCTAAAATGGCAGCTGTCCCCACATCCTGGTTAGTGAAGGAGTCACAGGGATCTCTAACTGCTCTACGGTAAGAAAACCAAAGGCAAACCGCAAAATATATAGGTATTTAGAATTCACTGTATTATGATGCTAGAAACACTGGTAGGCTTCCAAATTGCTTTAACACTGTACATATATCAATAAAACATTGCCCAACTGATTGCGTGCACACTCTCTCTCTCTCTCTCTCTCTCTATATATATATATATAGTGGTCTTTTGTTTTAATTGTGGACAAATATGGATTTCAGGGTATTTTACAGAGTGACTTTGGAATTTGTTTTTATCAGGGATTGTTCAGTTTTCAAAAGGGAACACCAGAATTCCTGCTAGGGAGGCAAGTGGCAGCACCAAGGCAGAGGAGCCTGCTCAGAACTGGCACCTTGGACCCAGCTGAAAATGACTGACCTCCTAGCCAATTGGGGCCAGGAGGACATGCTTTAACAGTTCAAAGCAGGCCACCACACTGCGAACATCTTCTGGGCAATAGCTGCACAGATGGCCAGGCAGGGTGCACAAATGGCAATAGTGCCGCACAAAGGCCAGTTCTGCAGCCAGAGCCTGCTGGCAGCTGGCCCAGAGGGGCAAATGCCTCTACCTGCTGTGCAGCCCCATCTGGGTCTGACAGGTGCACAGCCAGGCAGCAGCCCCCACTGCCAGACTGCTGCAGTGGATAAAGGGTGCAGGGAACTCTCAGGGCTGCTTCAGCAGTCCAGCTGGCATGAGGGGTAGTGTCCCCAGGTACCTATTGGCTGGGCCCCAGAAGCTTCTGAGAGTGAGTAGCCCTGAGCTCCTTGACAGGGCAGCTTTTTATACTGCTGGGAACAGCACAGGTGCTGTCCCTGAGCCCTGGCTCCCCCTGGCTGAAGATCCAGGAGAAGCCAGGCAGGATGAATATGAGTCGCCAATGC
>NW_017728948.1:71071266-71101858 GCF_001723895.1 Crocodylus porosus | reverse complement strand
GGTCAGGCCGCAGCTGGAGTACTGTGTCCAGTTCTGGGCGCTGCACTTCAAGAGGGACATGGAGAACCTGGAGAGGGTCCAGAGGAGGGCCACTCCTATGGTTGGGGGCCTCCATGGCCAGCCCTATGAGAAAAGACTGAGGGACCTGAATCTCTTCAGTCTCTGCAAGAGGAGACTGAGGGAGGATCTTGTGGCTGCCTACATCCTTATCAGGGGCCAGCAGCAGGGACTTGGGGAAAGGCTGTTCACCAGGGCCCCCCTTGGAGTCACCAGGAACAATGGCCACAAGCTGAGGGAGGACAGGTTTAGGCTAGATATTAGGAAGAACTGCTTCACTGTAAGGGTGGCCAGAGCCTGGAATAGGCTTTCCAGAGAGGTGGTGCTCTCACCTTCCCTGGAAATCTTCAAAAGAAGACTGGATAGGCACCTGGCTGGAGTCTTATGATCCTGCCCGCCCCCAGTGCTCATTCCTGCCCATGGCAGGGGGTCAGACTCGATGATCTGTCTAGGTCCCTTCCGATTCATTGATTCTATGATTCTATGATTATTTTGCCCTAAATGTCACGATTTGCCTCACACCAGAGTGCATGTCCGGGGACATGCGCTGAGGCAAGAAGCTGGGTTCAAATTTGCACCGCTTCTATTTGAGCTGCTGCAAGTGCACATGCTTCCATGTGTGGATGCACCCTGAGGTTTAGAGGGGAAATGACAGATTTCTCATTATTGTTGTACTCCAGTGGAGGTAGAGTCCCTGAAGAGGAGACAGGAAGGTAGGCACACACCCTTACAACCTTCTACACTAGCCAGTAAGGCAAGGCCAGAATATGAAGGATGACACAACTCAGTCCTCTCAGTACAATCTCCCAGCACTCCACATAGTACAGTTGCATCCAGCAGCCAAAATTTTGCCCTTCAGATTCCCTTGCAGCTTCCTGTTGCAAGGGAATTACTAAGTAATCTATTCTGGCAATGTGGGGCTGCTATCCCAACTACCATCTTTGCCTGAGCTAGGGTTTTGTTTTGGGTTTTGGGAGAGGGGTTGTTCTAGGAAATTGAAAATTAAGAAGTGATTTAGGCAGATAAATACTTGGCTTTCATATTGCACAGTACCTTTAAGACCTCAATCAAGATAAGGACTACCTAATACTAGATGCAGGAATTGCAGAGGAAGATACTGTTCCTGCCCCAACAAGCTGACAATCTAATTTATACATGCTGACTTCTAATGAAGCAGAGCTACTGTAATATGCCACAAGAGGAAGAGTATTTTGCGTGTTTGCTAAGTAATGAATACATTTATTATGTATTAGATGTAAGACCTGAAAGAAATAATCGCCTGGGTACTGCTATGAAGTGTTTCGTGAGTAAAATATAGGCTTGAATAAAGAATACCGAAACCAAGGCATCTTTATTGGCCTTTGCTAATTGGAGGCAAAACAGAGACTCTGCTGTATGAAAGTTCAATCATTTGGAAAAAAAAATGAAGTAGCTGTTCTTTCCCTCCTGTTTATGACAATGCAGCTGCAGTGTGTATGTGTGTGAGAGAGAGGGAGACAAGAGACATTCCCTGGGTCCTTTTGTGCTCAAAAATGTAGTGACAGTGCAGTTTTTTATTGTCAGTTGCTATGCTGACATTGCCGTGAGGATGACCTTGATTATGACACTGACTGTCTTAATACAAGCTTGTTTTATATATATATATATATATATATACACACACACACAATAACAGCAGAAGTCTAGAAATGCTACCCAGACAATAAATGCTACTTTTCCAAGACCATAAATTTGCCTTATAAGTTTTTACATGGCTATTAAAAACCTATAATGCTGTGCCCGCACTCCCACATTTCCACATCTGCTGCAGAGCCTCACAAAAATTACATTAAAACAATATTAAATCTTTGACAGAAAACAATAAAGTAGAGAAATTTGCAATCATTGGTGAAATGTGCTGCATGCTTCATGATCCAAGCATAACTGGAAATGTAGATTTATGCATCAATATCTTGTGCCAGACTACATATATCATTCAGGTTTGAGGGACACATCCATTGTCTCATTGTGATACTACATTTGGGATAGCTTAGAGCTCTTACTTTATTCACGCTTGTTGTTTCAGGTGGGCTTGCATATCACTCCATCCTCTGAGATAATCATCTGTTTTTATTCAGTTGGGGTTGAAATGAATATGATATTACAAGTCACACAACCCAGCTCAAAATGCAAGTTGATGTCTGTCCAGGTGGAAGCATGTAGGAAGCCACTAAATGTTCCTTTTGTGCTTAGCCCTTGATAGCATTGGTTGTGCTGAAGAAATTAGGCCTGTCATGGGTGTTGACAAACTTCAGGATCTCATTTCCTTTGTCCTCCCACCACTTGTTCTTTCACTCTCAAATTTTCCTCTGTGTCCCAGCTTTAACATGGCATTAACTGTCTTGCTTCAGGCTAGAGCCGATGCCTTTTTCGGTCAGAAAGCTTGAATTGTCCTATCGTTCTTGTCAAACTAGTCCTGATGTTTCTTTGTGGAGAGAAGCATAGAGATATTTCTCATGCCTCATGGATGACTTTCATGAGGCTTTCCCAGTAATCAATGGTGTCCAGATCATCAGGGAGGTCAGAGTTTCTCACTAAGGCACTGCTGGAGATGCTTGCTTTTAGCTGGGTCTTTCAAGCACTTGATATGTAACCTCTTCCTTGGTTGATTCTTTGTTAAGGTCATTTTGGATTATATGAATAGACATGATGGAGCATGTCAAAAGATGAACTGTCCAGCAGTATGTGTTAGTTATAGCTCTAGTGACTTGGATGTCATGGTAGTTCTAGGCATGCACTATTACGTAGTTAATTAGGTATCAGTGTTCTGAGCAGGGGTACACCTGTGATGTTTGTTATTTTGGAAGGATAATGGAGTTTATGATGATGAACGGCATGAGATACAGTGAAAAAAGAAATTTCAGGATCAGAGACTGCACTGAGAGCTGTGGCTGTAGTGGAAGAGGAGTAGGAGGATGGAAACACAAGGTAGGGTACAGAGTGTGCTGCCATCAGATGCAGAAATAAAAAAGTAGTGCAGGGAATTGTATTGTGGAAGAGGGTGCTTTAGGTAGGGTCTGTGTTGGGTGATGTACTAACCGTTCGGCATGGGGCCCCTCCCCTCAACTCGCCTGCCATGACTTGATGTTACCAGATGAAAGGGAGGGGTTCAATAGAGATCCTCTTCCTGGGGGACCCTGAGAACGGTAGTACTCACTGCCTTGGCGTGATGTTCCATGGGGCTTTGCCTCCCCTACACCCCATCTACTTGCCAACCAAATGAGTCCCACCTGCATGGTGTGACTGTGTCCCGTCAACCACTTCCACCAGGAGGACCACCGTCAGCGTGGACCCTGGTGGGCTAGCCCAGCTGACACAACAGCTAGTGTCTCTGCCTTGGATGCTGATGAGCTAGGCTTCTGTAGGCTGGCGTCCTCGTTGCCACCTTTGAGCAGGATGCCTCCAATTGCTTCTCATTAAATAGGTCACTGGACAGGAGGTGGGAGTGGTCAAAATGCTTCCTCCCTCCCAGCCTTTTTCCAGGAGCTCACCTTCCCCTGGCTCAGGATACCAGCACTGAGCTGGCTGCAAAGCTCCTGCCAGCCACAAGAGCCTCACCACACCTGGTGTGTTCCACGCCAGTGTGTTCCCTCTCTCTTTCCCTCCCTGTGGGGCTTTTAAATCTTCCCATGGCGGCTGCTCCAGCCACCGTGATTGGCTCCACTTTTAACAGCTGATTAAACAGCCAGCGTAACGTTGGCTCACACAGCCACGGCTCCTGCTCTGGCTCCAGCTGTGTCCCCAAAGGTAAGTTTCCTCGGCAGGGGGGTTGCTTGTGGGGCTTGGGGCCCAGGGGGACTGCCCCCTCCCCTTCAGGAGCCCATGAGGGCATCTTGTCACCACATGTATGCTGTGGGAAGAGTGAGGCCTTCTTGGTAGATGCTCCTAACAGTTCAGGTTTCTGAATCAGGATCCAGTGGAGCAGCATGGGCCTATCTCCCCCAGTATCAGCTCCTTTGGTGAGAGATGGTGTGCTGTCATCTAGCAGTGCTAGCAAGAGGAATGAAGTAGTGGGGTATAACATTTGGGATGAGTGATGGTAGAAGTAATATAAGTTAATTTCCTGATGAGCCAGGCCAAGATGGAAACTCTGAAAAGCCACAGAAACTGGCTCACAGGAGCTGGCTCCAAGGCCTTCCTCCAGTAACAGAAATATAGATCATAAAAGGATTATAACCACAGCCTGAGGGACTGACTAGGAAGTTGAACCCGTTTCACATCCTGCTACTTTTCCTCATTGTTTGCTTGTGCCATGAATAAATCTGTATATTTCTATAGTGCCTTCCTGGTCCGGGTTCATGTTATATTTGAATTTGGACACCTCATCTTGAAAGAAGATGTGGACCAGTTTGTCATGCTGGGCACCTGAGGGGGCAAGATGGAAAATGGACATCTGGTCCTACATGTGTAACCCTAGGAGAAGCATGGGGGAGAAGGTTTCACCCTCTGATGACATGGTGGGTTTTTTGCTGCTAACAAGTGTTCTATACTTGGCCCCTGGGAGGGCCACATACCTTTGTACTTTTATCATTTGTTTTTAATATTTGTATAATAGAAGTTTAATTTACCCCTTTCCCTCCCCATCTCCCCTCCTCCTCTCTCTCACACACACCCATCCAAAATCAATTTCACTGGTTTCCATGTGATTTAAGCAAATGCTTCAAGTTAACCATTTGTTTCAGGGCTCAACTATCTAGGGAGGCAATTATTTTGTGTAAGGGCTGCACAATTTATTTTATTTTGCACAGCCCACATATATTCTATTAAGATACAAAAGAAATATACTAAGGTGACAGTGTGGAAATAATATTCTTCCACTTAACACTGAAAAAAATATATGAAAAAAATGTAGTAAGAATGTATGTTCCACACAGGATTTGATCTCACTGTTTTTGAAACACAGAGGCAGACAATAAACTAAACTATAACAAACAAATCTGTATATTTTACTACTAGCACCATCACAACAAAGTTTACAAAGCTGTTTCAACATACATGTTCTTACTTTATAGTTAAACTGAGGTACAGACAGATTTGGGAGGAACTGCCTAAAGTAAGAATTTCCAGATTGAAAATATATTTTCCAAAATGTCAGTTTCAATCCAGTTCCATCCAGAGAAGTGGAACCTTTGATGTCCCTGGCACTGGTTCCCATAGCTTCAGACCCTGGGGGGGCCTTTTAAGGCTCAGTCTATATTTTCCAGAACCTCCAGCATCTCTGCTGTGGATCTGGGAGCAACTCATGCATTATGACAGGGCAGCCATAAGGCATGGGCCCAGGAGATGCCCTGGCTCCGGATGCCCAGCTTGAAAGGCTCCAAGATTCATCTGCCAGCACTGAAGCAAGGCAGACATACACTGTGCCTCCCCACAGGATGCAAATATTCAGAGGTGCATAAAGAAGATGAATTGCAAATGTGCTAAAATTCAAAGACATGCATGCTCAAGTGCAACCATTGTAATAATTTTTGCCTAACTAACTGCTCAGAGGCCCCCAACCAGTACTGTACCAAAAGCCTCCAGTATATGTAAAATAATGTCCAGGTTTGGTCTGGGATCCCAGGGCTTTCAGGATGTGTTGGGTGCACAAGGTCCATATCCCTGGGGGAGCCAACATGACTGGGGTACCCTAGACACTGGGAGTCCAGATTCCCAGACCCCAGGAGGTCTGTATGGCAAAGCTATATGGCCAGCATGAGTGTGGAGCTGTCAGAAAGCCAGGCAGGTTTCCCCCAGAATCCTGTCTGTGACTCAACAAAAGTTTTTTGTGCACAACATTTTGTGTTCCACAACTTGCTGTTTCACAATAAAACAGTTTTATAAGAAAATTTTCTACTAGCTTTAGTTAGATGATTTGTCTTAGTGTCAAAGGTGAATAAAATGTCAATAATAGGTCTCCCATTTCTAAGACTTCATTCTAATGAAGCCCCTAGATAATAATGACTCCACTTTCTACACCAAATATGTAAACCCATTTAAAAATACAGTCAGATTCTGCATTTGGATGCTTGAGGAGGTATTTAAATTAATTTAAATTCTGCAAGTATAAATATTGCACTGAGAATACATTTATGATACTTTGTTTTCCTGCTATGGTGCTTATATTTGAAAATTGAACTTTGCTATGCCTTACTTTTCTGAATCTTTTGGAATCTTCTGAATGGGTCTCTCATCCTTTGAGGTTGCAATGGCTAAAATATAAATTTTGTCAAAAAGCTTCTGGGCACTCAGCTCTTTATGTTGGTGTCCATAAAGGCCGATTTTTTTTAAGCACTAGATTTTCCAAAATTCACTTTCTCTGGTTCCTCACAATTTAATTAGGATGTTGCTGTCTACAGACAGATCTATTGTTTTATTGAGTCAGGCCCTCTACAAAGAGGATTCTGGGCTAAAACAGTGTTCTTGAGAAACCTGCAAGTTCTCCTTGGGATCTTACATTTTGGTGTCTGTTACTACCACATCAAGTTGTTCATCTGAAGAGTTTTAAATAACCTGATTTTGGCCGCTGGGCTTCGAATATCCATTCTCATGCGACCTTTGCCCTGGTGATAAATGTAGGGCATCCTACAGGTTCATATTGTTGACCAAGCAGGTGTCTCCTCCTCGAGTTGCCTCCCCTGTTCTCGCCTGCCACGACTTGTAGACTTCAGTAGACGGCATTGGTCATTGGGTTTGCTCAGCAGCCCATGGTTTGCCCGGCAGTCATTCACAGGGCTCTGCCACCCCTACATCCCGGCCTCATGCCCCCTTGTGTGAGTTGTCCCTCCATCAGCCTCATCCCCCCTTGTGGAGTCGCTTCTCACAGCTTGAAGTCTGTGTGCTCATCACCTATGGTCAGGTTCACCCGTGCAGACCTGCCCCCTCTGCCTTCCCTGCCTCCACCTCTTCTTTGGGGAAACACAAAAAAACTTCTGAGGCTCTCCCTCAGCCCCATTCCTCGGAGATACTCCCAGTACCTTCTACTCTCCCCTTTCAAACCAAACAGAAACGCATCAACAAAACACTAAAGTGATGAGCCACCTCCTGGCCTAGCTACTCCCTGTCCCCTTACTATCCTTCCCCTTGCTCTGGCTTGGGGACATTCTTCTCACTGCCTGTCACCTCTGGGGTTCACTCCCGTTCTCCCATCAACCAGACCAGGACCGGCGGTGATACCTGCCCCAATTGTAACCCCCTTGGAGCTCTCCCAGGTCTTTTCCCTCTGGCGTGGCTCCCTTCTCACCCTGGTCATCCCAATACTCCCACCTGGGGTCTGCTCGAACATTGGCTGTGGCTATGACTCCGTGTCTGAGTCTGGAGTGCCTGTCGCTCACTCGCCTTTTCATCTGTGCTCCTGCCGGGGCGTTCTGCCCCACACTGTTTGTCTGCCTCCAGCTCGTCAGGCTCTGCAGGTCCCATGGGGAAGATCCTCTTCTCTCCCAGAGTCGGCAACAGCTCCCCTTTCTTGCTGCTCTCTCCTCCCCTCTCCACAGCATCAGCCACCATTTTTATCTCCACCAGCCAGCGTTTGGGGCTGATGTCACCAGCCAGCCTTAATTGGATAAAGAAGTGGCTGATAAGCCGTGCGGGCTCTTCTTTCCGCCCCTGCTGTGCTGCGTCTCCTATTGCTGGTGAGTACTCCTTGTTACTTCTTCCCTCTCTTTCCCCGGGACACTGATGAAGAACTGCTGAATATGATATGACTGTGGGGTAGATTTCTATACATCATAGCTATAGGTAGTGAAGTGCTTTCTAATACTGCCTCCATTGATCTATGGAATTGTTGTGATGGGGGCTTGCTTGTTTAGTAAGAAGAAATTTAAGGAAAATTATGAAGCGATGTCAAATAACTTGTATGAATTATATTAGCAGCTCTACAATACAGAGCAACATGAATTAAGACCTTGTTGCTACCTCTGATTTTTCTCTCAGCACTCTACCCTGTAGTCTCATAATCTAAGCACCAGTGTGCTGAATATATATTCACCTCTAGCTTGTTATCACAATTCCCGTTTTTATCTGTTCTGCATTTCATTTTTTAAATTATCTTCCACTAGATATCACTATTTGCATTTGTTCATGCATTGCAATACATTCATGTATAATTAAAAATACATTAATGCATACAAGTTTACAATGAAAACACTACAGCAAAGAAACTAAGGCATAAATACACAATCTCCTGCCTAAAGCAGAAATAGTGTATATTGTGCCCTTGTGTCTGCATTCACCTAGACAGACTCCCAGTTTTCCCTGATTTGGATATGTTGCAATCCAGTCTGCTCTGCTGGGCCTCTGCAACAGACTTCAGGGTGAAATTTACTGTTTCAGTAAGCTTCATGCAGCTACCAACAATATTCACAGAACACCACTGTAGCTGGTTCAGGATTATTGCTTAGTTCCAAAAGTTTTTTGACATGATACAATCCTTAATGGGTTACCTCACAGTTCCTTGTAAGCTCCATGAGAGGGGTAACCCTGTGAGGTAGTTTTCAAGGCTCTTCCTACAGCTGACCTACAGGTGCTCTCTTTCTCCGTCCTTATGCGCTTGTCTGTGATACAGGGAGAACATCCCAGCTTGGGCTTCCACTTCTACCCTGCAGCCTCCCTGTCTCTCTCCTCCTCAGCTCTGACCACCCCCACTCCCCCTTTGTCTCTCTGTGGGAGCCTTTGAACTCCTGCAGAGCCAGATAATTATCACTGTCACCTGGCTCAATTCTCCAGAGAAGGCTGGCAGCTGTAGCCCCTGCCCAGCAGTCACTATTGTAGAAATATACAGATTTATTCATGGCACAAGCAAACAATGAGGAAGTGTAGCAGGATGTGAAATCAGGTCAGCCTCCTATTCAGTCCCTCAGACTGTAGTTGTAGTCCTTTTATGACCTATATTTCTGCTACTGGAGGATGGCATTGGAGCCAGCTCCTGCGAGCCAGTTTCTGTGGCTTTTCATAGTTGCCGTCTTGGCCTGGCTCATCAGGAAATTGTCCAGACAGATCACAGTTCCCTTGGCTGCTTGGTATGGGATAGAAAAAATGAACAGTATCAGAGAAGTCCAAGTCCAGCATGCTAAAGAGGGTGCAGAGAGAAACCAAGAACAGCTACAGCCAGGGGCAATCCAGGAAGGTGTGGAAGACAATCTCTTCCAACTCCTCATTATGGAAAGGGCAGGCCACTGATGCAACTGGGCCTGATGAAACTGCCTGTGACCAGGGCCCCATGCAGCAGCCACTATGGGAGGTTGCCAGTTCTCTTGGCAATGGGTAATTAATACCGGGTGTACCAGACTGGGTGGGCTTGCTCTGGTGTTTCTTATTAAACCTCCAAGCCTTGTCAGGGCAGGCAACGAGGGGATAAGCATGAAGCACTTTGACTATCCATGTGTACAGTGCCTCTCCAGAAATAATCTCAAGGCAGATCCTGCTACTGTTGTTAGGCAATGAGAGGGAAACCAGAATGTCAGGCGTACCACTCTCACTGCTGTCTACACCCAGAGAAATGGGCAGCAATAGAAATGGTCTATCTAGTGAACTACTATCAAGGAGGGCTTGTGTGCAGAGGTGGCCTTCTACGATGGCAAGCACACTGATAGGAAGGGAAGCCTTCACTTCAGCCAAGAGGCATGAGAGCAAACGGACAAAATGCAGGTCCAGACAGTCAGCCAAGGCCTTGACTGAAAGCCAGGCAGCCCAAGATGAGTTAAAGTTTGATTGCTGGGTAGAGGTGTTTCTCAGGACAAATCAAACTCTAAAAGGCTTGCAGAGGGAAAGCAGCCACCCTGCTCACCAAGTCAACTAGTTCCTGACCTCTCTTGCAGGCATCAGGTACAATCTGCTGGGGCCAATGGTGCCCATTCCAGAAGAAGTCCACAAGGAGCTTCTGGAGCCTTTTGAGAAGCATCATTGGTCCTTGTCCAGGATGGCACACCTGTGCCACACAGTAGCAGCTGCCAGGACCAGGACCTGGCCATTGTAAAAGAGGCTGGGCAAGTACTAGTGCCACCACTGTAGTCATGCCTCATCCCCCTCACCAAGGCTTCCCCAGTTCTTGGCTAGATTGGTGGGCATAAGAAAATGCCCAGGACTTTGAAGGACTAGCTTCTTTGCTTGACCTTTAGTAATTGCAGAATGAGCTCTTCATCCCTTTTTCCCCTTTTATGGGAAAGGGGTGCTTTTCCTTTTCAGAAGCTACTGAACAGATCATATCACTTTAAATACTACTCACCCATAAGGGTTTCTCACAACCAAAGGACCTCGCACAAGAAAAATATCTGCCAGCTGATATTCTTAGTCCACTTCCTAACAGAGTTGCAAATGCCAAGGTTTCACTGAGGTGAAACAGCTTTGGCAGAAAGGTTTTGCCTAGCTTTTTCTGCCTCTGTTTTTCTCTACAGAATAGAACTGGTAGTTGTTGGCAGTGAGTGGGGTGGAAATGTACACTGCCACCACCAGATTTGTATGCCTACTTTAGATGAACAGGGACTTTTTACTCCCCAGTGTCACTCTGGCACTGTTTGCCAGCCATGAAATTAAATAAAAATAGGTATGACTTCTCTTTCATGTGTGTGAAGAAGCCCTTGTGCCACATTCCTTTTCTGACCTATAGTGTCAATCCAAGACCTTGATAAGATATGAGAATTTTACATGGAAGGCAATGTAAATGGAATGAGGTTTCTGGCAACTGGGCTAAATATGTGTAAGGAACAGCATTGTTACCTATTCAGCAAAGTAGTTTAAAATACCATTTTGTCAACATGTGCTAAAAATATGGTAAAAAATCTTCTTTTAAATCAGCAGATAGTCTCTCTCCTAGGGCTAAAGAATAATGATAATGCTCTTTTTTCCCCCCATTTTCCCCCTATTTTATTCTCTTTAGTTAAATTGCCAGAAAGCAGTTTATGTCCTTTTGTATTAGACAGCACAGTTGTCTAGCTTGAAAATATGGCTTCAGTAAATCAGTTTCTTTTTAATAGCCAAGATATAGAAGGAAAAAAATAAAAGTGCCAAGAGAGTATTTTAAGAAGCACTTTAACCAGGCTGTAATCACATTTTATTCTTCTTTCAGTTTGCATAAAAAAAAAACACTCTAGATGAACTGCAAGGCTTTCTTAACCAAAAGCAATAGTGGAAGAGAGCTGTTTACCATTTCTGGTCCTACAGCTTTCTAACTACAAGAAAGTTGATTGGTTTGTGCAGCTGTTCTTTTCAGAATCGACATTTAATCGAATTAAACAGATTGTGTTCTCTATTGAATATAACACAGAATGGGAAATAAATAACAAGGACTATATCAAGATTGGTGGAAAAATACAATGCACCTATAATTTTTAAAAAGCAGCAGATGAGCAACTGCATTATACTGAAACTATTCTGAGATTCTGGTCGTCACATAAATCAAAAAGCAGAGTTTGGGTTGTTTATCACTACAAACCCAAGATGGAATTTCCTAGTAGTATGTTTGTAACAAGTATTCTTCATGTGTGGGAAAAGAAAACTGGACTTTTCCCTTTTTGTTCTTAACGATTGTACAAATTCAGTGGCCACTGTAGGGTGTCATACTGCCACAGCTGTAGTCAGCAGGGGCACTTAAGCTGGATCTCCCTCTTCATGGAAGAAAGGAGCCAGCTGGCAGAACCTTTTCAGTCATGGCTCCAAGGCACTGGAATTTGTTCCCCGCTTCGATTTAAAACACCCTGCTTCGGGTGATGTTCCAGGTGCACTGCAGAACCAAATGGTCTGAGAGGAAGGTTTGAAAAATTGGAAAGGGGATGTAGAGCTAGCCACAGGATTATGGCTTCATTTTAGGAAAATGCTAGAGCTAAAACAAAAAATATCAAATACTTTCATGAAATGGAAGGTCAGTTTTTGAAATACGAAGGTCAGATTTTCCCTTTCTGGTCAAATGTTAGTAGAAGGCTTTGGACCTTAGACATCTTCCTATTGAAAACTTCATGGATACCTCTCTATGAAACATTTAAATTTTGACAAAGCAGCATATTTTAGCAAATGCACATGTCACCAAAAATTATCCAGCCAGGTAGATCTGTAATGAAGACGAGGAAACGGTGGGCTTTTATAAGAGAAGCAGGTGGCCACAGTTCCTGTTTGAATAAATATTTGAAGAGTCCTATTGAGACTCTGCTGTAATATTAATTATGTGTTTCAGTACTTAAAACCTTTAAAGATTACTTTAAAATAAAAATAAAAATGTAAGGACAAAATATAGATACTACAAAACTGAGGGATTTAAAATTGCAAATGACTAGACAAATACAACAAAGACAAACAGTTGCCATGCTGGATAGAGCCACAGTCCTAACTGGGCTTCTAGGAGTCACTGCAATTTGAGTAATAACAGATCATTTTTCAAGAAATCCTCTCTCTTTCCAGCTATAGAGCTGGTGGAAATGTTTTAACAAATCGTCAACTTGCCAACAAATGAAATTTGCCAACAAATGAAACTGTCGGACAATTTGGCTCAAATTAAGTAATAGCTCAGCCAAGAATATGGGGGGTGGGATTCAAATATTTATTTCTGATTTTTTTTTTTGTTACTTGTTTTGAAAAATGCCTAAATATTTCTTTTTGACATTTTCTTAAATTTTCATTTCTTAATCTCTCATTTCAAAATGGCATGTTTCATTTTAACATTGACCTACATTTTAAAGGATTAAAAAATGGGGTCAAACAAGCCCCAAATAAAAGTAAATATTATTTTCTGTTGGAATGAAAGTTTTTGGAATAACCTCAAATTTTTGGTGGTGATGTGGTGGTGTTTGGGAGAAAGCGAGGTAGGAGGTGCCAATGAATCTCTACTCAAGTAGAAAGTCCTAACTAGAACATTATAAACATATTTTAATTCCATACTTCTGAGAGAGATTGTTAAGAAAATCATGTTTTAAATGCAGACTGGCAGTATAGTTTAGACAGCTTAACAGATGAACCTGCCTGCTGGCATTGGACACAAACCCGCCTGGAGTTGTGCTTCTGCATTTGTTCACAGAGGGCGTGTCTATATGTGCATTAATGAGCCTTTTCTAAAGCACATTAAAATTAGTACCTCCACTGTGAGGTACTAAATTAATGTACATTAGGCTGCGCTAATGTGCATTGCACACTTATCTAGTGATGCTTAATGTGCAGTAGATTATTTTAATAAGCATTAGCATAATGTCACAGTTTTTTTACATGACATTTTAATGTGCAGTAAAATAATTTACTGTGTATTAAAGCACACATGTAGACAAACCCAGAATTACCCTTTCTGTATAAACTGTGTATTTACAATATGTAAATTGCTAGGCATTGAAATGGTCATTTGGACAGAATAAACCCCCCTTTCCCTTTGCAGTTTTTCATATGTGAATAGAGGTAGCAGATATGGACTCTTGTTCTGAAAATCCAATTACTTCATATAGTGAAGTTCATAGTTGCATTGACTGAGCATGATATCAATCCTAATTAAGCTTTTTTCTTCATATAGGCTATCCATCTGGAACAAGAACTACCTTGTTCTATCTTATATATGACATATAAATGGGGAGGAAATTTAGTGCAGCTGAAAATGGTGAAAACACAGGCTGCATACAATAATTCAATTCTAGTGATGAAAAATTTCCACAGTTTGAAATTATTCCAGGAGAGGAAGTAACACAGAGATGCAGCCTGCAACTGTCCCACTCTCCTCTTTTCATTGTGCCTTCCTGAGGCTAGAGTGATCTTAATCAGGGGAAAGCATGGGCTGCTCCAGTCCACTAATTTCTTGGAGGCCTGGAACAGCAAGGCAAAGCCCCTTGTTTGCTTATCACACTGAGGACACCAGAGTGAGAAGCAGGTGGGGAACAGCTCCTACCCTCTCCTCTCAGTCTGCAGGATGGATGGGAGAAGCTGCCCCTATGCCTTTTCCAGACCAGAGTGACCCCAGTCTCTGGAAGACACAGGAGCTTTTCCCCCAGGCCCCTGGGAAAGTGAGTTAAGCCAGGGGAAAGAGTGAAGCTGTTCAGTCACCCAGGAGAAATTATTCTGGGAGAACTTTCCACCTGGTTGTAGCTAGATATTTTTCTTGCAGAACAGGCATTTCTGACCTGGGACAAAAAGCTTGAACATATGCATGCTTTTTGTTTCTACCGGGGGAACAGTAATTCTCCTGGTAGAAACAAAACTTGGCCATAATCGTCTTTTCTTCTGTCAGCTTGATTTCTTGATTTTTTGTCTTGCATTTATTCTGTTTGTTATAAATCTTTTCAAGCCAATTCTGCAAGGTTAATGGGAGTTGGTGGCACATTATTTCTCACAGAATCTGAATTTTAACGTTGGCCAATCAAAATTAAGTACTAGTATATTCAGTAGAGAGAATTTATATTTTTGCAAAATACATACATGAGAACAGAACTTGACCTGAGGAATAGTTATGTGCAAACTTCTACATGAATGAGCTAGAAGATAAAATACAGATCTCTGTAGACATGGAATATGGAAAAAAATACAATAAAAGCAAACAACATAGGCAATGGAATGGCTATGAAATATACTGAATGAAGATCACAGATCAGATCCTAGTTGTAAAATTGTCACATGGTATAATAAGCATCTGGTTGGATATGACTTATATTGGGTTCTGATAGAGAAAGCATACCAAAGCTCATAGAAGACCTATTTCAAAACTCCAGATGAACCTTTTGCTAGGTTATTGTGGGCATGTCTGCATGAGATGCTTAATGTGCAGTAAAACTAGTGTTTGGCTACTGTACAGTAAGCATCACAAAAACCATGTGCCGGTGCCACTGTGCAGTAGCAGAAGTTACTGCACATTTAGTTAATACTTCATTAAGCAAGTACTAAATTAAATGTGTAATAATTACTGCACATTAATGAACATGTAGATGTATTATTCAGATACTGCTGTTTCACCTATACTTTCCAACTATGAATGAAACTTGCAGTGCTGATACAGCAAACTCATGTTTCTTCTTTTAAGATATTCAAACCAATTTTTCAGTCTCTGGAGGTCTGAATAGTTCAAGTAAGCTTCCAAGCTGGTGGACACTAAATACAAATGGAACAGTTTGAAATTCATCCTTCCACATTTACAGTGAATGTCAAATATAAGCTAAAGATTTTTCAGGTGACATTTCAGGAGGAAATAAATTCTAGCTGTGAAGAAAGGAGTTCTAGAAGGACAGAGTAATACATCTACACAACGCACACAGAAGCTGTAACCCATGTTTCTGCCCTCCCAACAACTTTGAAGAGTTATTCTAAAACAGCAGAGTAAACTGGCAAAGGAGCAAGTTGACAAGCGATTTTAGAAGAATATCCTATATAGAATTTTGAAAAGCAGGAGGTCAGTTTTGAAGCGGTCAGAGATGGGTAGGAAGCTAGAAAAAAAAGGACAGATACGCTGGGTTGATAATGATCTGTTAAGGTTTCTGCAGTTGAGATGCCTTTTCTAGTTTATCTGAAAATCTCTCAGACTACAAAGAGTAGTTGAAATAATCTTTATCAGGCAAAAGAGGCCTTTTTCACAGTTCATAAGGTAGAAGTCAAGGTGCACACAAAGTATTACTAACTGCAGTGAGGTTCTTGGCGCCATCATATCGGATGTCCAGCAGCAATTTGGATACAAAGTTCAGTAGTTCATTTTTCCAAATCTGTTTCGTTCCTCACTACCAAGGAAAGAAAACACCATAGCAAACATTTGCCTCAACTTTTATCATTTTCAAATTCAAGTTCTATGTTCCTGGGGCCATGATATAGGTCTGAACTTCTTTGTTTTTACTGTGGGGTTTTTGCCTACCTACATGCTCTTTTATGACATGACAAAGCATAAGCATAAAAGTGTTCTTTATAAACAATGTTATTCTGAGACAGTACCATGTAGCAGTACAATGAACGTATGCCAAATGCAGAATCATTCCAAATTCTGTTGGGAAGACTTGAGTTCATCCATGGATCTGTATCAGAAGTGTTGGCACCCTGTTACCTAGGCCTTCTCAGCTTCCAATTTTGTGAAGCATTCATGATGTTTACATCATGCCCAGCCCAGTGTAAAGTGTGTGTGTGTGTTTGGGGAGGGAGGCAGTTGTACAGTCTTTGTCATGTTTTATGTGGCATTTACTTTGTTAAATTCTAAATCATTTAATGATCAAGCTAATCAAGATTAAGGTTTTGTTTACACATAGCCATCTTTTTTTATTTAGCTGAGAATGTGTCCTGTGCACCAAAATAAATCAGAAATGCTCAGCTTAATAATACCATATAGTTCCTTTCATCCAAGAGACTGTAAGCATTTTGCAATCATTCGTTAATTAAGGCTCACAGTTCCTCTGTGTGAGGAATCATTATAACCTATGAACACGGGAAGCATCTAACCAGTCTATAACAACATTATTTTGTGTGTGGTTTCTAGCCTGGGCTGTGAACTGGAACTGCTTTGTAATGGTGCTTGAAAATGTTATCTTATTAAAATTAGGTGCTTCAGCCAAATTTGCAGAAGGGCATAGGTACCGAATTCTGTTTAGTTCCCATTTTAAATTTCTTAAGGGTTATCCTCAAAATGCCTCACCTAATCCCCTTGCTGTCTTTACTATGTAGACACAAGTTTTGCCAGTAAAGTCTCTGCGTGCCAAAATTCTACTTGTGTGCATGCCCTGAATGCCCCCGTCTTGGCAGAATTGAGCTGCTCAGCAGTTGTGTCATTCCTGAAGCAAAGTGGGATCTAAATATGTTTTGTGCTATGTCCACTAAGAGGGCTGATCATCAGCCTTATTTAATGCATATCTAAAGACTTGGAGGTCAAAAACAATGCAGCAATGGCTATCTTCATTCAGAAACATTGCTGGGAAAATAGAAATTGGTGATACCCCTGTTTTTAGTTACCTGTATGCTTACCTGGGATGAGAGGGACCTATGTTCAATTCTGTCCTCTAACTCAGAAGGTCAAACTCACATCTTCCATGCTGTAACACTTGATTATGAATTATGCTGGAGTTGGATCACAGGCAACCCTTCCTGTGTTGACCTATCTTCTGTTGAAGCCATTTTACTTTACCTGACATAATTTAAGATTTATTGGCATAGCAGGACCTGCCCTGGGGGGCAGCCACAGAACCCCTTAGTGATCCTGATCCTCAGTGCTTCACCTGCTACACTTTGATGAAATTCATACATTACCTTGGGAGGCTGTCTCCAGGGTCTTTGAGTGAACCTACTGGGTCTGCACTTGACCTCACTCAATCTGCTTAGCTGGACACCCTAGTCCTACTTGTGCCCATAGACCCTGCAGGGGAATGAATCTTTAGCCGCGGTACGTACTGCCTCCCCGTCTCAGGACCGCCCACTGGAGGTCAAAGGAGTGACTCACCGCTGGGTGGATGTTTCTACACACCTGTCTCGCCTGCCATGACTTTAATGATGATTCAGATAGGTTCAGTTGCTCCAGCACGTACAGTCCAGAAATGAGACTCCTTCACTCCAGGGTCCCAGGTTGATGAGGACTCCTCCACCCCTACACCCTCGCCCAATCCACTGGGTGCGACCGTCCAGCCGGATCGGTCATTCGTGTATGATGTTCCAGGATAGCAAAAAGGAAAACAAGGTGCAGCCAACAAAAAAAACCACGGCCGAGGGCACCTGGGGTGTGCCGCCGGCTTCAATTCTCAACCGCTGACCCCGGTGCTCCCGCGTCTGCCGAAGGGTGGGGAACTCCCCCTTTTTACTCTGGAATGGGCTGCTCCACCCGTATCACCCGAAGGGAAAGTAAAAAAACAAACACGTATACCGGCGACTCCTGCGTCCTGGCGTCCACCCCGTTGCCGTCCCCTATGTCTCCGGCCCGTACAGGGTCCTGGCCACTTCCTGCAGCCTTTAGCCTTCTTCGGCCTTGTTGGGCCTGATGCCCTGGGTCCCGAGCCCTGCTGGGGGGCCCCGCTTACCCCAGAAAGTCCGGCCGTGCCTCCAAGGGGCTCGGATCCACCGGAGAGTGCTCCCACCGGCGTCGACTCCTCCGCCTGCTCCTTCCGGATCCGCTCCCTCCTGGGCCGGCTCCAGTGCCCCTTTATCCTGCTCCAGGCCTCTCCAATGCTCCCTTCTGCTGTGTCCCTGCAAAGGGTAAGTTCCCACCACGCTCTTTGATCCTGGGCGCGTGGGGTATTCTTGGAGGCGTCTAGGTGGGGTTCCTCAGGGCCCGCCGCCTTCTCTTCTCCCTTACAGACCCCAATTCCACTAACCAACTACTAGCCCAGCCACTGCCTTCAGCCCACTGGGTCCCAGACCTTACAGGACTCAAATCACCAAGTGCCTCCTAAGCCCCCCATGACCTCCAACCAAACCTCCAATCCCTTGCTTTGGCCCACTCCTAATCTGAAACTTAACCCTTACCTCTGGTTTCCATATCACTCCTTGACCTATATTCCCATTCAGCTGCTGCCCTCCCAAGTTTCAGGGTGCTTTCCCAGGCCTTCAACTTCTCTCTAACATCTTGGGCTGACAGAAGCTCCTCTTTTTCCTGAGATCAGGGTCAGATTGATGCCTTGGGTCAGGAGTTGGGTTTATATTCTCCTGAGATCACCCCTTCTAGTCATAAGGTTTCCAGCCATACACAGGGGGTTCTTCTTAGCCTAATAACTAGCTTGCTGCCACTGCGTTGCAGTCACTACCTAACTACCTATCTGGAGCTCTGTCACTTACTATCTGTTGCAGTGTAGCTTGGTCCCAAGTAGTTATCTGTCTTCTTGTAACTTTATGTTCCTTCATCCACCTACTTTTTGGCAGCTAGCTCTGCCTCAGCTGCCCACTGACTACAACCCTATTATGCTGCTCTTTGGCTCTCTTAAAGTAAAGAGGTCTCTGGACAAATGAGAACGAGTATGGATAAGTTACAGTCATCTTAATTAGCACCATAGATATATCCTATATGTGTTGCGTCCAGTGACTGTCTCACATTCCACTAGGACCGGGGTTGGAATATATTGTGACATTCACAGCATGTGGGTGGGTGGGTGCTTCTACACAAGACACTTAATGTGCAGAAGACTAATTTTACTGCACATTATTGAGACGGGGAAAACCTGTGCTAATGTGTTAATGCACAGTAGACTTAGTCTAATGCACATTAACATCACAAAAAAAGCATTCATCTGTGCTAATGTGCAGTAGCACTGATTATAGCACATTAAGTTAGTACCTGCATGTGCTCCTTTGCAAAGGACTTGTGTGACCTTGAGCACATCACTTGGCCCAGGTGTCGAAGGTACTAAATTAATGCACCATAATTATGATGCATTAATGAATGTGTAGATGTGCCCTCTGTGTGTGTGTTTTGCTTGCAACCTAGAACATGGGTGATTAAGTTCTTGCCTGACTCCAAAAGGAAATATGTACACACACTGTATATAGTCCAGGCTTATTCCTGGAGTTTGGCCTCATTAGTAACTCAAATGCAACACAAAATAAACTTCAGACTGAATTTTTTTTCCCTAAGCATGACTTTTCCTAGGACTTCCCTGCAGGGCATAGTTCCTCTTTGCTCCATAAAGGTGTCTCCTTTTATTTTAGTTGGAGATAAGATCAAATGTCAGCAATAATTCATCTTGCTCTGTACACAGGGCCAGCTGCTTAGCATTGCCATTCCTAAGTCCCTTTGACACCTGGGCCAAGTGATGTGCTCAAGGTCACACAAGTCCTTTGCAAAGGAGTACATGCAACTAGATAAAAACAATTTCCTAATTACTGAAGTTCTAAGTTACTTTTCTCCAGATGGCAAAAGAGTTTCAGGAGTGCTGGAAAGAAGTAGCTGTTGATAACTGGATTGAATTATTTGCTGATTACTAAACAGTGACATGGTGTTTGTAATGGCTAATCATGTGCTTATAGTTTGAAGGATTTTGTACATTCTGCAAGAGAGGGAGAGACTGCTTTTAAATTCACTGATGAACGTATGCTTTCCACCTCATAGTGCAATGCATCTATTTTATTTTATATATATTTAATATTTTCCTCCCATTTTAGTATCTTTTCACAATATTTCCTTACTACAGTGTATCCTCCCTCTTTCAGTTATGATGCATTTTTTCAGCTATTTAATTCTTCAAACCATGTTTGGGTCAAATGCTGCAAAGCATTGTAACTTAACTAAACCTATTAACTAGATATATTGGGGAATGCAGAAAGTCTCTCTTCTATCTCTGACATCTCTGGTCAAATAAGAATTTGGACTATGGAAATTTGGTACTGATGTGGGAGTAAAATAAATCATTCACAAAATAATGCATTACATTAAAAAAATCTTAGTTTCAGATATAAAATTAGTGCAGTCAGATTGTTAAAAAAAACAAACAGCAAAACACTCAAAGGTGATAGAAACATAGGGGACATGGGAAGACTTCCCAGTTCAGTCACTGAGGTACAGAATATATTATAGTTTGCCCTGCATTTGTAGGACATATGATACAAGTGTCATATGGCCCTGAGAGCCCAATAACATCTGGAGGTCAGCGTTTCAGAACTGGAGAAGCTGGAAGAGGAAAAGTCATTATTGTTAAAGACAGCATACCAAGACTCTCTGTCTTGATTGTCCATTCAAAGGAAGTTACTACAATGGAGATAAGTAATCACTGTGAAATGAAGAGACAAATTCTCTTTAAAGGAACATATCTGCATGAGGCAAATTAAAAGAAAAAAGATTTGCTTTTCAAACTTATATGCAAGCATTAGGAACAAAAGAGAGCAACAAAAATATCAAGTATAGAAAATCCTTGATCACAATCCTCTTTAAGTACATTAAAAGGAGAAAAGTTGGTAGAGTCCAAGTCCTTTATAAAATCTTCCTGAGATACTGGGGATTTGATGTCTACTCTGTGGATTCCCTTGAATAACACTGTATTCCTATAAAAGGCAGTGTGCAGAGCAGTAACATATTAAAAAGCCAGAGCTATAAAACATCTACTAATTTATTTCTGTATAATATGTTTTTGCATTTGAATAATATGTTTTTGCATTTGAACAATGTTTCAGTTGCCTATAATTTAGGGTGGTTCTTTCTCTTCTAAGGAAATTATGATGACTTTATTTACAACAAGATGTGTGAGAGAATTATACACTTAATTGTTTTGGATCAAAAGAAAAATATGCCCTTATTTATGATGTCACAAATATTAAAATGTAGTTTGGTCCTGAAAAATAATGGTTATTTTTAAAATAAGAACAGAGGGGACAATTAATATGATAAGAAATAAGCATAACTAACAATTTTAACATCTGTTTAGACATTTAATATATTTTTAGCTGAGATCATGTTGGTTTTTGTTCTACTGAAAAACAACATAACTGGTAATAAGACACAGGAATAGATTAAGATTCTCAGCAAGGTAATGTAGCTGTAATAACTGTAACTGCAGCAGTTTTGCTGTAAGGCTAGAATTTCAGGTAGATAATTCTGTGATTTTTATTTTCAGTTCCTGTTTCACCAAATGATTCCATGTACGAATTATTTTCATGTAAGTGTAGGGTGCAGTTAACTAGGTAAGCACTTAACCACAACCATATTGCATATAGGGACATATCTCTCTCTGTAACAAACCTTGAAAAATAGTTCTCAGTCCTATCAGTCATTATAATGCTTCTTCCTTTGGGGGGGGATGGGGGGGAGGGGAAGACAGTCAGTTAATGTCATACCATTGTAGAAATCAGAAATTAAAAACCACTGTAACGCCACTTTTTTACACTTCTCAATATTTAAATTCCATTTTTCTTCATTCTTTTAGTAGGACTCAGTAAGATTCTTCTTAATGCTACAGGAACAGAGCAAATGCTTTAATTTAGACCACGATATATTTGGGAAAATATACAGCTGGATTAAGTTATTCATGTCAAATAAGTTAAATGCAGAGAAACCAGAAGAGTGACTGACTGGCTGCAGTGGATATTTATCAAAGAGCTATCTCTCTTGTTTATAGTTTGTGTTTTTCTGTGCACTATTGCCAAGTTCCGATTACAAAGGCTCTGGCAAAATTTAATGAGACACATGTTGTTGCCATCACCAAACATATTGGAAGGGCTGAGTGTGAAACAGGAGAGATAATTGCTTGCTGTACCAGTGATTCCATTTATAAATCTTCTTGTTCTTTAAACCGTGAGTAAATTCAATTCTAGTAAGCCATAAGGGTGAGAATTTTTTCAGCAAAACCTTTTTTCATTGTCAAGTGTTAATTCACTGAAACCAAACCTGTTCTCAAGAAAAGATTTTTTAAATAGAAAATTAGTTTTACATTTTTCAAAGAGGCTTTCATTTATTTGTTCAAAATTACTTTTTCATTTTGAAATTTAAGTTAATTTATGGTAAAAATTTGAAATAACATTGAAGGGCCAAACTTGAAAGGAAAATGTTTCCATTTTTTATACAAAGCCCAATTTCCATTGGAAAAATCCTTATAATCTTTTTATTTAGTTTTAGCAAGAATTTTTCAAGATTTCAACTTCCTTGCTTCAATTTAAAATGGAAAAAAAAATTCCATATCTTTAAAATATGAGTATGATGGGAAATCCATTCCTTCCCACATCTAGCTAGCACCTTCTTGCCCATGGAAAAGTTCTGATGTTAAAGCATAGTCCTCTCATAGAACTTTAGTTATGGATTCTGCCTGAGTATTTGCTATCATAAACTATTTTAAACAGTTATTTTAGGACAGACTGGAACCTTAGACACTAACTGACTCAGAGGCATGATCTTTCATACATAAAAGCCTACTTCATCAGTTGATATTTAAAACTATTTCCAATCACTCATAAAAAACATTTTTCTAGGTGAATCTTAGTACATAAGATGTCTGTTAAAGCCATTAGGATTTTTTTTTGCCATTGATGTTTTGTTGCTAGTTAAGCAGTCCTGTCTACTGTAAACCCTTATTTCTAGAGATATAAAATGTTGCATATGTAAAGATCAGCATGGATTAGAACAAATTCTCCAGTTCTTTGGACTTTTGCAACATGGGTAGAAAACAATATCATTGGCTCACCTTGTGTAAGTGTAAGTGAAAATAACTACACAGATTCAAGGCAGAGGTGAGTGAGATCCTCTATATTCAATGGGGAACATTTTAGACATAGGCAACTAGTGCCTCCTGAATCTGAAGGGGCATCCGATCGCAGGGGGGGGGGAATCCCCCAGTGGCTGATCGCTGCGGGGGGGGTCACCAGGCAACCAATCACTGCACCTGGAAATACCAGCGGCAAAACCAGAAGTGTCACTGGGGGACCACCCCTCCACCCCCACATTGGTACACCGCTACATGGGGAGGCACACTGAGCACCCACTAACACCATCAGCAGCAGGAAGGGTACATGCCCGCCCCTTGTACTCCCCTACACATCACATATGATTTCAGACACAATAAGGCCTAAGGATGGGAGAGTATATATCATCTATATGGTTTAAAGATTAAGGCCCCTGGTTCATATCCTGGCCTATTTGATTCTGCCCACATTTTTTGTGCAGGGACTAATTTACAGGTATAAAGGTAGCTTGAATTCCTAACTGATGTGTGTGTGTGTCCATTATGAAAATATTTGTTTTTGGGTGAATAATTACCATTGGTGGGTACAAGATTAAGCTGGCCAAAACATTAACCTTAGCTGAAAATTACACCCCAAACAAAATGATTATCAGTTTCCTTTTGATTGTACAACATTTCTTTTCTGTATCCTGGGATCTGTGCCCATCTCCCTTCTCCCTTAGAAACAAGCTACAAGCAGAAAGGATCACCAAATGCTAGTGCGTGCCCCAAGTAAACAGTGTTTCAGCTACTAGTAGTTAGGAAGGTTCCATCTTCTCAGACTTTCTGGGCCGTGAGAGGGAAGACTAAGCCATAGAGGAAAAGAGGGCCCTGCTGTAGCACCCTTTCCTTTGACGATTTTTATACTTTGCATGTTTTAATGCAATAAAGAGAAGCTAAGAAAGGAGAGTCATTCTTAAAACAGACTCTAATATTTTACTTTCATGCCAGCTTCTTTAGTTTGAAGTATCTGGGAACAGCTGTGAGGAAAAATAAACATTCTGGAAGGATGCACACAAAGAACTTAGGGAAAGAAGAAATCAATAAAAGCTGATCTTGAAATCAATCTTGGGAAAGCTGAAGAGGTCAGATGCTTGTCATCATTGCAATGATGATATGATAATCCCCATCAGGAATGGATGGGGCAATCACCTATTGTGGAAACATCACTGACTAACACAGAAAAAAAAATACCAGGTCTAATCTCTGCTGATTTGGTACATGACTTATTGCTTGTCATGGGCTGACTTTATTCCTTTTGGTACAACAAGGCTACAAACTATATCCCTTTGCACTATGAGGAGCAGTTAAGGGGAAGCTTCACTAGCAGTGGTTCTCAAGAAGGATTCCCCTGGGAACAAGGACCTTTAAAATTCACTTGGGATAGTGTAAAAACTCTCCAGCAAATTGGTGCTGAATCTATACCACCCCTTGATAACCTAACTTTGCCCTTTCTGGTGTTACGTCAGACCTCAAAGGAGAGACTAAATACTGAGACCAACATCCACCAATTCACCATAGTCTTCTAGCAAAGGAAAGAAGTGTGAATAAGATGGGAAGATAAATTTGCAACGATGGGGAAAAAAGAGAAAATAAATTAGATCTGATGTTGAGGATTCATGTACTTGCATCTACAGTAGCAAAGAGAACATGCCATTACTAGTTACGTTTCCTCTTAGCAAATCCTTCCCTGAGCCAGATAAAGGCGCAGGTGTTTATGGGTCCAGAGCTAGGGTGCCAGATCTTGAAGTGACATGATGAGATCAGAATCTTAACTTACGTACAAAGAATAAATGTCTAGTCATCAATGATGCAAAGAAATACCTGCAAATGCATTCAGGTGTAACTAATATATACCTGCACTGGCAATAACCCTGAATTGATCGATTCAAAAGGTATGAACTACCTCATGTGTTTTATTTATTCTATTTGTGTGTCTAAAATGGTGGAGATATGATGCAGGACAAGACCTTAGGGTCCCTAAATCAGGTGTACCTCAGAACGGGATTGTCAGAATTAGGTCGTTTCTACCTTCTGTTCAACTACGTTTATCTTCCTTCTGCCACTCTAAACCAAAGGATTTTGGTTTAGATTCCCCAAACTGTGGAAGATCAAGCTTCGTATAATGCTGTTTCTCTAAATCTACCATTCTTTCACTCTGTTGCTCTGTGTAGCTACACAGACCTTAACAATTATTAACATGCTACAGTAATATAAATAATAATAATAATAATAAGATGATGAAATTCATCTCTGGTGTATGTCAGTGTGCTTAGTATTGAAGTGGGAAATGTGCTTGCCTGCATCAGGGTGGAATTTAGCCCTGAGCATTCAATAAAGACAGAGTGAGGAGCTGTCTTTAGTGACATTTTGTTTTGAACTTACCTATTAATAAAAGATTATCACTTGCTATGGTTGATCTAAGCCTGTAGAATTCCACAGATGCTTTCACGTGGTTTCTACAGGTGACCTTTGCTAGTGATTCAGTTAAAATAATACCCATTAATATCTGTACCACCGAAATTGTCTTGTAAGGAGAAAAAAACAGAGAGCTGATCAGGAAAAAAAATGGCTCATCAACACTGAAAGGTGCACATTGCTAGGGTTTTTCTATTCTGACTGTGCCTTTTTGCTTTCTCGTTTTTCTCCCATGGAACTGGCATTGGGTTTAATTACCTGTGGTTCAGCAGAACATCAATGTTCAGTATGATTTGGTGCCTTTTAGTGCTTTTCTTTGTCAATCTGAAAAGATTAACAATGATGGTTTCTTACCCAGTTCAGAGAATTCTGATTTTGTTTTGCCGTTGCCTCATCAGCTCTGGTTATTTTGTTCCTGTGATTTATATGATGTCACTAATTATAATAGCAAAATTCAAATGTATTTAGTGGTTGGAAAATTACTTAAGAACAGCAGGACAATGCCTATTTTCATTAAAATCCTATAAATCTGCAGAAATTCTATTCATTTCAGTGGAATTACTCCAGGTTTACAAAGTATACAAAAGCAAATTTGATCATGCTTTTCAAAATCAATTGGAAACAAATTTGACATACACTACTAGCTGCTAAATCTAATTACATGAATTAAATAAATTAAATAAATAATCAGCCATCAAAGCCGGATGTGACAGTATAATTAAAAGTAAAATTTATGTTAGAGATGTAACAAGTTAGAAGCTTTGAACCCTTATTCTTATTCTTCCTGTCTTTGTTAACTCTTGTGTCTTGGCCACACACAGTTTTGGATGGGTTTTAGGAATGATGCTACTCTTTATTTCTAATACCAAGTAATAGTTTTCAGTATTTCTGAAATGCTGATAGTTGAAGTCAGATGATTAATAGTGTATGAAATCTGCAGGATCATGCTGTAGGACTAGGTTTTTTTTTTATTTGACTAGCTTTGTGCTTCCATCAATAAATACAGCTTTAAGAACATGGAGTAGAACTTGGTTCCTTCATCCCTTACTGGTTGTACTCCATCCCTGGAACATGTCTTTCAGGACGTGCTGCATTCTGCCATCTCATCAGCAACGGTGGCAATCCCTTGATTCAAGGATGATCTCTACCATCGTTCATTGATGGGTATTAAGGGTTCAATCCTTGAGCCACAAGCGTGCTGCAGAAGTTGCAGGTCTTTCCACAGGAGAGAGTAGGCTGTAGGGATTCCTTTCTTTTTTCCTTCCTCCACTCTCTCTTCTCTGTTTCAAGGGTAAGATGCTTTACCTCAAAATGGGCTGCCACTTGGATGAGGGGTTTTTTTCATAGACATTCAGGCTGAAAGGGACCCTGGAGAATCATCGAGTCCAGCCCTCTGCCCCATGGGCAGGTTGCTGCATCATTGGAGTTGGTTAGCAGCTAACTCCTCCCAACTCTTGATGTCAGCATCCATTTTCTTGAGGTATGCCTTCAATACGTACTTGTAGCATTTCATCTGGCCACTGTGAGATCTCAAACTGTTACTAAGCTGAAAATAGAGCACTTGTTTTGGGAGCTGGGAGTCAGGCATCCATGCACAATATCCAATCCAGTGAAGCTGGGGCTTGAGGATTACTGATTCAATACTGGTAACCTTGACTTCAACAAGGGTGCTGGCATTTGTGCAGTATTCTTTTCATTTGATGTGGAGGATTTTCCAGAGGTATCACTGGCGATACCTCTCCAGGCTCTTGGGATGACAGTGGTATGTCACCCATGTTTCACATCCATGTAGGGGAGTGAGGATGATCATTGCATTGTATCCCTGGATCTTGGTGTCTTTCCAAAGATTGTGATCAATAAAGACACATTGAAGCAGTTTCCCAAAGGAGGTACTTGAACACTAGATCCTATTCTGGAGTTCATTAATGTTTACTCTCTGAGAGAAGTGACTACTCAGGTAGGGGAAGTACTTGACTATCTCCAGGGTCTTTCCTTCAATGGTGATTTGGGGAAGGGTTCACATTCATGGCCCCAGCAAGCTTTAGCCTTCTTGATATTGAGAGAAAGGCCCAAAGTGCAATAGGCTTCTGTGAAGAGATTTAGCATGGCCTGGAGGTTTCTTCAGTATATGTAAGGATGATACAGTCATCAGGGTACTGAAGGTCAAGGATGATTGTTTTGAGTAGTTTGGTCTTTGAAAAAAATGTTCCAGATTGGAGAACCCTTCCACCCATTCAGTATTTTGTGTCAATTCTGGGAGGAAGGTGGTCCTTAATGAAAACCAGGATGAAAATAGGAGATCAGAGTTAGGGTGATGAAGCATCATTGCTTGATCCCAGTTAAGGATGTGGCCACATTGAGTATGTGGGTCACAGTGGGTGTCCAACCAAACAAGGTTCCCCACCAGCAGTATGGAGTGGTATGTTTAACTTCTTGTAGGACTGAAAGAACAGTTTCCTTTGATTTTTGGATGACAGCAGAGACTCTGTTAGCTATAACCCAAACTTCTTTGACCTTCTGTAACAGAGTCAGATCTTGTAAGGCTGAATAATTTTGGGGGAGCAGACATCTTCTTGGCAATTATATCTTTTTTATACAATGGGTAATGCTTTCCTTGTTGTTTTAAATGGTACCAGTGCCCCTCTGTTCTGCAAGATGATGGAAAAATGCTGAGAGTCAAACTCTTCTTGTGCAAACAGCATGTCTGGTTTCTATTGGGGATCTCACCATTTTACTTTTTGTTTTAGATTTTTATATAGATTTTAAAAATTAAAAATGCTATAATACATGTTAGCTTTGTCATCTGGTCTGATGACCAAATTCCCCAACGCATCCTGCAAGGGCCCCACGTTACCCGGGACCTTCTTTTTGCCCCCTATGTATTTAAAAAAGGACTTCTTATCGTCCTTAATCTGAGAAGCTAGTCCTAATTCCATCTCTGCCTTGGCCTTCCTAACTGCCCCCCTACATCCCCGAGCAACTGGTGATGACCCCTTCTTTCCATTGGGTGTACGCCTCCTTTTTAACAAGGAGACATTCCCGGATGCTTTTGGTGAGCCACGGAGGCTTGTGTGCTCTCCTGCTCCCTTTGATCCTCGTTGGGATTACCTTCCTTTGGGCTTGGAGGATAGCCTCCTTAAGGAGCGACCACTCCTTGGACATCTGGCTCCCCTCCCCTCTGGGACCTCAGCACATCCCCAACTATCTTCTTTAGCTCGTTGAAGTTTGCCTTTCTGAAATCTAGGGCTGCTGCCTTACTGCATGCCATTGTCACCTTGCGCTGGATGGTGAATTGCAGCAGGCAATGCTCGCTGTCGCCCAGGTGGTCGAGCACCCGCAGCCCCCTCACCAGGTCATTACCTGTGGCCAGCACTAGGTCCAACAAGGCATCCCCCCTGGTGGGGCTGTGCACCTCCTGGGTTAGATGGAGGTCCTGCACTCTGTCTAAGAACCTACATGAGCAGTCAGACCTGGCTGACTACTCCTCCCAGCAGATGTCCGGGAAGTTCAGGTCCCCCATGACTACCACATCTTTAGCCTTCACTACCTCTGTGAGCTAACCTAAGAATTCCTCATCAAGCTCTTCTCTTTGGTTGGGAGGTCTGTAGGAGACCCCCACCATTAAGTCTCTCTCCGCTCGACTGCCTTGTACTCTAACCCAAAGCACCTCAGAGTGCCCCTCCTCTGACTCCTGGCTAATTGACGAGGATGTGTATTCTTCCTTGATATAGAGTGCCACGCCCCCACCTCTCCTTCCTATCCTGTCCCTCCTGTACAACCTATAGCCCTTGACATTCACTGCCCAGTAATGCGTAGAGTCCCACCACGTTTCCGTGATCCCCACTATGTCCAGGCTGGTGCCAGCCATCAGGAGGGTGAGTTCCTCCTGCTTGTTTCCTGTGCTACGAGCATTTGTGTAGAGGCATTTGAGGCCTCCTGTGGATGTGTGTACTGTCCCCCTAGTCCCAGCATTGCCCTGGCCCCCATTGCTGACCTGTTCGCTTGTTTTGCTCACTGGTCTGGGCCGGGCTGTAGTTGTGCATGTTGTTTGGTCTGGCAGTCTGATGTTTCCTCTGCCCTCATCTTCCCCTTCCCCTGATGAGCCTAATTTAAAGCCCACCAGAGGAGGTCCACCAACCTAGAAGAGAACACACACTTACCTTTAGGGGAAAGGTGGAGCCCATCCCATCCAAGCATGTCTCTCGTCATGATGTGCCAGTCATGGCTGAGGAAGCCAAAACCCTCCTCGAAGCACCATTCCTGTAGCTACCAGTTGGTCTCCGCGATGCACAGTTCATGCTGTCTGCCTCGTCCACTCACTGGCAGGATAGAAGAGAAAACCACCTGTGCGCCCATCTCCCTCAGCACAAGCCCCAGAGTGTGGTAGTCCTCCATCAGGCAATCAGGGCTGCTCCTGGCCGCATCATTAGTGCCCACATGGACTGGGACCATGGGGTAATAATTGGTGGGCTGGATTACGGTCTGGAGCATCCCTTTTACATCCTGAATCCTAGCTCCAGGTAGGCAGTAGACATCGCGTGCCAAGGGGTCCCGGCGACAGATAGGGCCCTCCATGCCTCTCAGGATGGAGTCACCAATGACAGTCATGCGACACTTCCTCCTCCTAGCCTGCTTCTCTCCTTCAACTTGCACAAGACACGGTGAGCGTGGAGTTGCCTCCTCCCGGGTTTTGTCCTCTCCTTCCTCCTCCTCCAGTGGGAGGTCCTGTCAGACCAACTTGGTGGCCTTCTACGATCAGATTACCAGATCATTAGATGCAGGGGTAGCAGTGGACATAGTCTTCCTGGACTTCTAGAGGGCTTTTGACACTGCCTCTCACCCCATTCTCATTAAAAAACTGGGGGACTGTGGTGTCAACACCCACACAGTCAATTGGGTAGCCAACTGGCTGGAGGGCCGCACCCAGAGGGTGGTAGTGGATGGGTCCTACTCAACCTGGAAGGACGTGGGCAGTGGGGTTCTGCAGGGCTCGGTCCTCGGGCCCGCACTGTTCAACATCTTCATCAGCGATTTGGACAAGGGGGTAAAAAGCA
>NW_017728948.1:71049159-71070606 GCF_001723895.1 Crocodylus porosus | reverse complement strand
CTTTAAGAGGAGGTTGGATGAACATCTTGCTGGGGTCGTTTGACCCCAGTATTATTTCCTGCCATGGCAGGGGGTCGGACTAGATGATCTACTCAGGTCCCTTCCGACTTTAGAAACTATGAAACATTATTATTTCTACTATAAAAAGGTAAAATACATACTTAACACAAGCAAAACAAAAGAAACAAAAGGAAACCAACAAAAGAATGACAATAAAAATAAGGTCAATCCAGGCTTCTTGATCTTTGGCTTGGCCAAACTTTTTGAGGCTCTGGAGGCAATGCTCCAAGTGATGCACCATTTTCTATAGCCACTCTGCAGATATTTCATAGCTTATCAAGCTATGAAGTTTTATTGTTTAGCATAGTTAATATTATTACCACTTATAATAATAATATTGCACAAACACAACCAAGCAAGTAAAACAATGACTACACATAACACAATCAAGTTTGATTCTTCTTTATACCAAGCAAACTTCTTGATGCCTTTGTGGTAGTTTACATTCTCCAAAACACAATGACAAAAAAGGGAGGGGCTGAATCCCCTTTAGGTTAGTTCAGGTCATGGAATCTGTTGCTGGACAGACCCACTGAGTTGTGCACTCAGTGATGAGCATCCACCTGGCACCAAGACACCAGAAGACCCAGAAGACCACCCAGAGATGGCTGAATGTCACAGCTCTGAAGAACCCTGGACAGTGGGGAGGAGTTCCAGGCCCAGTTGTATAGTGCACTAGAGGAAGTCCCTAGTGCTGATGATATCTCCATCCAGGCACACCAGGAGCAACTCAAGTCCTCTGCCCAAGATGCCTGTGCCCAAACTATTAGGTTCATATTGTGATAGAACCAGGACTAGTTCTGTGCCAATGATGCTCAGATTCACAATCTCCTTGAATGGAACCATGCAGCCTACATTGCCTGGAAAAGCTACCCATGAACTCGGCAAAAAATGGCAGTGTGCCACCCGCCGAAGGCTGAGGTCCAGCAAAGCATCCGTCACATTAAGAACAACTGGTGGGTGGAGAAGGCACATGTGATCCAGGGCTGTGCCGACCAGCATAATATGCGTAACTTCTTCCAGGCTACCAAGACAATCTACAGACCCTGCTCCACTGGACAAAACCCCCTTCAATCACAGGACATCTCCCAGCTCCTCAAGGATGAAGATGCCATCTGTCTGCATTGGAAGGAGCATTTCAAACTCCTCCTTAACTGGGAGCCCACTGTATCAGAGGAGATCCTCCAAGCCATCCTGCAAAGCCCTGTGGTGGATTCCCTTCGTGAGCCACCAACCATCGGAGAACTGAAGCGGGCCATCCAACAGATGAAAATCAATAAATCCTGTGGGCCAGATGGTATACCCGCAGAGATCTACCATGCTGGTGGCTTCTGGCTCACATCATGACTCCACCAGCTTATCCTCTGCCTTTGGGATGAAGAGTACATCCCCGGGGGTCTCAAGAATGCAACCATCATGACTATCTACTAGAAGGGGGAAAAATCGGACTGTGGTAACTACAGGTGCATGTCCCTTCTGTAAGATCCTGGCCCACATCCTTCTGAACTGCCTTCTTTCTGTCTCCAAGGAGATCCTTCCAAAAACCCAGTGCAGCTTCCAACCATCTCAGGGCACTGAGGACATGTTTTTTGTTTCCAGGAAGATCCAAGAAAAATGTCAGGAGTAAAATCAAGAGCTGTTCCTTGCCTTCATTGACCTTACCAAGCCATTTGATTTCTTAAATCGTGAAGCTTTGTGGACCATCCTCCATGCCTTGGCTGCCTGAAGTTTGTCACCATGCCGAGGCTCCTTCATGATGAAATGACTGCCACTATCCTAAGTGAAAGATCTAAAACTGACACCTTCTGCATCCAGACTGGGGTCAAACACAGTTGCGTGATCTCCCTCACAATGTTCACAATCTACCTGACCACCATCATCCACCTCATCTGAGATGATCTACCATCCAGCATCAGTATCCTGTATCCACTGAACAGGAAGATTTTCAGTCTTGGGCACTTCTAGGCAAAAACTAAACTTACCACCAAGGACTGCTGCATGATGGCTCGCTCTGCACAGGATCTACAAGTTACCTTAGAACTCTTCAATGCTTCATATAAGAGACTTGGCCTGTCCTTGAATATCATGAAGATGAAGGTTTCCACCAACCCTTGCCAAGCCAGCTGAACATCCCTCATGCTATCTACATAGACGGGTACACTCTGGAGTACATGGGGCACTTTCCAATCACGGCAGCCACCTCTCTCAATGGGCTGCCATTGATGAAGAAGTCCAGCACCAGGTTAACTGCCCCAGTGCTCCTGCCTTCAAGCTGCAATAACATGTCTTAGAAAATAGAGACCTTAAGAAGTCGACAAAGGTCCTGGTTTACAAGGCTATTGTGACCATGCTCCTCTACTGCAGTGAAACCTGGGCCATCTACCAACACCACATTAAGACTCTCAAGAGCTTTTACCAGTGGTGCTTGCTTCGAATCCTGGGGATCAAATGGGAGGACCACTGGACCAGCGTGAGCATCCTCCATGAAGCTGCATCCACCAACATCATTGATTGCTCTTGAGAAATCAACTTTGATGGACAGGCTACTCCATCCAGATGTCCAAGAACCACCTCCCTTGCCAGATTCTCTTTTCCCAGCTCTCTGTTGGCCAATGCTCAAAGGGCAGCCAGCGGAAGTGGTACAAAGACACACTTAAGGTCACCCTTGAGCATGGAGGCATCAACACCAATGGCTGGGAGGAGCAAGCTGCTGACCATTCAGTGTGGTGCCACCTCGTCCACCAAGGCATGCACCACTTCAAGGCCCAATGACTCAATACTGAGGTGGAATGGCAGCAGTGGAGGAAGGAGACCAACCCGGGGCTGTGAATCCCACTCCCCCATGCAACAACATGCCCCCATTGCTGAAGAATGTGTGTATCCAGAATCGGGCTCCTCAGTCACCTGAGGACCCATCAAGCTAGACAGGCATCATCCTTGACTTCGAGAGACTGCCACTGCCACTGACATTCTGCAAAACACAAAGACAAAAAAGGAAGGGGCTCAACCCCTTTAGGTTAGTTCATGTCAGGTCACTTTTGACACTATGGCTGGCTTTGCCCAGAGATTCCCCTTCTTGATCCTTGCAGAGGCTGCTTTTTAGCAGTATTTTCTTTGTGCCCTGCCACACATCTTCCCTCCTTGGCCTTCACCAAGGTTTTTTTCTGTCAGGGTATGTTACCCCTGGCCTTCTTTCACCAAAGAATAACCCACAAGGCAATGGGAGCCAGGGTTTTCAGGTGCCCTGTACTCACCTTTCTCTGGGGTGGCAATATGTGGCATTTTGTAAAGACTACCCCACCACAAGTAGCTCCACCATATTAACCAGACCCAGGAAGGTATAGTTTTTAGGTCTTACCCAGGACCAGTTTTCAGGCTTTTCTGCCCTAGTTATCTTCACTTTTTATGGGTACAGTCTCACTTCTGGGATTTATGGCCCCTCCTTGGCTAGCTGAAATCTCAGGCTTTCAGCTCTGGCAGTTTTAGTCTTTTTTTCTTTTTAACCTTTTGACCTCTTTAGGGCTCTGCCTCTGGATTGCCAGACCTCTTGGTTTTTCAGGGCTCTGCCTCTCCTGGGCTGCATACCTTTCATCAGATCATCTTCTTTGTCAGCTCTGGCTCTGCCCCTCCTGCCAGCTCTTGCATCCGAATAAGCTCTATTAGTCTCTACACTGCTTTGCTCTCTAACTTTCCGCATGTATTTGTTAACTCATTCCTCTCCTCTGATGTTGTCTTTTGTATAACAGCCATCAGCAAAGATTCAACAGATATCTGACACTGAGAATTTTTTAGCTACTTAACCTGTTTCTCTGTATCAACTTTCAGCTCCTCCACAGACTGCTGCACTGTTACAGACATCAGTTCCAGAGGAACAGACACAACATGCTTAATTCTTACAACTTGCCGAGAACTAATCCAATCAAGAATCATCTCTGTCTGGCACCCTAGTGCAGATAGCCTAGAGGGAAATCAGGGACTGGGTTGAATTCCTTGACCCCCGACCCCTAGAAATTAAATTTGCCCATCAGCTATGATTCCCAACTTGACACCGTCTATCCATCTCTGGCCCCTGGCTGGCTTGCCAATTGTTGCTCCAGGATTCCTTTTACCAGAGACCCCCAAGGATTGATGTGGCTCTTCATCTGATTTGGTATCAAGTGAACTTTATTAGTACCCTCTAGGTTTATTACAAGCTTATTATCCTTGTAATACAGCTGGCAAGTGGTTCCTTCAGGAATTATAGCAGTGACGTTTGGTGGTACTCACCTCAGATCCTCTGCTGTATGTGTGGGATATTAGTTTCTGGTTTCCTCATTGTTCAAACAAGAATTCCAAGGTTGATCCTTTCTCCCCAGGGTGGCAACACACAACACACACTTTGTCTACTGCTTTTGAAACTTTCTCATCTCAAAATGTCTAATCCTCAAGATCCTTACCTCTTTTTTTTTTTTAGATAAGGTACTCCAATCCTATTCTGTTTTTGGTTCTCTCTTTCTAGGGAAACTACTGTACCTGGTTAGCCCACTGTACTAATCATAGTAAGGCTGTGCAAAATTTCAACAGATGTTTCATTTTGAAGCTGTTTCAATGCATTTCAAGCTTGAAACAACGAAATCAAAACAAAACAAATGGCTTCAAAACAGCTTCAAAATGAAATGAGGGCACTCAAAACTGTTAGACCTTGACTCCATGCGATGCTCAATGACTAGAGAGACAATGGATCGATGTCATCACACATCACCTGCACACATTGCTTATCAACAGCTTTATTCAAAATGGAGACAGCTTCGGATAAAGCTCCAACAAACCGGGGAACTGCGCTGAACATTATTTTTTTCATATTTGTACACCTTGGTTGATACTCATTAACATTTACCCCACCTTTGTCCCTCCTTTGTTCCACCCTTAGTCCTTCCCATCTTAAGCTCTGCCTCTGTTTACTGTTTACTTCATTAGCATATAATTACCTATGCATTTAACTTATTTACATGTATTTTGCTATGAGCGCATACTTAAGACGTTGACCCCTGCTTCTTTCAGTCACTTGGGCAGACTTCGACCAAAGCCTGGAAGCTTCTAATGGCTTCTTTACCAATCACCATTCACCTTTTTGCAGATGTTTGTCTCAGATTCTGTTATCAGTTACGTGTTGTCATTCACATTCCAGTGTGTTTGTTAGTCCTAGTTTGTACCATCTCCACATTTCTGAGACTTTGTCTCATTCACAGCACACAGACTTAATGCAGACTCGCTTGAAAATGGTTGACACAGTTAGGATGGCTACTTAGTATAAGCATTCATAAGCAAAATCTGCTTTATCTCCTAATGATAGCCGGTGGTTTGCATCCTGTTTCTTTTACACAATGAAATATATATCTTACAACACTACTATATTATTAGGAAAATGCTTGCCTAAGCCTCTTGCAATGTTACTGTTAACATACCATTCTGCCTTGTGGTTAGCAGCTTGCTAGGCCACAGGTTATAGCCTTTTATTCAGCTGCAGATCCAATGCTCCCCAAGATCCAAATACTGTCACCCTAACAAAAATGTTTTGAGTTTCAAAGAAGCCCGGTGGTGGGAGGTGAGGGAGAGCCAGGGCTGCACTCTGAGTAACTCCATCAGCCCCATGGAGCTCAGCCCAGCGTCAGGAGAGCCAATGGCAGATCTGTGCTGAGCACAGCCCTGGCTCCAATTGTAGCCTTGGCCAGTGGCTCTCCACCACCTCCTGCCACCAGGCTCAGCTGTGTGGGGCTGCATAGCCTCCCACCACTGGGCTGTGCTCACCAGGGCTGTGCTCCAAGCAGCTTCACCACTGGCTCTTTCACTGCCAGGCTGAGCTCCATGGGGCTGGCAGAGCCACTTGGAACATAGTCAGTCCTGGCTCTCCCCCACCTCCTGTCACCAAGCTACACTCCAAGCAGCAATGCCAGCCCCACAGCCCTCCTGGTAGTGTGGGCCCCCAGATCCATGCATAGAATGATAGGCTGCCACTGCTGCCTGGGACCAGTGGCAGCAGCAGTCTTCCCAGTACTGGGCGTGGGCTGTGCCCAACACCAGTCCCAGGTGGCAGCAGCAGCCTCCTGTCATCCTGCATGCAAATCTGGGGGCCTGCACCCCTAGGAGATGTCCAACACAGCCCCACAGCCCTCCCAGGTGGGAGGCCCCCAGATCTGCACACAGGATGACAGCAAGCTGCTGCTTCCAGCAAGTGTTATGAGTTTTGCTCTCAGCAGCTTGAGGTGCAGAATCGCAAAAATCCCTGCACCTATCTCCTTGAAACTTGACAGGCTTCATTCCCTCAGAAGGGGCTACCATTCTTGCAATTTCATCCAAATCAGGCAAGAAATGATAAAGTTATAGGCATTTTCATGATTCACCATTATAGCCTATGAGTGAAATGTTGAAACAGTTCTGACAAAACGAAATAGAACAGTGTTTTGAAACAAAACTAAACAACAAGACAAAGCACTGTCCCTTCAAAATGGTGAAATGGAAGTCAAAATGAAACAGTGCTGTTTTGCACTGCCCTAAATCATAGGACTCATTTTCCCAGTGACTGTGTACAATTTAATTGCTTAGTTCTGGGAAGGCCTAAAGTTATGCTAAGAGCCTGAACATAACTCAGTTTGCCTGCTGCAGTCAGTACCTTAATAGGCAGATTCGGGTTTCCTTTGGTTGGGGTGGAGGGCTTAGAATAGAAATATATGGGGAAAAGTAGAGTGTGTGCACTTTTTTGAGATATGGGAATATGGCGTTCAGAGCTTTTCATTGTACCACATTGATTTTTAGACCTAGTCCTGGAAAAAAATCTAATATGCACATTTTATATATATTAAAAAGTACATAAAATATGCAGTGCAGTCTCCCTCCCATGCAGGAGTCAGCCCACAAAAGGTTGGAAATGCCACAGGTAAATATAAATCTACTTCATACTGTATATACTCAAGGTTCCTTGTAATGAGCAAGTATACATAGACTTACATAAATAATTTTTAATAACAGGTATGTGCTGACTTCCCCTGTTTGGTACAATGCTAAGTAGATTCCCTTTTTGTATTAACTCACTTGGAATAAGTCACAAAACTGAAGGGTGAAGCCAAACATTGTGGTCTAACAATCCATCTCCTTGCTTCACTTAAATTCAAGGGTAATATGTAAGTAGCATTGACCCTTATGAACACAATATATATCCAATTGTATTTGTAATTTGTTATACAAGTCTTCATCAAATACAAAAATATTTTAGCCAGCTACAGTTACATTAAAGCTAACTGCGAAGAAGAATGTAGTTTGAAAGCTTGCTCTTTTATAGCCTGAGTGACTAGAAAGCTGGGTTTGCTGCTGAATGTACACTTCCTTCATACAAATGCTTCTGTAACACTCCTGGGTGCTGTGATAGAGTGTGAACTGCATTTAGATTTGCTATCCTGAAATGTTATTATCTCAACACAAAATGAAAATATAGTACTGTGGAAATCTTGAATTGTGGGGTGCAAAAATGACATGAGCACTAAGTCATACCACAAGGATCTGTTCCTTTTACCAGGATATTTTGGCTTAGCCCTCATAATTCAGTGTACCTTCTTGGGTTTTTGTCATGATGTGGAACTGGGGGTTTATCATGTGACCCAGAGTAGAGAGCTGGGTTTCTGCCAGTGATAAGGTTACAGGCCTCTTTATCAACTTGTTCTGGCTCTTTATTCATTCTCTTCTCACCTTCCCATGTTAGTAATATGTATGCATAATATATAAGTAGAGTTTTAAATAGACCATGGGTGGGCAAATATGGCCCATGAGCTGGATTCAGCCCACCAGGCCATTCTATCTGGCCCACAGGGCCCCTAAAAATTTTAGAAAATATTTACCTGCTCCTGGCTGCCTGTCAAAGATGATGGGAGCCAGGGGCAGCAGGACTCATGAGGAGCCTTGGCAGCAACACAGCAGCCCACCCCAACCCAGCCCCACACCCACCATTTCCCATGCTTTCCTGCCTCTGCACTGCTCCAGTACCACATGGCTCCCAGCCACATCACCAAACCAGGGAGCATTGGGCTGCGCCAGTACCCAGAGTGTGTAGGGAGGAAGGATGTCTGTGGGGGGGGGGGTGTATGGAGGGACAGGTGTGTGTGTGTGTGTAGGGAGGGATGGGGGGTATATAGGGAGGGGTGGTGTGTGTATGTGTGTGTTTGTAGGGTAAGTCTCACATGTACACCCCATCATATACATGCACCCACACCTCCCCTTCCACTGCCATACATGCAAATCCCCACACCCACACCTCTCAGCCACCCTCCCACCCATACTCCACGTATCCACATACACAACCACATGCTCTCTCACCCCACACTCTCTCCCATACCCCACATTCTCACACACTCACAACCACCCATAAGCACATACCCACCCCGCTCCAAAATATAGAAGAGTAAGACTTAATTTTAAGCTATTATATACAATCACCTCTGTATACACTACACAAACTCATATAAACCAGGCCAAAATATTTTTCTGAAATCAAGTTAATGAATGTTTTAGATGTTCACTTTTTAGAATATAATTTGGTATTTTTCTAGTTCTGAGATGGCAAAACCCCTTGCTGAAAGGAGTACTTCTGGGGGCAAGGGGAGAGCCTTCTGGTGTCAAAGGTCAGGGTTTCCAGTCACAAGATGGCGACTAGGAAGCAGGTGCCTGTCAAGGGGCAAGGCTACCTATGCAGCCCTCAACAGCTTGCCAAAACTGAGTAAGCGAACTTCTGCTTGAAATAATTTCCCACCCCTGAGATAGACTGTACTCTGTCAAAATTCTGTTCTCAGACTGGGAAGATAGCCATCAGTTTCTGTTTTGTCCAGATATGCTTAGAAGAGTAGTATCAGAATGAAGATTTACTTATGTGTATTTTAAAAGATATTTTCTTTACACTAGGAAGTGCACACTAATAACTAAGACAACAAAATTCCTTCAGTACTTCTGGGCATTCCTTCAATACTTTGCTAGGCAATACACTTCTCATTACCATACAAAAATGACAAATTAGAGACAGTTCAGGGGTGAGCAAAAGATAATAATTGGGGGGATTGAAATGATAGGCTCAGGAGGGAAGATTAAAGAGCTACACTAACTACACCTAGTTTGGCTAAATGACAACTAAGGTGCTGGGAGCATGATTACAGTTCATAAATATTTGAAAGATGTCAGCTCCCTAAGAGGGAGAAAGATTATTTAGAGTGGCACAAAAGGGTAATAACCAGGAGTGATGAGAGGAAGGGGAAGATTGAAGGAAGAAGAAATAAAGAATTTATGCTGAACATCAAAATAAAATTGAGGCTAAAGAACAGTCTCCTGTGAAAAGCAGAGTGAACACCACTCCTTTGGACATTTATAATTGGATTGGGCAAAAATACCAAAGAGAATTGCACTGGGCTATAGAAAATACACCTATACTGGTAGTTTAATTGATGGGATGACCTCATATGGCTTAATCCCTCATTTAGCCATTTGGTACTCAAAATCAGATGAATACTGTCTATTCACTGTGACTTCACCTCCACCTCCTCCCTCCTGCCACCTTCAGATAGAGTTATGTCCCAAGTCAGGTACAGAAGGAGAAATCCATGTATGTTCCTAGAAATCAAGAACTACATGCCTCTTTTTGAGGATGTTATGTGTATATTTGGGGGTACAAGGTTGGCAATCCAATAATTTTTTTTAACTAAATATCTGCAAACTTGTAACTGACAACCACTTTCTTTTACTGACAAATGTTTTTATTGTCAGTAAAAAAAATTACTCTTTGTTTTGAAAATCTACTTGACTACAGCAATGATCTTACTTTGTGATTCCCCTCCGAAATACCCTATTCACCCAAGACCCTGATACCCCTGACTACACACTGCACCATGTTGCCCCCTACACATGCCACTCCTTGGCCTGACCCCTATTCCCCCACTCCCCACCTCCAGCACCCCCCCCATCTCTGTCATTGTCCTTCCTGGCCTGGGATGATGCAGCCCTGCATACCATCATGTAGTAAGCACAGAGCAGCCACAGGCAGATGCTGGCCAGGGCATACATGCAGCACTTGGCTAGGACAGGAGGGTAGAAGGAGCTACAGACATTCCTGTGGTCCAGAAATCCTTGACAGACAATTTTCTACAGGTATCGGAACAATGCTCCTGCTTAGATGCCAGGTGATTCTGCTGTGTTCTCTCTCTCCAGCATGGACACTTGAATCTAGCTTCATTTTAACAAGGATCTAGAAACAAATTCAGTGTTTCTTAGCTTTTTATGGATGGTTCAAGTTTTCTTATGGACATCCCAGACACACATTTTGAGCCTGTTTTTTTGATGGGAGGTTTGTGGCGGGGTGGGTATTGCTGAGGGGTGGGGATGGGGGGCGGGATTGTGGACTGTCCATACATTTCTGGACATTTGGCATCCTGGGGAGGTGGTGAGTTCATGACATCCTGTCACACCTGCAAGAAAGAGAAACAACATGGACACTTCTCTGCTCTACTATTTATGATGTTGGGGAAAGAAAATTCCTCCACATCCACAAATGCAATTCAAAATGTGTTACTAACATGGGAAGGTGAAAAGAATGGCCTTAAACAAAAAAGCATTTTATACACTACTTCTCTCAAACATGAAGCAAGTGTGGCATGCTTTGGTCACCTTTATATGCAAACCTGTAAACTATCAGCTATATTGTCAAACTCTAATCTAGCTGATGTACTGACAGGCTGCAATTTAATATGCTGACTTGGTTTTAAGTCAATGTAACCCTTTTTTGGGTTACATTGCCTCAGATGGCTTCTTTGCATTCTGTTTCCTTTTCACTTATCTGTTACGTATGTTATCCCCAATTACTACATTTAATGAGTTTGGGTCAGTTTTACAACATAGTTAGCTAGTGAGGCTTGTGTGCAGAGCATGCTGAAAAGAATGTATAGGAAAAGAAAATTGAAAATAACGCATGGATGAGAGTTTAAAACAATGGAGGGTACAAACAATGATCTATTGAAAACGCATTTTAAAATGTATTCCATTTACTCACATGCCACAAATAAGACTATTTTTGGAAGGCAGAATGTAGAAAAAAAGATTTTATCCAATGGCATGGCCAACTGCACGCAGTAGTTCATTCACTCACAGCCAGTTCAGTGGCTGCTCCAGGCACAAGCTATAGTTTTAATGCTCTCACCACTGCTAAAGAATTTGGCTACTCAACGAAAAGCTACGATTTGTTCCCTAGTAGCAATGAGAGCATTAACACTGGACTCCATCCCTACTGCTTCCTGGGCCAGAGACAGATGTTTACTTTTTTGGCAAGTATCACAGCACAGCATCTCCACGCTTCTATGTCAGTGAAGAAAAATCAGTTCCCTTCTTTCAGACTTAAGCCCTTCAAATTTGGGGTGCATTTTTGAGTAAAGGGTACAGGTGTGTGATATACAAATAAATACGTTATTTATGTTCAGTACTCAGCATCATATTATCAGTGGAATTCAGGTGGTCAAAAAAAGTTTAAAGATCCACCCAAGTTTAAGGCACTTCAATTTCAGTAGCTAGTGGCATAGAAAGAAGTGATGTGGCCTTCATTGTACCTGGCTGCCGTTAACTCCCTGCCCCTTTTATAGCTGTGTCTCCCTGGTACCAGCTTGAGTACCAGGTATGGATTTACATCTGGATCAAGTAGGAGCAGCCTAGAGCATCACTCAAACCCATGTCCCTGAAGCTTTAACAAGATTCCTTAACTTCCCTGCTGCTGCACCCAGGGGGTTGGTAATACTGCTTATCATACAGGGTGCACATCATTGTCCATGACAAGGCCATGTTTTAAGTTTCAACGGTTTGAGTTGAAATATTTTGTGCCGGGGCCTACTACAGGCTGATTGTTTTTGTAAGTTGTTAGCTGAAGCAGTAAAGCTTTGAGTGGGATAGGGGGAATTTTTTTTTTTTTTTTGACGCTCTAGAACCCCCATGTTTTAGAGAAAGCAGTCAGATTTTGGAAGGGATATGACCTTTTTGCCAGGAATGTGACTTTTTCTGGGATTTAATCCTCCCAAATTACTGAATTAGAACACCCTTACAATTCAATTTGGATACTTTCAGTAAACATTTTCTAGATCTCTGTAGGCTACAGTTCCTCAAGAGTCTCTGCACTGAGCCCAGAGCTTATCAAAATCTTCACTGAAATCACAGCCAAGTCAAGATCGAGGCACTCAAAATGAGAGCAGGGAATCTTTCTACTTGTCCTTTCAGTATTCCTGCTGCTCAAAGTGGGCAACATAAGAAAAAATTATGCCTAATTTTAATGCAGAAGTAATGAGAGATGGTGCTGAGGAATAATTCATGCTATGTGTCCACCTGAAGAATGGGACAGACTGGATGTCACTCTCTAAATAAGGTGAATTTTATTAAATGCTATCCAATTGCCCATCATGAATGACAGAGTGTTTCAGGGAGTGTTTAGATGCTCCCCACTCACCCTTTGGGGCTGGCCATGTAAACAGTCATAGTATCATAATACTTAGGGTTGGAAGGGACCTAAACAGATCATCAGGTCTGACCCCCTGCCCCAGGCAGGAACAGGTGCCAGGATCATATCACCCCAGCCAAATATCTGTCCAGCCTCCTCTTGAAGACCCCCAAGGTAGGAGAAAGCACCACCTCCCTTGGGTGCGCATTCCAGAGTCCCCCCATTGCTGCCACCTTCTCCCCCAGCTTCCAGCATGGCAGATCCCTCCCCCCCCCCACCTGCCTCTGCCTCCACCTCCTCTGACAGAGCAGTGGGGCTTCCCTCCACTTGAAGTGGTGATGATGGCAGCTCCCTCCCCCAAGTCTGCCTACCTCTGCCTCCACCTCCTCCCATGGAACACCAGAGCTTTCCTCCTCCTGAGGAAGCATCAGTTGTACCTCCTCTTCCCTCCCATCCACCCACTCACCTCCTCCTCCACATCTGCCTCCTCCCGCGGAGCAGCAGGGAGGAGGTGGTGGGAGGAGGCAGATGTGGAGAAGGAGGTGGGTGGGAGGAAGTGGCAGCAGCTCTTCCCCCCCCCAACTTTCCTGCCTCCGCCTCCTCCCATGAAGCAGCAGGGCTTCCCTCCACCTGAGGTGGTGGCAGTGGTCATGGCAGCTCCCTCCCCACTGCCTGCCACCCAGCAGCCTCTGCCCCTGCCCACAGAGCAGCGGGGCTTCCCCTTCCCCTCTTCTACCTGCCTCCAGCTCCACCTCTTCCCATGGAGCAGCTGGGCTCCTGCCTCCCTGCCTGAGGAAACACAGCCCCGGCAGCCAGTCACCGCTGGCTTTTCAACAGCACATGTGCTATTGCCTGAAAGCATTGTGGTCAGACAGACACAGACAGACTAAGCCCTTTATTATATTAGAATGCTCAGTGCTATTTGCGTACTGCATCAGAGGGCAACCTGAACTCCTAAGTGCAACTGGTGTGTGCTGGCAAGTTAACTGAGCCTTGTTACTGGGTAGCAAATAAAACTCATTCAATCACAAATGTTCCCAATTCCACTGGTTGTCCTCCAGTTGCAAAATCAGTTCAGGAGCACTATGGAACTGAATGAAGCAATGCCTGAAACACCAGCACAAAGTGCTTCTGAGAACAGAACTAGGGAAGATAAGACAATCTCCAAAGTTGCAGATATTTAATGGGCTGGCCAAGAAAGCCAAATTATTATTGATGCAATCCTAATCAAGTAGGTTGCACAAACTGCTCTAGCAAACATTCACCTGAAGCTTAGTGACTTCTAAAGCAGGGCAGGCAAGGCATATCTTTTTTCATTAGTATAACTTCAGGAAGAAATCTTTCCATTAGTGTGGTCTAAATGGAGTTCTCATTGGAAAGGCATTGTGATACTCAAGTTGTGATCAGTCTTGACAATGAAATATTGAGCCCTGCTGCTGCTGTTTGATATGTGGAGTTGAAAAAGAGTATATTGATAGAGTAGGATTTTTTTTTAGTGGCCCGTTCCATAGGGTCATTGCAGAAAACTGGATACTTACTGACTGTCATCACCACAGGGTCTAGGTGCCTCAAAAATATCAAGGAGTTTAGCCTTATGACACTCTTGTGAGGCAGGACATATTTTGCAGGTATGGGACTTGTATGGTGAGAGAAACAGCTGGAATTTAAAAAACTCTCAGCACCTAGAAGCTTCAACTGAGTATGCTCTGAAAAACGGAACCCACTGAGTGCCTTAAAAAGAGCAGTTTTGTTAAAAAGCTGGGCCCCTAGTGACTTCCTGATGAAGTCCGTGACCAGGCTGTGAACTGATTACTGATCTCTTTGCATCTTAGTCAGGCACCTTGATCATAAAATCATCCTTTGTCTGAAGGGTTGGTTAAATTATGAAGGGATTAAAATGTGTATTACATTTATTAGCTCTCTCTGACCTCCTTTCTCTCAGGCCCTCTTCTAACAAGTTGTTATATGCTTTTGAAAAATGACTTCATTTTATACTTTCTTAAATGAGAAGTGAACCCCAAAGATGCCTTGTTGATAGCCTTAGAGATAGCAGTTCACTTGTTAGTCACTGAACAGAAACTGTCCAAGGTTTTCTGACTGCTCACCTCATATGCCTTTTCCCTGAGGAAGGCTGCATTCAGTTCAGATTCTACTCATAGTATGTCTGTGCAGTTTAAAAACAAAAGAACTGAACTAGTGCTAACCATGGAGATGGGTTTTTTTGCAATGTTATATTTAACTGCTGAGATCTGGACTGAAGCCTCACCAATTTTTAATCAGATTTCAGATTTTAAGGAGCTTAATTTCAACCGGCTGCCTCTAGAAATTGACAGATTACATTCTAATCTCTTCTTCTCCTTGCTGCAGGTGAAATATGGGAACTATGCTTTTGTGTGGGATGCAGCAGTACTGGAATATGTGGCAATCAATGACCCAGATTGTTCCTTTTACACGGTTGGTAACACCATTGCAGACAGGGGGTATGGAATTGCTCTTCAGCATGGCAGCCCTTACAGAGATGTATTCTCACAAAGGTAAGGTTTGGGAGAGAAGGGAAGAGGGGTTAAGGGAAGATGCCTCTCAGATCACTTTCCTGGTGGGGGGATATTTCACCATTGCTTTTGGCTTCATGATTTCTTTCTTTCTGTGCAGTCCTGACCTTAGGAATGTGTGTAAAACTGAAAAGCAATGCCTTCAAGTGGGATGGGATAGAGTGGGAGAGGGAAGTATGCTGGTATCACCAGGCCTTATGTAATAGAATGCGTCTCTGAAGTAAATTGCTATAATTTCACACTCTGGCATTTGTATGTTAGCTCCAGTTATTTATCCTATTTCCATTAATATACTTTGTTGGATGTAGTGTTGACTGGTCTCACCTTTCCTGAAAAACAGCAGTGAATTGCACTGAACTTTACTGACAGAATCAGGTAAATGTTTGGGTTCTTTGCTGTGTTGAGAAGATGGTGCCATACTCTATATTTTTCAGAAGATTACTCTTCCTCATACAAACCAGTTAAGTGCTGAAGATAATCTCAAGACCATTTGAGATACTGAATTTCTTTGAATACTCAAGAGTTCAGATGCTCATTCCCATCATAGTCACCATTTTAGGGCTATACAAGGGAGTAGTCTAGTAAGATTTAGGCTAGGGACAGAAAATATACATAAACTGGTATAAGTGATCAGAAACTGGTCTAAATCTGTAACAGAACAGAAATTCAGTGCATATAGACCAGTTTCAAAATGGTGAGACCAGGTTTAAGATAGACCTGGATGGATGTAGTATCAGATGTAATCAGTTTAGGTTAGACTGATCTATGGAACTTCTGTCCCAGATCCTCTCCTGATTCAAGCTAAGTCACAGCCCCCTGGCATCCCAAGCTGCTTTGTGGCTCCCCGCTAGCCACCCCTTGCAGGGTGGGTGGGCTAGCCTCTGCCAGTGCTCCTCTGCAGCAGCCAACCTGGACTGTCACAGAGCTAAAACAGCAAAGACTCTGCTCCCCAGACCCATGTCCTGCCTGTGCCTATCAGCCTAGTGAGGCAGCTTGCGGGGGGCTAAGCTAAGGGATGTACAGCCCTTCCTCCTGCGAGTTTCTGCCACTGACCCACAGGGGAAGGGACAAATGAAGCCTCCCACCCCAGTCTCTTCCCCCTCAAACTGAGGTCTGCCTAGCTGGGGGCGGGGGGAGGTTCCCCATCCCTGCCTGGGAAGACCAGCTCCACAAAAGGAAGGACTGGACCCTGCTGCACAGTAGAAGGCCTCTGGGCTGCCTGCCATGTGTTGCTGGCTGCTGCTGGTTCTGGGCCCTAGTGAGACATGCCAGGCAGCCCATGGGGCTTGTGCCAGTCAGCCGGGATGGGAGCACTTCCTAGAAGGAAGGATCAGGCCTGTGGCACAAGACCCCAAATTGTTTGTGACATCCCACCAGCTACCACTAGTGCTGGGCTCTGTCAGATCAACAAGCCCAGGAGACCTTTGCCAGGCAACAGGGCATGGACCTTCCATCAGTGTAGCGCTTCCACGCCCACAACCTGGTGCAAGCCCTCTGGCCAACCCAGTACATCGCACCATATCCCAGCACCAGCAGCAGCTGGCAAGACATGCCAGGAGACTTCTGCCAGGGGGCGGAGCCCAATTGTTCCTTCTGTAGAGCTGGCCTGGCTGGGAGGGCATGGGGGAAAACCTCCCTGCAGCATGCAGCTCCTCCCCCTGCTGGGAAGACCTCAGCTGGGCTGAGAGCTGAGATTGGGGTGAGGGGCTTCATTCCCACTTCCCCCTGTGGATCAAAGGCAGACTCACAGGGGGCAGGACTGTACAGACAGGCCAGCTGTGCAGGGATGGGGAAACCCCCCATGTGACACATGACACCCCCCCAGCTGGGTAGACCCCAGCTTTGGGGGCCAGGACTCTGCCCCCTCCCCTTGCAAGGGGAGAGGGACGTCAGAGGGTTGGAGGCATGTGCCAGGCAACAGATGAAGGATGGCCTTGCTCAGCTGTGCTCAGGTGCCCTCAGTAGCATCCAGCATATAGGGAAGTATGCAAGCCTCCCTCCACACCTCCCACCCCCACCTTTTGGCCTCAGCCAGTGCAGGCATCTGCCTGTATTCCCCAACTGAAGAGTGAATATAAGTTCTGTTCCACAGATCCAATCTAGGCAGCTTAAAGAAACCTGCAAAGATTGGATCAATTCCTTCTCATGGTTTTTGACTGTCTGTACTTAGGCTTAGTCTAAACATGGAAACTAGTCACATTTCTGGTACCTTTTGTTTTCAGTGGGTGCATCTACATATGCTATTAGGGTGCATACACAAACTCCAGTGCTTGTTGCTCTGGAGTTTATTGCTCCCAGGTGCCACATCTGCATGTGTGCCCAGGAGTGCAGCAGGTTGAGCTTGGTCAGTCCAGGGCTGCTCCCCCCACATCAGCGTGCTGCTGAGGGGCTGGCTGGGGAATGAGGGTGCTTCAGTGGGGGCTAGCCAACAGGCAGCCCCTATACTGTAACACCTTCATGCCCCAGGCAGCTGAGCAGCATCTGTTCTTATAAATACTATCCTGCTGTAGTGTTAATTAATCTACTCCAGCCTAATAGTGCTGCATGTGTAGGTGTGTGACAGCTAATAAGTCAACTTCTCAGTAAACGTCTCATGTAGATGTGCCCAGGGAGATCAGAAATACCAAGAGGATCATCTTCATAAGCCTATCCCATCATTTAGACTAGACATAAGAAAAATGTTATTTACAGTGCAAGTGTCCAGGATCTGGAACAGACTCCCCCCAGAGGTGGTGCAAGCACCTACTCTGGACTCTTTCAAAAAACATCTGGATATTTTTTTTGCTGGGATCACTTGATCCCAGCTGACTTCCTGCCTATAACTCAGGGGTGGGGGGATGGGAGGGGAGGGGCTGGACTCAATCTCATCTCAATCTCCAGCCTCTAATGTCTATGAATCTATGAATTGTTAGTTTCAGTCCACTAACGATTCAAAATTGTAGATGTGAAAAAGCAGAGAGAGAAAAAAAAAAAAAACTTATCCAGGCCTATGAAAGCTACTGCTTTTCCATTTGAAATTTTGGGTAAAGATTTGGGTAAATCTCATGCTTATTTATTCCAAGCCTGTTCCCTCAAACGTGTTGCTAAATGTTTATGCTTAAGGCACGTAATAATTTTACACTTGCTTTGTTGGAATTTCTTTTGTGTGGTTGTCATATTGAATATGATTCATTGTCACATGAATATGGTTCATTCAGCCTTGTGCCCCTTTTGTATTTGCTTTCTGTGAACATTCAACTGATTAGTTTTACTGGCACAAATATTTGTAGAAAAAAAATTTCAAAACTGTACTCTTCAGTATTCACAGGGAATTAATTTTAAATTCTCCCATCCAAGTATTTGTGCCAGACATGCTTGGGCACACATTCTCATAGAAAACAGAAACAATGAGAAATTAATGCCATATGAATTAATCTAACCGGTCACATCTAAGCTGCACAGCTTGATTTCTGAATGTTTGTGTTCAGTCAGTATGTAGAGTAAAACATTCAAGAAGGTAGTCTTCAGCTAACTTCATATAGTATGTCAATTTGAGGAAATCTCTTATCTGCTCATAGGTATTCCACAAATGGAAAGAGCCTAAATACATTGACTCTCTTATTTCTTGTGAATTATCTGATTTTTGTACTGTGAGATACCAGGAACAAACACTTAATGAAGAATCACTGAATCATGCATTTCATTTATATAAAATGAACATTTCAGAGAATTAAAGACTCTGCATGAACATGACTGCCTAGTCTCAAATGAAAATATTTAGGACTGCAACCGTGTTTGCTTGGTTTCTGGCATGCTAGAGAAACGTAAGAATGCCTTCTAGAATCTTTTTAATGAAAGGCTCCCAGCTCTCTGAACTCTGGTACAGTTACAGGAGATGGTTGGAAAGTGATCAAGAGGATAAGGATATCTCATCTGGAGTGTTATCTATATTAATTAAAGAAATGGAGACAACGAAAAAGCTGGAGACCAGTGATGAAATTGTTGCTATTGGACTTTGGCTGGGCAGAATTTCACCCCAGGGGTTTGCATTTAAGGTTATACTATCTTTATAGCAAAACTAATATATGTGTGAAAAAAAAATCAGTATCAATTACAGTATTTCAGTCATAATAACTGTAATGTGTAACTGATGCAATTATACTATCTTCAGTCCTCAGAGGACTGCAAATGATCACTGCTAGAATTAGGAAGAAATTATCTCCTGTGATACAGTACTGAACTAGGGAAGATGAGTTATGTCTTTTTCTAAAGCATTGCCATTGGGTGCTAAAGTACAATTGTATTCTGTTACAAAATCACAGCATTTTAGTATATTACATTTTGAAGGTGCATGAAAGCAGAAAAAGGTATACAAATCTGCACTTATGTAGCATCTTTTATCCAAAAATCTTTGAAGGACTGCATAAATATTAATAAATGTTCTTCCTGTTCAGTAGAAGAGTGACCTTTGGCATAGGAGAACTGTGACTTCCCCAAGGTCATAATTTATCAATGGCAGAATCAGGAATATAGAACCTGGGATTCTTGATTTCCAGTCTGCCACTTTAGTGCTCAGACAGTAGATGAAGAAAGATGGACGGATAGATACAATGTGAGATCTGTAGACACAGGAGTGTCTAAACAGATATTGTGCAAATTTAGCACTAATGAATAAATTTAATATTATCTAGACTGATGGCTGAACAGAAGGAATGCAAACCATGTACCCAGAAATGTCAGAATGTGCCTAGACTGGAAAACTGAGGGGGGTAGGTATAGATATTTTCTTAAAGCATGAGTGAGTCTTCTTAAGACAGTTATTTCTTTGTGATGAGAGCCTATTATTATCCACTTCCCATTACTTCCACAAATTAAAATGTAAACTTTTAATTCTGGCAGAAACTATTTAAGAGGCAGATTTATAAAGCATAGGTTTTGCTAATCTCTCTTTGTGCTCTTTTTCACAACTACTATCATGTGGATTTTACAAATCACCCTTGCTTTTCTTTCTAATGAGAAGGCTGAATAATCAACAGTTGCTGCAGTCTGCATTCTAAATAGAGAAGGAAATAAATTTCACTGGGTTAGATTAGCAAATGTTCACATGAATATTTCAAATTCCTTAATGTGCTAAGGAATCCATTTGAAATGTATGGTCATTTCCTGCTTTTTTCTGGGGATAAACATATTTATGTAAAAATGCATGGCTTTACTTTTATGAAACATCCAGATTTCATTCAGACCTATCAGCTGCATAATGTTAAATCCATCCAATGCAGCTGCAGAAGGTCTGCAAGATTGCCAAAAAAAAAAAAAAAAAAAACTAGTCTCAGCCCAGGTAACATGAATAGTATGAGGCACTCTTCATTATCTCCCCAGCTGAGGGGATCCCCAGCAGCCAGAGAGAGAAATAGAAGATCTCTACATATTTGAAAGCCCTCAAGGCCACAGTTATCCTTTTCTCTCAAGGGGGTTTGCAGATAGTGATTCACTCCTAGAGACTGGAGTCTGCTAATATAATGAAAACTTTTTGGACACTTAGGATTTGCTGTTGTTAAACTCTGGGGACATCACAGAGAATAGTACATATGGGGAATGAGAAAAATTTGGGGAAATAATGGCATATGCTTATTCTGTGAATTATTCCAGTATCTCTTAGTGTGAGGGAGTGGGGCCTAGGAGCGGCCATGAACTTCAGGTGGTCCAAGCACCCTCGGAATCTCGCCCGCCATGACTTTGATCTTGAATAGTTAAATGGGAGGCTGCCTTTGTTCCCCTGGTGAACGGTATGCGTGTTCTTGCCCCTACTCCAAATGGGGCGCCTCCGTGCGCCCCTCCCTTAAGGGGTATGCGTGCCTCCAAACCTCCCCTTTAGCACACTCCAAGCTTCGCAGCTGTTCCGTGGGACGTTGTACGGTCCCTCGCCCCTCTGGGGCCCTCTCTGTCTCTCAGGTACCTTGGGCTCCGCGCCTGCCGGGCACCCCCTTGGGCTGGGCTCCTATCTTCCAGCCCGCTCCCTGCGCCCTGGGCCTGTCTCACCGGCGTCCGACTATCACTGGCGCCCCCTGGGTCCGGCTCGCTACCACCGCCCTAATACCGTCGCCCTTGGGCCTGGCTCGCTACTGCCACCCTAATACCGGCGCCCTTGTCGGCGTTCCTCGCCCTCTCCCTTTCTCTACCCCGCTCTGGGGCCTTGCCCTCTCTGGGGCCAACTGCCCCGCTCTGGGGCCTTGCCCTCTCTGGGGCAAACACCGCAAACTGATGTTGGCGACCAGCATGGACAGCTAGAGACCCTCTGTGTAAAAATTCGTGGGGAATTCAGCACAGGGGACACAACAGTGGGAGTCTACTACAGACCTCCCACTCAAAGTCCCG
>NW_017728948.1:71035203-71049148 GCF_001723895.1 Crocodylus porosus | reverse complement strand
AGCCCTAATGTCTATGAAATCTATGAAACCACGCGCCTTGCGCTCTTTCTCTGCCCCGCTCTGGGGCCTTGCCCTCTCTGGGGCCGCTACCACGCTCCGTACGCTAGGGGCACAGGTGACCGCCGCCGCCTGTCCCCTTGACCCTTCTCTGGGTCCGGCTGCCCCACTGGGCAAAACACTGCCCTTATGGGCTGGGGTCTGCAACTCCGCACACCGCGCCTCCCCAGCACAATACGGTGCCTCTCCGGCACAGACAATAGTGCCCCGCTGGCACTGTGCCCCTACTGGGCACCTGGAACCCCCAAGCTGTTGAGGAGGCCTCAGCAGGGCTCCCCACTCCTCTCCAGCCTCACCCAGTCCTCCGGTTTAACTGTAACAAACTCAAGCCCGATGGCTGCAACCCAAACAATAGAGCCTCCTGCTCATAACAAACTCCAAGCCCGTCTGGGGCTTGTAACCCGACCTCACTTTAGAGTATCGTGGTTCCCCGCATCATCGCAGCCAGCCAGCACAACAAGGCAGCAACCGCTGACTCCGGCCACTCAGCTCAGCCACAGAGCTCTCACTCCTACCGCCGCCAGAGAAGAACTGCTCGTCAGTCTCTGGCCTGGGCTGTTTATAAAGGCCCGGCCCTGCCCCCTTTTGGCCACCTGACCCACCTGATTGCCCTGGCAACCGGCACCTGAGCTGCCCGGCTGATTGGCAGCTCAGTTCCTTTTGCTTCCAAGGCACAGGACACCTTGGTGCTCCTGTGACACTTAGTAAGAAGGAACTTAGGTACCTATAGCACCAATTCTCCTTCTTCCAGGGCAAGTTTTTGCATCAGTTCAGCTAATCCATAGCAGATTTAACACATTTATTATTAAGAATTGCCAATGCTTTATTAAAACACACCTCACTACTACTTTTTTTTTTCAAAACAAAATAAAATCTCCTGAAATAATTGTCTTTGATAGTTGACCCTGGTGATGTGTTACTTAATCACCAAACCAAAAGTGTCTGGGGCAACCCGCCCCCCCAAAAAACACAGTGAAACTGCAAAGGTCTCTTTCCATGCAAAAAAGGGAGATACAAACATCCTTTCCTTAGCTTTACTCTAGCTAACTCAGATACCAGGAGTAGCGAAGCTTCAACAGTACTTAGCTAAGTCAATTTAAGTAAAGTCACATCAGAGCATAAACACATACACACATGTGACATGGTGGCAGCCATCTTGTGAGCTAAGTCAACTTAACCAATGTGATTCAAGATAATACACCTTGGAGGTGTATTATTTTGTGCCGCATTCAAGTCAACTCTGATCCACATACTTGTGTACGTTCTAACAGTTAAGTTGACTTTAAAAAGTTAAGGCAGCTTAACTGTCAGAAAAATAGTAAATGTATACACATGGGTCCTAATTAAACTGTACCAGCCATGGACAAAGCCCATGACTTGATGCTATTAGCTTGCTCTACACATAAATATATTTAAACCTGTTTGGTTAAATCAGTGCAAAATCCTGGGTTTAAGCCTAATTTGTTTGTGTCAGTTTAGCTTATGCCTGTAATTTTTATAGGCACAAACAAAGTTGATAGAGTGTTTTTAAATAGTTATGTGTATTCATACGAGTATTTGTACCCATTTAATTAAATCCATTTGCAGTCAGAATTTTAATTAAACAAGTGCTAGTTGTGTCTGTACACAAGAGCCAGTACAGAACTCGGTAATTAAATATACTGGAACCTTAGAACAATACTCATATAAAGGATCATTCTTTCAAAACTCCTGACAGAATTAAGTGTTTGAGTGTTAAAAGATGGTTTTTGACCTTCAGTGTACTGCAGAAACTGTAAACAGTAAATGAAAAAAAGTAGCCCTGTTCAAAGTGCAATATCAAAATGTTTTCAAAAAAGTTTTTTGTGGGCATGATTTATTAAAATAAGTCACCAATGGAAAGCTTTGGAAGGAAGCTGATCTTTGAAACCTTCCTACATATACATAAAAATGTTCTATGATGAAATAAAAACATGAGATTGGCTCTGGCTCTGAACTGTATTCAGTACGGGTGTACGAAGTGGGCCTGTAACAGGGGGCCTGCTCAGGGCCAGTCTCCACGTGGCCCACCCACCTGTTCTTGGGCTAACCACCCACCTTCTCACCCGCCATGCCTTGATCTTAATTCATAAGGGTGTTAATTAAGTGGGAGGCTGTGCATTCTCTGCCCCACTGCTAGCGGGCGCTGTCTGTGGCTCCATTCCTCCCCTACACCACAGCCCAAGCCTCACAGATGGCATCTAGGTGTTCTCTTCATCACTGGCCCCACACTGGGCCCCAAATATTCCTGACTGAAACACAACCTAGAGTCCTCTCATCAGGTGGCCTCATCCACCTTCATATAGGCTATGTAGCTCCCTGAAGCCATTTTCCCCTCTTGGGTATGGTCCCCCGGGACCTTTGGCTACCGGTCCTGGCCCAGCTCCAGGCCAGTTGGAACCCCTGGCCCTCAGCTCTCAGGCATCCCTCGTGGTGGGCCCCTGGCCCTTTTGACCAGTCTGGGCCAGGCCCCAGCATGGGCTAGTCAAGGGTACTCTCTCAATCAGTATCAAATCTCAGCCCCTCGCTCTCTTTAGGGGTCCACCCCCTGGGCCCTACATATAAAGGGGTAACCCACCTCGTGGTGGGAGCTAGGGGTTAAGGTGCCCCAACCCACCTTTCACTGGGGTGGTAACTGGCCTGGCATTTTCTGGGGGCTCCCGCACCACTGAGAGCCCTACCAAGCCAATCACTCCTGGCAGGGTGTAGTTTTAGGTTGTTCCCAGGACCAGAAGCCTCCTTGCCATCCCCTATAACTCCTCCCTTACCTACAGATGAAACTCAGCAGCCCGCAGGCCAGGCTGTGTTGTTGCCTAGCCTCCAGAAGCCAAACTGCCTTGTTTATATGGGCAGCCCTGAATCTAAAATGGCTGCCCTTATAAGGCACCTGGTGGCTGCCAGCTCCAGGGCCTTAAAGTGGCAGGCACACACAGTGCCCTGCTACAGGGCCATATTCAATTCAGATTTGGATTCGGCCTGATTCAGAGGACAGTGATTTGATTAATTGATTTGGATCACAGTCCTAATTTGATTTGGCCAAATCCGAATCTGAAGATTCGACACTGATTTGGTCATAGACACAGGTTTAAATGTTTTTTTTTTACATACCTCGAGGTACCACTGAGATGGTGGGGTGGATGGAGCGTCCCACAGGAGTGCAGGGGAGCTCCCCGTGTGCTTGGTGGTGGACCCAGATGTGGACCAGAAGTAGTTCCGGTCCTCTGCCAGGGAGCACACTGCCCCCCTGCCATCAAGCACACTGGGGACCCCCCGCATTCCCATGGATCACTCCATCCACCCCACCATTTCAGGGTTCACAAGCCACCTGGTTCCTTGAGGAATGTAGAAAAAACATTTAAAGCCGTGTCTATGTACGAATCATCTAATCTCTCCGAATCAATTCAGGGGGTTCTGATTCAACTCAGAGAAATTGAAGGGTCTCCTGATTTGATTTGGATTCAGAGATTTGGGCACCAAATCAGGCAGAATCTCCGCTGAATTGAATCAGCAACCAAAGCTTTGCACAGCCCTAGTATTCAGATGTGAAGATGACTGTTTGGGGTCCCAGATAGCCATTGTGACCCCTGCCTGTGTAACAGTACTCCTAAACTAGTTCATTCTAGTACACTTAGAATTCAGATAGTATGTACTTGTATCAAAATAATATAGAAACCCTTTAGGAAATATTTTAACAATAGTTCATTCATTTTCTGTTGATAACTTCGTGCACGCTTTGCAGATTTTAACAAATACATTTTGCCATGCCGTTAGACAACCCGCTGTCATGCTCCCATCAATTAGAATTCACCTTTTTCTTTGTCAGGGCTGACCTTCTGTGCACCAGCAGCCCTGTAAGCAGCACATAAGCTCTTCCTTCCTTCTTTCCTTCCTTCCTGCTGTAGTATTGGGAACTACTGAATTTTACAGGAAAGTTCCAAAAGGATGTGTCACTTGCTGTAATAGGAACTCTGTACACACAAAAAATTGATACCTGTTAAGGGCCCTTTTTAGTCCTAACCATCAAAGCCTCCATTGTTCTCCTGGGAGATATAATTTGCAAAATCTATCAGGATATGTTACAGGTTGTCTGTATTTCCTGTAGCGCAGCAGAATTGCTCAATTCTGAGCATGTGACTGGCATCTACGGTGGGTCAAGAATAAAGATATGGTAAAGAGTTATGATCTCATTCACATCTGCACTTTTACAGTTGAGCTCAGAATCTTTAGTTCTGTGCTCTGAAACAAGTATCACATGTTGTTAGACAGAGACGGACTGAGAGAAAGAATGTAAATTTCATGAGCTTCTGAGGCTAGCAGCCCAATTTTCACTACAGTAACTGGGAGCTGTCAGTGCTCAGTACCTCCAAAGATCAAGCCATAGTTGGTTTGCATTTTTCATACACAGAGAGCAGCCATGTGCATTATGTCTGCATGGCTTTTCCTTTAAATGAAAGGAAAAAATGAAAACAATAAAAGAACAAAGGTAAAGTTACCATTAGACAGTGCAGTGTACATCTTTTCAGCAGTCTACTTCATCAGCTGTGGCTCACAAAATGGCAATTGTCTCTGCAAAATGCAAACTACCAGACATTTAAAACTGTACACACATACCACCAGTTGCAGACATTACACTAATAATTTCAGAGGAGCTGTTCTACTGCCTCCCTGGAAACTTAGCTTACAAGTTGGCAGACATCACAAAAGGTCATGAGGAAGTCCTGGCTCAGGAAGTGAATTCAGTCACTTATTTTGCAATTATATAAAAAAAATATAGTTACTGATAACTTAGTGGCAGTTCCAAAGCTTTGTTCTTTGTACATCAGTAACTACACTTACAGGTTTTTAAGAATCCAAACATCAGGTTCAGAGGAAAGAACCAAGCTTCTGTGCGCAGAATGACTCCTTGTACATGCCTGAGGTTGGCTCTGGCCCTCCTCACAGTGGTACAGCTATCCTCTCTGCTTCTTTTATCTTTTCAGAAAATGTAAAGGTGCCAGAAAGTTTCTGCCCTGCAGTGGGCATGAATATATCATATATGGATTGTTCTACCTATTTTCTTCTCAAAGTTAGTTACTATTTTTTATTCTTCCAGGCTGTCATTTGGAGGTCACAGAAATACAACAGCCTCAAAATGCACAAAATAGCTGAAGTCCTTCCTAACTTCCCTGTTCTTCTTCCCTTCCTCTCTCTCCCTCACTTTGTTACTAGTGAAAATGAGTCCTTTTATTTAAGGAGATACTGTCTGGCTAGGATCCAACAAAATATCCCTTGCTATCTATGATATGTTTTACTGAGGCAATAGAGGGGTGTTTCATCATTGCCTTCAACTGATAGGGCACTAGATGAGATTATCTAATTAGACTTTTCAATTATTAAGTGAATAACAAATACAAAATAAGATATCAGACTTGCTTGGTCTCTTTGATAGCTACTTAAACTCGAAAAACCACACCCACCATAAATGGATCACAGAAATGAGATTTCGAAATGCAGCATGTTACAACTCAAACTTGATAAAAACCATCACAGGAAGAGCTTTTCTCCTGTCTCTCACCAGCATGTGAAAGTCCAAACTATTGGACTCCAAAATGAATGCCCAGCCCATATGCCCACCAGGTCAAATCTGGACACTTTTTTAGAAGGATTCTAGTTAAGTGTAACTTGCAAGATGACATGTAAGTAGCAGAGCAGTTTCTGTGGTAGCCAGGAATGCAAAAATTATTTACAATAACATCTACAACTTTTTCAATACCACATCTAGAAAACACATTATACACGAAAAGTCACAAGTCATTCCCCGTGCCCTGTTTTTTGCACTAGTGAAGTTAGCCTTGCACTGGTATAACTGAGACAGCTGGCACAGGTTCATTTAATGGCATGATGGAATCTGATCTCCATCCCAACAATCTCACCTTCTACTATGCCACACAGGAATGGTAGGACATATGTTTTGGGGATCAGGGATCAGATCCAAGTGATGTTATTACTATTTCACAGTGAAGGGGAAGCCCAGGATTCTGAATTGTCCCTGCACCAGCAAGTTGAAAGCCAGGTGCCTGCAGCTAAGCTAAAGTTGAGTGAATGGTCAGGGGCTAGGACCAAAAATCAGCTGATTCTGGGTCTCACTGGGGCTGTTTCAAGACTCTGGTACAGTCCCAGGCCTGATTGTAGATCCCAGCCTTCAGTCCAATCCCAGGGCTGGAAGTGCATCAGAGCTGGTTGAGAATCCTGTGAGGTCCCCGTGCTGGGACCAACAATTAGCTCATTGTCGGTCCTAACCCCAGGATTGCACTGGAGTCTTGAGCCAGCCCTGGTTACCCTGCCACATCTTCAGTTTAAGGCACAGTAAAAATCAGCACAAAAATGTTACACATCTTTTGGGGAATATTTTTGTGGCTGATTTCCTGTTATTCCATTCCATTATTTCCTTGAACATGTGGCAGGGTTACTAATTATAGAGTAACTAACAGATTAAACATGTCTTAATTGTAACCTCTGCCTGAAACCTAAGAATAATACTTGGCCCTAAAACCAAGAATGTATCCCAAGGCCTTCAGGATTACCAGCAATTAACCTCCATCCCTGCAAATGTCACTGTTTTATCATACTCAAGCAGACCCATGACTTTGATAGAATGGCAGGTTGCCTAGAAGTAACCAACAAGGTGTTTTTTGCCCTGGGCAGCTACAACAGCCAGGCTCCTAGGAGTGGCAGTGAGCAAGACAGCAGCAGCAATGGCTACTAATCTTGTACCGGCTCTAAGGTGGCTTCTAGAGTAGATGTCCCTCTCATCCACCCCTAATTATGATAGTTGGGTTACCATGCTCTTCATTTGAACCTCCCTGCCATTGAATCTCAGCTGACAGACCAGGATCTACAAGAAAAATCTGAAGCCTCATCCTAAAATAAGCCTAAGCAGGAAGAAAAGAAACAAATAAAAGAACAGTAATTTCCCTCACAGCCCTACCACAAGAAATCCCTCATCCCTTTTCACCTCTCCTAAGGAAAGTCTTGATCTCCTCTCTTTATGTGAACACTTATAATACACTTTTGCCTTATAAGTAAAACCATTGCTCTCAATACTACCACAAATATAACAACTTCATCGTAGTACTGAGAAAGCAGACTTTCACTGTTCTAAGGAAGCTGGCTTTGACCCATGCCATCCCATGAAATGGCCAAAATAGAGCAACACCACGAGGAATCCTGTACCCTCCTCAAAGGAGTTGCCTGGGTTTAATAGCTATCTGTACTTTGCCAGCTAGAAAGGGGCTGATGGCTGAGACAGGAGCAGTAGTTCCAAAGATTTTTCTTGCAGAGGTTTAAAGTCTAGGGGTTTTTTTGGTTCCTCAGCACTGCATCTGATTGGATAGTACTGGTACTGGCAGGGCTTAAATTCCTAAGAGACGTGCAACAGAGATTGAAGTAAATGGAATCACAAATAGCAATGCAGCTAACAGGCTATTGCAGCTTTTAAATATACCATGATACTAATTGGTAGGGTGGATGAAAGGATTCTGGAGCAGCAGCACTGCTTGTGGAGCATGCGTGGTGAAAAACATCACAAAGAAAAAAGGCACAAGACCTTCCTTAATGCATGCTGTATGCAGCTATAGGGAAGCTAGTCACAGAAAAATCACAGAACCACTTCACAGTTTGTCTTGAATAAGCACTTTGAATTCAAGCCGTGAAAGGGGTATTGCAGGTTGGAAATAAGCAGGAGTGAAACAGTCATGTGTGAAAAACTTGTACAACCCTTTCCTACAATGTGTATGGTGCAAAGCAGGGCTGATTCCTTTTCATGGTGAGCCCTTCATTCAGACTTACGTTTGTTCACCAGAGTGCCCCAAGGGATGATGAGGTCGAACGGTCACAAACTCCTGCAAGACTGTTTCAGGCTGGACATAAGGAAGAATTTCTTTACTGTCTGAGCCCCCAAGGTCTGGAACAGCCTGCCAGCGGAGGTGGTTCAAACACCTACATTGAACACCTTCAAGAGTAAATTGGATGCTTATCTTGCTGGGATCCTATGACTCCAGCTGACTTCCTGCCCTTTGGGCAGGGGGCTGGACTGGATGATCTCCCGAGGTCTCTTCCAGCCCTAATGTCTATGAAATCTATGAAAAAAAGATCTGTTGACACAGATTCCATCTCCACTGATTACAGGTGAACCACTGCAAATAAACTGTTTTTTATGTGTTAGAATTGCCAGTAGATATTACCTGAAAAACTACAGTTTACTAATTCGACTAATTAGCCACTACTTTAGCCTCAGTGGCCATGTGTAGATGAAACGAGGGGCATGTGTGCACAACACTTTAAAGTGGCTAAACGATTTTGCACCGCTTTAATGATGTCAGTGTTTACACGCCTTAGTGGTGTATTGCTCATTAATTCCAGCCGTTGTAGGAAATTCAGCGGCATAATGCACCTTAAATGACTTGAGGTGCAGCAAGCTAAAACTCCTCCAAGGCATTTTAGTTTGCTGCCCTATAGCTGCAGAGCAAAGCACTGGGCTCTGTGCAGCTCAGTGGCTCTACAGGAGCCCCTGCAGGCAGCCTGGGAAGGCAGGCCCCAGCCAAGAAAAGCAGCAAGCCTGATTACCCCCCACCCCAGAGTCTGCCTGCTGGAGCTGCACAGAGACTGGGTGCTTCCCTCTGCAGTGCCCCCCAGGACTGCCTGAGCTGGGTGCCTGCAGGTGGGCACTGCCACTGAGGGAAGCACCAGCTCCCCCCACTCCCCCGCCAACTGGCAGCTCGCCCTCCCTTTCCCACCACTGGAAGTGCATGCAGGTAAGCGCAGAGTGTGTACATGACATGGGCGTTTACTTCACCCTTTAAAAACCCACTGCCTCAATTTAGGGCCCCCATTTCATTTACACACTCTGAGGCACTTCAGACTTAGCATGTAGGAGGGCCAATTCATTTCCCATTAGAATAAGTGAAAACTGTTCCCATCCAAAGACATGAAAACAGTGTGCTGTGTAGTTAATTGCTCAGATATTTAATGTTACTTTGGGAGTGTTTATATCCAGCACTTAAAAATGTTCAGTTGTAAAACTGAATAATAATAAAAGTAATATAACTTTGAAAATATTGCTTTTCTGGGTGATCTTTATTCCATTTGTATTTCTTATTGGTGCAGAAGTTGGTCTTTTGGTTGTACCAAACTATTCTGTGACAGAATTTGTCTGTAGGTGTCAGCTCTGTTACCAAATATTGATCCTAATAAGAGCAGGTTAGAGTAGGTTCATTTGGCTCTGAAGCAGGTTACTTAAGTAAAAGAGTGACCAGTCTTGGAGAAGGAAACTGAGGAACAGCTAAGCTTTAAAAGCAAGTTTGAGTTGAATGTGTTTACTGTTAATTCTTTCATAAGTAGAAAAGCCCAAGATAGGAAATGAAGGTTTGAGGTTTGTTTTTTTTACCGTACACAGTGCAGGGATTTTCTTGTAGAGCAAGGTGTGTAAAACTCATGTTTTCTAATAAAAATGAGTCTTATGAAACATGTCTAGTGGCTATTTTCTCTACCTTAATTTAGAATGAATGAAATATGTTAGCAGAAATGAATCCATTTGCACTAATATTGTTTGCCTGGCACGTGAGGATGGGATAACAACTTTAAATTCGTTCATAGTCATGAGTATATAAAAACCAATGCCAATTTTTATTTATTTTCAGAATATACTGAAAAAAAGAAACTTTCCATAAAAAGAGAGCTTTTGGTTTGTTTTGGCTTAAAGTGAGCGTTTCCTTCAGAATATAGTCCTATTTTCCAGGAAAAGAAAAGAAGCAATAATTTTCTTAGTTTTTCTTTTTAGTGATGCAATGAAGTGTTAAAAATATCTAATGAAATAAATTAGGGTTTTTTTCTATGTGCAATTTATGATTTGGGATTAAATATACAAAGGTGCTGTATGCTCAGAGAATGGTGAGTTCACCATGACAAGGTCATTGCTATGTATTCTCCATCCTCTCTGAACAAAGAGAACAAATAAGAATCATTTAAATATTCACAGTTTTGTTCTGGTTGAGTATACTAAGGAGCATCTGAGTTGGAAAACCAGGGTCAATCAAGTGTATAAGCAGAGAAAGATAGTAGTTTTCCACTCTGCGGAGTGAAATACCCCAATACAGAAGAATCAAGGGCTGGCGATGTCCATGGGTGACTGGTGCCACCTTGGGGGGGGCGGTATGTGCCCCCACCTGTGACCAGTCCTGCCAACAGTGGGGGGAGTCCCCCCATGGATGATCCTGCTGACCAGCACCTACTCCCCCCATGGCTGATCTTGCTGCCCAGTGGGGGGCCTCCTCACTGCCGATCCCGCGACAGACAATCACTGTCACCGATCACTGCAACCACTTCCAGGAGTGACCAGCGATCAGCTGGTGCTTGCAGGGGGAGCACTGGCACTCCCACCTGTCCCCCGACATCACCTAAGCGGCGAGTGCAGCTAGTCAGGGGTGCTCTCAGGGGATGCATGTGCACCCATGTGCACCCCCTACACATCACCATTGGTGATGTCAGAGGACAGGGTTTAAAGATGCAAAGGAAGCACAGGTAAGAGAGAGGGACCAAGTGTTATACTTTCATATTAGAGGGGCCCCCCTCTTACATCTCTGTCCTTTGATTGTGGGTGCATCTACATGAAATGTTTACTGACTAATTAGCTCTGCAGTAAATCTCTCAGAATCTACACATGCACCCCTATTAGGGCACATGTAATTAATAAACTCCACAACAGAGTAGTACTTAAAAAAGTACTACCCTGTTACAGAGGGGGGTTTTGTGAACAGCAGATGCTGATGCAGCTGGCTGGGGCATGATGGTGCTTCTGTGTGGAGATGGTCTGCCAGCTAGGCTCATTCTGAAACAACGTCATGCCCCAGCCAGCCCCTCTGCAGCACAGTGAGCCCAGTCAGAGCAGCCCCAGGCTGGCAGGCTGACCTCCCAGGCCCAGTGCCAGGCATGGCTACTTTGACCCTGCTCAATGTGCTGTGGTCTGGAGAAACGTGTGAACAGCATACCTAGGAGGAGTTTATTGTTGCACTTTAATGGCACGTATAGACATGCACCCTGGAGTGGTAAATTGGACCTTCCCAGAGGAAAAGGCTATACTTAATTATCCTGAGTACCATGGAGAGGGGGGGTGGCAAGTTCAGCAATGATTAGTTCCTGCATTTGCCCTAATACTGCAATCAGATTGATCCACACAGAGACCTAACCAGCCTCTCTGCTTCCTTGACTTCACAGGAGCTCTGTTGAAGGCATAAGGGCCTGTCCCCATTAATCAGTTTGCAGGATTTGTGGTGCTGGTTGGCACAGGTGTTCTCTACCCTGCTTAGTGCACATTTGCCCTAACAGGTTCAGCCCCGGCTATCTCAACTCCAGAACCTTTTTAAAAAAATGAGAGCCTTTCCAGATCCCCATTTTGCATTTAAATATGATTTCATTTTGCTTCATCACTAAGTGTGAGCAAGGGGGAAAAAAAGGATATATGGTCAAAAAAAACCTTCTTCTTGCTACTTTATTCATAAAACACTTTGCAGAGTGCATTTAGTAATTTGCCATTGTAACCACTTGTGCACTGAGCTTTCAGTGCAGAGCTCTGACACTGTATTTAGTTTGTACTTTGACAGCTCAGCTAAAACTTCCATTTGTATGCATTTATTCTGCTTCACACATTATGTTATCAGTCACTTTCAATATTTCAAAGTCACAGCAGTCTTTTTCTGACACACATTTGTCAGAATGAACTGTCTTGATTGCTGTTATTACAGACGATAGTTCCTGAGTAAGGGAAAAGACTTATGTAGAACTAGAATATTGAAATCACCTGATAAAACAATAGATAACAGAATAAAAACAGAATAAATTAATTTAAACAGACACTTTAAATGAGCAGAAAATAAAAGGCAAGATTATAAAGCCAGTCTAATGGAATACACAAAAATCATAAATAAACATTTAATTATTTGTTTAAGGTAGATATCCAGTGTATTGAAAATTGCCATGCCCCATAGCTTATCAGCTATCTAGCAAAGTATTTCCTACTTAAACTGTATGAGAATCTGGCAACAAAACAGATTCTTTGAAGAGATATTGTCCCTGGAAAAAAAATTGGTATTCAGCCCACAACAGCAACACGTAACAGAATGATTAAGGACTGAGTGTCTTGGCCCAATCAAACAAGGCACTTGAACTCATGCCTGATAACATTCCCTATGGCCCTGATTCAGCAAGACACTCAGGCATTTAAGATTTGAAGGGGACTTACATACTTAAAGTTAGATATAGTCTTAAGTGCTTTGCTAGGTCAGGCCAGACTATTCAGTATTTTGTAGAACTGAGCCCCAAGGTAATGTACCATTTTGGGAAGCAAATAGTCCATTTCTTTTTATTATAATTTGAAACATTTTTTGTTTTATATTTATTGAAATAATTTTTCACTTTAAAAAAAGTGAGAATGGTCAAAATTCATAGCAGAGAGGAAAATTTGCCCCTTAAAATTAATTATCATGCTATGACAAACTACTACATATAAAGGGCTTTTCATGCAAATCATAAATATTTGAACTGGAAACAGATTTAAGAAGCCAAATAGTGTCTGCAAGTTCAGAGATGTGATTTCTAAAGTGAGACCCTACATCGCAGTAGCAACAAGCTACAGAGACATAGTGTCAGTGGACGTGAACTGTGACTCCACCACTACCGCATAGTAGTAACAAGCTTGTTGCTCCTGTACAGTAGGGTCAGAAACAACCCATGGGGTGCCAGGATTGTGCAGTACCAGCAGCTACTGCGCAGTCATTTAGTACTTGCTTAAGCAAAAGTAGATGGCATCAGTGTCTGTAATGTCTAACACCTACAGAAAGCTTATAAGGACTGTGGAGTGCTCTGTGTATAATTCACAAAAAATTCTATTAAGCTAACAGAACCCAGATATCTGGATCCCAAGTCCCACAGCTTTTCCTTTCTGCTTTAGCTGTGATCGGTCAGATCAATTGTTTACTCAGGGGGTGCATTTACACATGCAGTTAATGCAATGAAATAAACTCCAGGGCAGTTCGAGTTAGAGTAAACTGCGCCCAGGCACAGCATCTACACATGTGCCTGCAGCAGCAATTTGAGCCAGGGCAGAGCAAGCCCCCAGCTAACTGGACACAATTTATGTCCCCAGTCAGCATCTACATGTGAGTTTCAGCACAGTAAAGGAATCTACCATAAGACAGTACTGTCCCCAACAGTACTATCCTACGGCAGACTTAGTTTACTGCACCTTAATACCAGTAGACATGTAGACTGTGATGATTTACTGCAGAGCTAATTCATCTGCTCATTAATGAAGTGCACGCATACCTGGACCCAGTTAGTGGATAGTTTCCCAAGGTGCAAGACATGTGACGTTTTTAAAAATGTAGAAGTTAAGAAAAAGTATCCTGTCTTTTTTTGCTCCTGTATTAGAGCACTGTGTGTGCTGTTTGCTCAGATGAGATTAAGGGAGACATCTGGAGGCTGAGATAGTGAAATTACTGTAGCTGCCATCCAGATCTGCAAAGCATTCAGTGAAGTTTTAGCTCCTTTTCTCATGTTCTTTTAAACATAAAATAGAGTTACCAAGAAGTCTCAGGCCTGGTTGTGATGCTGTTTCTTAAATAGAAAATTTGCTGGCAATGTGTGAGAGGTTTTTTTTCTTTGTAACTTTTAAATGGAAGGTTTGATAATAGTGTTACTACTTTTTGATAGCAATGTTATTGTTATTTTGTTTATTGTTAATCCTAATCTCGATCCTAGGCAAGCTGTTTGAGAAAATTATGCTGGCACACATCCAGGAGGGGCCAGCAGGGGACTGCATGCTTAGGGGCAACCAACA
>NW_017728948.1:71028660-71034383 GCF_001723895.1 Crocodylus porosus | reverse complement strand
TACTCTTTCCTGCCATGGCAGGGGGTCGGACTAGATGATCTGCTCAGGTCCCTTCCGACCCTAGAAACTATGAAACTATGAAACTAAAACATCACCTGTTAACATACGTGTCCCAAAAAAAGAAGAAGACAAAAATGGTCTCTACAAATTACTCAAATTATTATTATTATGTACAGTCGTGGGGGGGGTTGGTACACCATACATCAAATTGCTGTTGATAGCGATATATTTTAAAATTAATTGGAAATATTCAGTTGCCCATATAACAGTGTTCTGATTCTAACATATGCTTCTATTTCTTTTTCATGAATATAAAAATAAATGGGTAGTTTCTAGTCCTATTCAACATTGCTAGCCACAGATAAGCAGTTTTTTAAATGTTTGAATATAAAGGCCTCTAGATTGCGGCCTCTAGATTGCTGATACAGAGATAGTAGGCCCTTTACAGTTGGAATTATCACAGTACTGAATCTCAATAATGATTTTGTGTGTTATCTTTGTAAATAGCATAATGTCCTTATTCAGCAGCAGAAATGCTGCAGATTTGAACTGCTCTATTGGCTTTGATAAAGAATACAATTGGGTTCCATCCTGAGGTTCACTTTTAAAGTTCAGTCTGTGATGTTTATAGGTGAGTGAATAGCAGAAAACTTGTATCTTCTAGCAGTCAGATGGTTTATTACTACCAGACATAGGATACCAGTATTATTGCTGAGGAAGACATCAATAAGCAAAACTAATTTTCTCTTTTTCTACTTTCTAGACTTCATAAGCATCTTACTATATTTCTAGTAAAAATATAAATGTTGCATTTGATCAACAAGTATCTATCTTTTTGATTGCCATTCTGCTCTTTCCTTTCAGCCATCTGGGTTCTTTTCATTTTAGCATCTGTCTGAGCCTGAGTCAGGTCAAAAGACAGTTTTCACACAGATCTTTTCTGACATTCATAGAGAACCGAAATTTACTGGGCAATTGTTCCTTGGTTGTGGAGTTCACTACAAACTCTGCATATAGGCAATCAATGGTCACATCCAGACAAGTATTGACACTTGTTTTCCCTTGTGCCACTGCTAGTTGTCCCTGGGTAATGCCTATGCCACGCATGATGTAGCATGTGGCAGGTTACCCCAGGTGTGGTAGGAGAGGCTGGGGCCATCCACTGTGCTGGCCCCAGGAAACTGACCTGGGGTCTTAGGGCCTCAGGGAGCTGCAGCCATGGTGCTCCTGCAGCTGGGAGCCTGGCCAGCAGTCGGAGCATTTTGGGCAGATTGTGCTGCCACCAGGTCCACAGCCCCACTTTTTTTTGGTGCACTGTAAGGTAACAGCACAGGAAACGCCTGCACATGCGGTGTCTGGCACTACAGACGGGTCTGCAGCACCACATACTGCACATCCAGGCTCATCTGGATGCAGCCAGTGTGTTTGCTGAGATTTACAAACTGGATTTGCAAATAGATTAGAGCTAATGTTTCTTATGAAACAGAAGTATTGCATGGTTGGAAAATGTAACTGTACAAAATTCAGTGTTTTTGCCTCAAACATAGGCACAAGCTGAAGTGGTGGTGAAATGTGAAAGGGGGTAAAAACTTACATGAAAAAGCCTGGGGAGGGAAGAGAGGGTGGGTGTGTAACAGGGAAACCTTGCCCTATTGCAGTAAGAAGGCTATGGAGTCAGCAGGACTGGCAAGGGCCTTTTAAGGGTAAGGTCTTTGTGGAAAAAGGCAGCCGCAACAACTAGTAGCTCTCCGGGCTACATACTGCGGGGATAGAAGCCAAAGGGCAGGCAGCTGGCAGGGCTGAGACTGAGCAACCTCGGTGCTTGGACCATGCAATAAACTGGGATGACAGGAAGGGGAAGGGGAAGGGCTCAGGGGAATAAATAGGCTTGCCCTCAAGCTGGAGGGGCATTCTAGCCCCAGCTAGGGAAGAGACAGCACCCCCAGGCAGCACACAGGGGTGCCCAAAAGCAACAAGGGAAGGCCTAATAAGTAAGGACTAAGTGGGGGTGTTTTCTTTTTGCTGTTTTGCTATTCCCCAGGCACAGGACCCAGAAGGAATAAAGGATTTCAGTTCATATGGGATTGGTTCCCAAATGCCCAGAAGGGCAGTATTTTAGTTTGGAGTGGTAGCTTACCTTTTTAATTTCTGTTTGACTAGAGGATGGGTAGTGACTGTGAGGGGATGTGGAGTCACATAGAAGGAGCATTAAAGCACCCTGTGACATTAACCCATTGTTGATGATGGGTTCATACACAGAGAGTGGGGGTAGGGGAGTTTAACCCCTTCAAGGCTGGGGGACAAAGTGGTCTCAGAGCCCCAACTGTTCGGCATAATTCCCATTAGTGCTGCTGCAACTGAAGAGCCCCGGCTGGGTGAAGTGGGCCTAAACCTAAAGGTAGCAGCTAAAGCAAATAGGCCCCAGCCAAGAGGGTCAGGGCCTGGACAAGTAGAAGATGTGGGGGGAAGTCAAGTGATACAAAGGAAACCCCCACTCTAAGGCTTAGGAAACTTCCCACATAATTGGTTCCGTCAAGGTGATGCAGGCAAGATACAGAGAGGCAGTTTGGAAGAGCTAGAGTTGGGGGGTGCAGGCTAGCTGGCCTCTGGGGCCACAACCTTCCAGCACAGCTCAGCCTATCACAGGGGGAAGGAGAAGGCTTGCACAAACCGTTATAAATCAAAGCCAATGAGTTCTTCACTGTTCTAGTCTGTCTGATGTACCTCTCTGTTCTGCAGTACCACTATATTTAATCTACCTAATAGCTCTCCTAGCCAAAATAATATATGTTAAGATAAAGTTGAGAGTAGTTTATCTATAACATAAGAGTAAAAGAAGGGTCATGTTAAATTATCTCCAAAAAAAAAATTTTTTAAAAAATCAAGCTTTGTAAACTCAGGGAAATAAGCCTTAAAGTTGCACTTAATAGAAATCCAAACAAATTAAGGTAAGAAATGAACAATTTAATGCATCCAAACAACCTTAACACTTTGTCATATAGTGATGTCATGCAGTAAACCTAAGATCATGGCATGTTAGTGTTTGTGATCCAAGAGCCACAAACAGGGAAGCTCTAAAATGTCCCAGGTTGCTTTGAAAAGGATCACAAATGGGAAGGTAAATAGTAGTCTGTTGATTATTGACTGCCTAAAGTCTGTGCAGGAAATCTCTACTTTGCTATTAAGTGACCTGCTTTTCTAATGGAGGAAACCAAGGAGTCTTTGCATGCAAGTTGTCATATGTTTTTCTACTTTGTCTCTGAAAGGCTCTAAATTTTTTTCTGATTTATTTCACACCCAGGCCTCCAAAGTGCAGAAAGTAAATGCAACTGGGAAAACAACAAAGATTATTGCCATAAGTGTGACAGCATATTAAAGTCTTGTCCATAAAGGATGTATCAGTATTGATCTACTGCGGCCCTAGAGACTCTGTTCATCAAACACTCTGCTCTTTTGTAATGAACCCCATTGAGAGAAAAATAGGTAAATAGTGCTCACTTTACCAAGGTCACAACAGCATTGAGACAGGTTGGTCTTGTCTTACTTGAACTGAGGCATTCTAAAGATTTGATTGATGGCATTTATATGAAGTAGAGAAAGGATTAAAGGACACCAGTTCATTTCAAGAACTTGACATGTGTTATGATGTTAAAATGGGAATTTTCTCCTAAACTGTGATTCTTGTGGATTTTTGAGGGATTATTATTATATAATTTATCTGCAGCTACATATAAAATGATAGGCATAGGAAACTGTACATGGTACTCAGGTGCTGAGATACTATGGTGATAGAAACTACTAAAACAACCTGGATGAATTTATGCTAAAAGAAAATTGGTGAGGGAGCCAAAATGAAAGTAATGGTTCAAGGATGGATGTTGATGTTTCTCTCCTACCAAAGCAGGATAACTGACCTCTAGTGCATTTAAACAAAGTATATGATGTATGGGAAATTAGAACCTAATCTGGAGAAAATGTGAATTAATACTATAATCATTAGTTGGACAGCAAGTTGACTAGAAGGTGTACTACATGTTGAAAGGGGAGTTCTCATATTTAAAAGGGGTAACTAGTATTTTTTTTAGATTTTGGGCTTGGGATCTATCTTGTATAACAATTTTATTATTAACCTTGGTACAATAAGCAGATGTGTGCTTACAAAATTTGTGTATGATAAAAATCTAGAGACTATTGCCAGTAATTGAAGATGATTAGAAAGAATTGGATGACCTTGTGGAATGCAGCAACAGAAAAAATACTAAGAGTATGTACAAATGTTAACCACAGCCTGGTTTTGGTTTAGGCAACTTAGTTTCCTAAATCTAACCTGGGAGTGGTGCATGCAGACACTTGCCATTGCCAGGAGCAGAGCAGGCAATGAGAAGTAAGTAACTTGGGGTAGAGGGAGGAGCTAGCAGGACTGGGCATGGGGCTAGCATGTCCAGGAGAGTTCAGTGCGTCCCAGGGAATTAGCTGGAGAGCTAAAAATAGCCCATTCGGGGTTGGGGTGGGGGTTAGAACAGCACAGCCCTGGGTCTGAGGTGAACAGCTGGGCTCTCCCGGCCCTCAGTCTGTGCTGTGAATGCATACAGGTAGGTGTTCAAAAGTTGAATTAACACCTTATGAATCAGATTAACCCATTCTTGATCTAAAGTTAGTTCACCCACGGAGGTAAACGGACTTAGATTGGAAAAACCATGTTTGGGCGATTTAAGCCTAACCTGAGTTAGGTTAATCTAAGTGTAACTCTTGTAGGTGCCCTAAGTTTAATAGTATGAAGGGTGAAGTTATACACTCTGAGTCCAATATCAAGAACTTTGGTAAGATATGGAAAACAGATGGTTGTCATGGGTGACTTCAATTACCCGGACATCTCATGGGAGGATCACTCAGCAAAATCTGAGCGGTCACAAAGCTTCCTCTCATGCGTGGATGACCTCTACCTGACTCAAGAAGTCTGTGGGCCAGCAAGAGGCAAAGCACTGCTTGACCTGGTACTGGCTACAGGGGATGACCTAATCAGCGACCTAGTGATCGATGGGAAGTTGGGTGACAGCAACCATGAGCTGATCACCTTCACCATCTGCCGTAAAGCTGGCAAGTCAGTCAGCGACACGGAAGTCCTTGACTTCAGAAAAGCCAGCTTTGACAAGCTCAGAAGGCTTGTCAGTCAGGCCCTAAGGGACCATGACCTCAGGGAGAGGACAGTTCAAGAAGAGTGGTTGCTCCTCAAGGGAGCAATTCTCAATGCACAAGCTAAGTCTATTCCATCTTGGAGGAAAGGCAGCAGGAGGGCACAGCAGCCCCCCTGGCTCTCCAGGGACCTAGCAGACCTCCTAAGGCTAAAAAGAAAGGCCTACAAAGCATGGAGGATGGGATTCACCTGCAAGGAGGATTATTCTGCACTGGTCTGGTCCTGCAGGGAGCAAACCAGGAAAGCCAAGGCTGCAACTGAACTCCAACTAGCTTTAAGCATCAAGGACAATAAAAAGTTCTTTTTCAGATACGTGGGGAGCCGGAGGAAAAGCAAAGGCAACATTGGAGCCCTGCTGAACCAGATGGGGCAACTGACAACTGACGCCCAGGAAAAAGCCAGCCTATTAAATCAGCACTTTACGTCAGTCTTTCATCAGTCTCACGGGATGCCCACGCCCTATGGGACAGGGAGGTCCGGGTGAGGGAAATCCCCTGCCCTCCATAAATGCTGACCTCGTGAAGGAACA